>NC_072870.1:5082884-5390673 GCF_028858705.1 Grus americana | reverse complement strand
TCTGAACCCCCGCGAGGTCTCACTACAACAGTTGCCCCCGAACAGCCGCCCCACCGCCTGACAGCAAGGGCCGGGCCGGACCCGGAGCAGGGACAGCTCCATGGGAAGCCCATCGGCTGCGAGGCTGAGCTCTGCTCTCTGGGTCATAAGGATGTCCCCCAGGCTGGGATCTCAGCCCAGGCCTGAATCAGGCTTGCTTTGCCTCAAGGGTAGCTGTTCAATTACTTGAAACCAGTTTCTGACAGACGTTGCCAAGGGCACTTTGTATAAACCAGTTCCCACAGCCAGGGCAGCTCTCAGCTATGAGGCTTTCACTAAAATGGCAGCGAGGAGACAAAGGGCAAGGCTTGTCTTGACACGCTCCGGATGGCAGCTGTCAGCCGCTGCATGGTTCTCTGCCTTGATGGCTTTGTGCTCCTTGCAGGCAGCAGCCATGGAGAGCCCCCCAGAACCACCTCACTGCTGGCTAAGAGTGGGGGGAAATGGGAGAGAGGGAGCAAAACCAGAAATTAAGGGGGAATGGAGCATGGGTAGGTGATGGGAGAGAGAGGGAAAACAGCCTCTAATCCCTCCTGTGTGTGTGTATCAGCCAGTTGAGCTCAGCCTCTGCCAAAGGGTCCTGGTGCACAGGCAGGACTGGGCCTTGAGGTGGGGGAAGAAAAAGCCCAAACAATAACCAGTGTGGATTGCAGGGCGGGTAAGGAGAATAAGAACCAGGAGGCTAGGCCTGCAAGAATTCACACCCTGTGCCCTCAGCTCCAAACACAGCTTAGTTGCTAACAATATTAAATTCCAAAAAGACTTGTAATGTAGGAAAATAAAATAAACATCCTGCACACTTACCCAATCCTGGTAAACAGCTTCCCATGGGCATGGAGAAAACTGAGGATGAACCTTTTGTTCAGCTGCATGGGAAAAAAAAAAAAAAAAAAAAAAGAGAGAGAGGAGAAAACAATTAAACTCTCTCCGATTTCCTGTGAATTAAGAATGTCCCCAGTGACAGAAGAACCTGGCCTGGATGCTGGGGGTGGCACTGGAGATGGGAACCAAATGGACATGCCCAAACTCTTACAAACATCATGCACACAGGCAGGGGCAAGTGCCAAACAGCTGGAGCCGGAGCGGGGAGCGGCGGTGGAGACACAGCACCCTCTGCCGGGTCCTGCGCAGGGCTGCGGGCACCGGCCCCGGCTGCTCGGGCTGCCTGCGGGACGGCTCTCGGCCGAAGGGCTCCGGCTCTGCGCCCCGTAAGCTCATCAAAGCACAGCTCAGCCTAAGGGGTTATGCAAAAGGAGTCCCCAAAGGCAGCCGTTCCCACTAGCGTTTCCCACCAATGGAAAGAAAAACAAAGCAAACAACTAACAGAAGCAAGTTGGTTGGTGCTCCGTGACTGCGGCGGAGGTTGGGAGCAGCCTCTGGTCGAGGCGGAGAGGGAGCGGGATGTCCTCACCAAGGCTTTTCTGTAGGAAAGCCAACACAGCGAGTTCAGCAGCAAAGCTAGGCGCGCCTGTTTGTGCCCTGCCAGGAGCAGCTTTCAGAAGCAAGGGGCTACTGGGGTGCTGCTGCACCCCTTCATTTAATTCCAGCCTTAAGCGATTACAGAGAGGGAGTCAGTGTTCGGATGTAGCAGAAAAGCCCCTGAAAGCCTGCAGCAGCGATGCTGCTGTTGAGCTACCAGAGCAACATGGAGCTAAGGGAGCCGGCCGTAGCACGTGATGTGATGGCAGCTTCCTGCCCTGCTTAAGTCCAGTAACACCAAAATCTGACTTGAATAATTACTTACTACTGCTCTAAGCCTCCTCTGCTAGCTCAGCAGAGCTCTGGGCTTTCCCAGTCCTTATCTAAAAGGCTTTGAAAAAAGCCATGGGTGTGTAAGTAGTCACTTTGCCTGGCCCTGGACAGGCAGCTGGTGGCTCTGTCATGCTAGGAGTGGACTGGCCTCGCTCTTACCTTCTCCACAGCAAGAAGCTTCCTTTGCTCTTGCACCCGTGCGCCTGCACAGCCTCAGCACGGTGAGAAAAGCCAGGCTCCGAGCACTGCGCAGGGAGACGCTGACCAGGAGCAACCCAGAGCACCACTGCTCTGCTCCCATTCGCACAAGATTTTTATATCTTGAACCCCTCTATAAAGGTCAGCGATGCCGCTTCCATTTACAGGGGGATCAGAGGCACAGAGGGAGGATGAGGTTACCGGGCAGGGCTGTGGCAATGCCCAGCCAGGTGCATACAAGAGGGTGCAGGACAGCCACCAGACGATGCCTCCAGGCAGCACGAAGCTCACCGCCAGGCTGGGCTGTGGGGGACAGCCATCACGGGCAGTCCTAGCTCTGGCGCTACCTGCCACCCTCGTTCGCTGAACCCCTCAGCTCACGCCATGACTTATGCCAGTTGCTCCGCGAGGTGCAACTGCTCGGTTAGGTGTAATTAACCTGGGCTGCGTTCCCGGAGGACCCATACAGGAGAATGATGCCCTGCTGCAGAGTCGCTCCTGGGCCATGTGCGAGTTTAAACATAAAACCTGTCTCATAAAACAAGCCAGACCAATTAAACTGGCCCCCGCAGCAAGGGGTTCTTGCTTACTCACTATTTTACTGCTGCCCTAAAGAGCCCTTTCCACTGGAACTCGACTTTATTTGCCACCATTTTATTAACTCTGCAGATGAAACCCAGAAGAGACTGGGGAATACTGGGAAGCACAGCAAAGCCCTTATTCACTCTGGATATAGCTGCTTCTCCACCATCCTCCTTAGGACACCAAGGCAGCTCAGAGCTTGAAATCTTTAACACATTTATTTCTTTTCAGGCAACAGCTTATGGAGGTAAGAAAAGCTGATTTGTGACCAGCTCCATGTCTCTGTCTGCAATCATGGACCTTGACAGAGACACAGCCTAACAAGTCTGAGCCCTTAGCTTGGGTGCAAGAGCCTTGGTGGGGCGATGGGCAGTGCTCAGCCCCACAGCGAGCCCACGTGCTGCTGCTGCCTGCAAGAGCTGGAGGAGAGGGTCCACGCTCTGCTCTCTGACGGGGGAACATGGAAAAGAGCAGGAGCTTGTGGCCTGACCCATCTCCGCTGGAAAGCCTTTTGAGGCAGATGTTTTTCTCCAATGCCCACGTTGACCCACAGCCCCTGCAATACTTTACTGGCAGCGGGGAAGTACCAAAACTCCCCACCTTGAATGGAAAGTGACGCCCGCACCCAGCGGGGACGTGCCCAGAGCGCTCCCACAGAGACACCCGGCTCTGGGAGGGCTCGCCAGGACATCAGCTTCGCCCCCATCTTCTCAGAGCAAATTTCATGCTCAGTCTTTTCACTCACAATCCCAAGGACTAATCTGTCACACTCCACAGCAACCAGTGCTGAACTGGGACATAGATATGTGCATATATACTTTTTTTTTTTTTAATTAAAGGAAGCAGGATACCTGCCTCTAGGAAAGAAGCATGTTTCATGCCTCTTGCCAACTTAAGCGTGAACCCAGCAAGCCCAGGCAGAGACCTGTGTGCCCCAGCGCTGTGGCATCTCAAGCAGGCACCTCTCACGCTTCTTTCATCACTTTTTCTCTCACAGCCCCAAGGTTTTGATGAGCTCATCACTTAACTTTGGACTTTTCATCTCTGAGTTCACGCTAAGGCCACGGGCTGCTTTGACTGGGCTTTTCTCTGAATGACTCCCTAGTGACTCACCTGTCCCTCAGTCTTCGTGAGCCCTCCCTGCTCCTCCTGTCAAATGTCGCTTCTCACGGAGAGAAGGAAACAGTGACTTCCACTCAGCGGCCCGGCTTTGGGGCAGGGAGGAGAGGAATTCCTGTCACCTGCTGTTCTGCATTCACATGGCAGAGAGGAACACTTCCCCAAAGCCCACTTAGCGTGCTCGCTACCCTGACAGTGCTAGCATGAGACCTGCAACAACTCCTTGCCTTCATCTGTGCAGTCCAAGAGTGGCCACCTCCAAAGGTTTCCTGAAAACAGTCCTTGTACCGATGTCGGGGAAAATAGGGCTCCCTGCGCACTGACATCACTGCCCTTTGCGGGCAGCTTTGCTCCTTGGGACAGGGAACCAAATCTGGCCGGTCCCAATTGGTCACTTGGGAAGAGTCCACCAAGTAAGGTTTATACAACAACGAAACTATGTCAAAAAATGGATTTTTGGCCCTTCCAGTTGAAAAGCGGGCATCACAGATATGGAAGTTATGAGCATATAGTGAAGGCATTAGTTATAAAAACAAACCAGCTGTCAAGAAGAAGAAGGGGTCCCTGCACACAGTAGTGCCTGAAGCTGAAAACAGCTGTTTCGGCTGTCATGAGTCAGCATGTGCAGACAGACTAAATCCACCTGGGAAGAGGCAACCTCACCAGAGGAAGCAGCCCACTGCTGCTTGGGGAGCATTCACACACCGCACCGCCAACCAAACTGGATTTGTTACCATGGAAGAAATCAACAGTGACTAACAACTTCACGCGGAGCAGCTAAGTGCAGAGATAGCAACGGTCCCGAACAGCCAGCTCAAATCACCAAGAGGCCATGAGGAGTACGTCCTGACAACACACAGAACAGGGGCAGTCAGACAGCTTCAGGAAAGGTTTGTCATGTCTTGAGCCAGCAAAGAAGAAAGCAAGACCCGACCTCAGGAGACTGCATGCTGACCAAAAAGGGTTGAAAACACGTCTCCCACTCTAGCACAGAAACACTGAAAATGCCACCGGGGTGTGGAGGAAAAGGAGTGCCATGAACCGGGCAGGGAGGCAGAGTTGCCGCACTCGAACCCAGCACAGACCCGTTTGGCTCACGGCGAGGAACGCACAGAGCTTTGGCACCTGAGCATCAGTCCCAGCTGTGAAGGAGGCACCAAATAAGGGAAGGATTCTGGAGCGGCGACTCCTGGGGAAAAAGCGTTTCAAGTTAAAAATTGTTACTTCAGGTTTGGAAGTAAATTTCAGGATCTGGTCTTTATCAAGCGAGGCAAACTTTCTTCAACATCAGCAAAGCATCTGTGGAGCAGAAAGCGGTGTCAGAGTCAAAATAGGCTGCAAAAGACAAGTCCATTAATCAAGAGACCAGATGCAAAACTGCCTGTAACAAATGTGCTGTCTCCACCGGAGTGGAAGGGACTGGAGCACAGCGGGATGTTCTCCTGAGTCTAGGGGTCTTCTCAGTGACAAGGGGTTGAGATATAGACCACAGAGCCACACAGCTCCACTCCAAAACACGTACCACACTCATCCCAAATATTTTCAGGGTTTCTTGGGTAGCCAGGCTTTTCCAGGCACAGCTCCCTTGCTGAGAACTCTGTGAAATAACATCCAGGCACCCAAACCATGCCATATTCTCACTCCCAGCTCAAGGGCTAGATGTACCATGTTAACTATTAAGATTGTTCCTCTTTTCCACAGGCAGCTCTTTCAGAGCTTTAAACCACCCAGTCCAACAGCGGCAGCGATCTGCTATCTGCCCTGGAGACAGCCTTAAATATACGAGCCATCCCAAACTCGCAAGGCAGAGCTCTGGCTGTATCTCGCTGAAATAACACCAAGCACTGACACAAAACTTTCTGAAAAGCCCAAGATGCTGCAGTGGGTTCAACTGGCAAGATACCAGGAGGAGGTTTTTACTGATACAGGTGCAATCGCAACAAAATGCTGGTAGAAAGTGTGCTGTGCAAACGGCTACCTACATAAAGGAGACGAGACAAAAGGGCTATTAAGATTGTCTGGCATTCTTGTAGTATTTACGAGGTACCCACATATACCTCCTGCAACCACAAATGGATACCGAGCTCGCCTTGGCTTCTCCTTGCCACGTGTTCTAGGGCAGGTTTCTGCTCAGCAGTCACAGTGTCCTGCCCTGAACCAGATTAATTTCTGTAGCATTAGAAGCAATTCCACTGAGAATCCTGATACTACGCAAATGTAAAATCCAATTTGCTATGACATGGAAGAAAGAGGGAACCCTGATGTATTGTGGACTTGAGACATACAAAATTCATTTCCAGGTAAAGAGACCTTGAGATACTCTGCAGCTTCCTGATCTTTTGGACTGTAGCAGCTACAGCTCCATGACATATCTCATGACTGTAAGAGCTGCAAGTCAGCAACCCAGCAAGAGAAAAAGAGGAAATTAAGAAGCCCTCCCAGCAAAACCAAGGAGCATTTGATTTTTCCCTTCATCACTGCAGGGAGCAGGTGAGATGAGAAACATAAGCAAGAGAATTGTGCACTTTAGTAATGTAAAAATCAAGCAGTGGTGACTTCACTGGCTCCAAAACAAATACCTGACCTATAAAAAAAATTTAACATTATTTTAAATTACGAGTTTACTAGTAGAACTTTCAATTTAAGGAAAACAGGTCAAATAGATTATTTATATGCATCTTATTTCGTTTTCAACCAAACTTGTATCTAAGTTTGGTTTCTATGAATTAGTAATACGCAACACTCTTGAAAAAAATATTACCATTAAATAGATTAAAAACTGATTAAGTAGCTTCTTAAAAATCAGCGGTCTTCAGGGACCCTCACTGAACTGGATGGTAAGAGGTTGGCAGAGACTCGCTAGCAACATTTTTAATCAACGAACTGAAAGCAAATTCTGCTGTCAAACTGCCCGTGACACAAAGGCGAATGGAGCGACAGCGCGTTCACACAAGGTTATTATAATCGCTTCAAAATCTGGGGTTTTCCAGCATCAAATGTCATGTTATGCGTCTGGGATCACGTAAAATTAAGTCTCCAGGAGACCGTGCCCGAGGCATCTTCCCCAGAAAGGCTCTAGGGACTACAGCGGCTAAGTTCCCAACACAACGTCCGCTAAAAAGGGTTAACACGTCCCTTAGATGTACGAGCAGAGAGCAGGCAGTGGACAGCACATTTACATCTATATACGGCACTGGTGAGGCTGACGCTGAAATACTGCATCCAGTTCTAATGCCCCGATTTTTAAAAGGATGCTGAAAAATTGGAAACGGTCCAAAAAAACAGCCATAAAAGTGATTCAAAGGCTAGAAGTGATGTCTTGCAGTGAAAAACTTAAACAGCTCAATCTGTTTAGTGTATCAAAAAAGACTGGGAGGCGATTTGATTTTGATTGCAGGGTGCAAAGTGCCTCCATGGTACTTAAGGGCTCTTTACACTCGCAGAATAGCAACGTCAAGAACAACAAGAACAAACTGGAAACATTTGCTCTGGAAAGAAGGTATAAGTGTTTTAGAATCAGTGCAATTATCACTGGAATGAACTCCCCAGGAAAAGGGTGGATTCTCAAGACTGGATGTCTTTCTGGAAGTTTTGCTTTAGCCAAACACAAGTTATTTGGCTTCATACAGGAGCAGCAGGGTGAAATTTAAGGACCTGTGATATACAGGAGATCAGACTAGGTGATCTAATGGTCCCTGCTGGCCATAAGCTCTATGAATCTATGCAAACGTGCCAGAGAGTCCTCAGCTGAGATATCAAGTTAACTTTCAACACAAAACTTTTCACAAATTGGCTCTGGTGCTGCAGGTCGTTTAGGATACAAGCTCAGCTCTTCAAGGCTGCACCTGGTTAAGCACTGAAAGGGAGACGATCCAGGCAGAGCCATTCTTTATCTAGCAGGTAAGGCAGAGGCCACGTGCTGTGCACTGAAACAGCCTCAACCAGCAAAAAGCAGCTTATACTCAAACACATGCTGTTTGCCAAGAGTAAACAGCATCCCCTTCCTGCAGTAGAAAGCTGACACCGAGAAACGTGTGATGAGTTTTGGTCATAAGAGATGTCCTGTTAATGCAGCTGAGGGTGTTGTCAGCCGCCTTTGCTACTCTGGATTATTTGTGGGGTTAACGCGCAAAGGAGGGAGATAATAGTAATTAAGAAGGGTGAAGACCGAAGAGATCTAACCCTGAAAGGCTTAAGATAGAGTTAGGCAAAGAGAGAAGACATTTGGACAACAGGCTGAGCAGAGACACAGCCTTCCAGAAGGATGACAGCATTATCGCACACAATCCTCATGCTCCCGCTCTCCCGGCCACACTCACTGGCAGGGATAACGGCTCACAGCCAGCCTGTGCTCCAGGCTCCTACAACCTGGAGGAAGTTTTCCACCCTGCTGTGTTCCTGGAGTACTTCTGGAGCCTTTACTTCTACCTAGGCGGTGTAACCCAGGGCATGGTGGCATCTCCCTCTCCACTTTGAATCACACAGCAATGAAATCTGCTGGGGAGGAAGAATAGAGCCAAGGACAGAGGAAATGACACAGATTCCAGCAGGTTCCACTCCCTGATCCTCCGGAAGGAAGTTTCTTTCCTAATACCCACCTCCACAGTGGATACGAAGCCCGTCTGGAAATGGCTCATTCAATACTGAAGAGAAATAAACATTCCCCATGGCAGAATTAAGAGGTTTGGCTATGCAATATGAGATGCCCATCCCAAAAAGTGTACAAGAGGCAGCAGAAAAAGTTGGCCTGGGCCAACTTCACACAAAGATCAAGGTTAGACTAACAAAAAAAAAAAAAAAGCTCAAGAGCAATCACTGTCTACAGCGTTCACCCTGCTCTGGGAAATTTCCCAACCCTGCTATTAGGCATTTTACTTCCCTTACCCATACTGCCAATTCTGGCAGCATTCTCGTCTGAAGTGCAAACTCTCCCTCCCAACATCATCCTGCAGCGCCTGGATCATCAAATCCGCTGCCACGAGAAAGGACTAATGCGCAGCAGCAGGAGGGGGTTTGGTTACACACAAATCCCTGGCTGATCAGCACCAGCAGGAGAGGAAATGAGGAAAGGGTGACTGACAGGGAAAGGCGGTTTCTGGATGATTGTACTTGGTTTTCGAGTATGAGAAGCTTGTTGGAACTTGAAGTCTCACCCCCCTCACCGCAGCCTCTCTGAGCACTGGGATATAGCAGAGCCCCTCACAGAGGCATAAGTCATTGATGTCCTTGTAGCGCTCCCACCTCTGATCCACCACGATACTTCTACACACATTAGCACCAGATGCCTGTTACCGGAAGGAGAACATGTCGGTGTCTCTCCCATTCAAGTAACATTAGTCCCTGCCTTGTTCTTCACAGTTAAATAAAACCACCAACATGGTCTAAAAAGAAAAGGGGAAAAAAAAAAAAAAAAAGATCAACACCAACTTCTGGAAACTCTTACCCATAGCTTAGCCTTCACTTTCTGAGTAGTGACAAAAGGTCAAGTTGAGCTGGAAAGCAGTATGTGGGTTCTACACGACATGCGTGCACAGGCTAAATCGGTAACCAGGCTCTGCGAGCTCTGCCGAGCTCCGGGAGCTTTAGCGGAGCAGCACTGAGCATCCCCTGAAGATCACGAGCCCGGACAAGGTGCAACAGCATTTCTGGTTGGATTGCTAATGCAGGAACTGCAGCTGAGAAGGTTTTTACCAGCATTTTAAAGTAAAAAGCAGAGTTTATTAATAAACTTAAGTGCAGGGAGGGTGCAGAAGTGGCAGGCAAAACCAGCCAGTGCTAAGCTGCATGTCTGAATGTCACGTCTCAAACCCGGAGAGGCTAGGACTGTGGTTTTAGTGTTTAACCAGCCTCAACTGCAGCCTGGCACTCTTTTACTTCCTCCGCAGAGAAGTCTTCTCACTGCTAGGGGAAAGAAACCAACCTTCTTACCACGCGAAATAAAACGGCTAGAGTAAAAATAAAGCCCCAAGGTGGTTTGGTGACCGAGGTCATATTAGGAGGCGGAGGGGTTGCAGGCTGGGGAAAGCACTCAGAAATACTCATGCTGCCAACCAAGAAAGAGACTACAGAAAAGGAGGTAGGGCAGAGAATTAACAAGAGTCCAGCAGTAAAGAGGCTGAGAAGCCTCTTTCGCACGCCACCAGCTCCCCCGTGCTCAAAACAGTTTGTAAACCGTTTCCTAAACACAAAGGAAAAAAAACCCCAGACCTAGTCCTGACCTCCACGAATGAGTAACTAAACCCAACAGCTTCCTGCAAGCTTGTGGGGGTGAGAAAAGGAGGCTGCCAGGGAGGGACAGAGGGAACTCCAGATTTCTCCCTCTCAAGTCCTGCTCTCAAGTCCCGCAAAAATTAAGGATGCAACATCTCCTGCTGCTTTTTCACATGAGTGGTGGGTACAGGAGAGAAATAAGGAGTGGCAGGCTTTAGCTGATTGCCAGTGCCTAGCATTCCTGCCCCAGAGAGCTTCGCTGCTTGTTTTTGTGCCGCAGGGGAGGCTCAGGAGAGGCTCGCATAGGTGCAAAGGTATGGATCAAATAGAGCAACAGGCTGGAGAGGAAGCACTGCTTTCCCTTGACAGCAAGGGCAGACCATAATGCAACAGACCACAGACGGGATCGCTCACGTCAAATACTAGAGAGCACCTAACTGTGGCAGAGACAAACTTCCTGACTTAACACAAGCCGCCTTCCTGTGACACGGCGCCAATGGCAGCCTGACTCGAGGCCTTGCTGCAAGAGCGTGCGTGTATCCCACTACCGGCTCATGCACTGAGAAAAACCGAGCGGACACTCCCTTGTGTGTCCCCTCCCTTCGGGGACAAACCTACGCCACTGCTCTGGTGCGGCTCAGTTTTTTAACAGGTGTGAGAAATGGTTTCAGTAGAAGACCTCACTGGGCATCTCCGGGCACTGCTGGTCTAGTGATTTCCAGTCCCTTCACATAAAAAAAAAAAACCCCACCCTGAAAGCACGGAGGAGTCAGTGCAGGCTTCCAGGGCATCGTGTGCAGCTTGCAGGGTTACCCTTGTGGGGAGTCATGTCCCAGCAGCGGGGGGAAGGCAGGCATGTCTGCGCTTTCACGCTGCCCATCTAAACCAGAGGCACAGCCCCAGCTGCCTGGACTTATTTTCCAGATCAGAAGCTCCTAAAAAAGGACCGTTCTGTGCACTTTGCCCACCTGACACCGTGGAGGTAGCAAACGAAGGAGCCCTGTACTTCAGCCAGCAGGGACTACTCATAAGAGCCCGCATGGAAGAGAAAAGATCCGTTTTTCACTGTCCTGAGAAAAACCACCCAGCCAGACTGGCAGCGCAGAGAAATGTTCCCACCAGGCTGGCAGCAGACTCAGGGGCAGACACTCCGGAAACGACGAGCTCCCCAAGCAGCCTCTTACCCGTGCATCTATATGGAAGAACAACCATCATTACACCAATACATCACTTCCACTTTTGCCTGTCACTTATTTCTAGTCATGTGTAATGGAAAAGAGTTACAAAGTGAGAAAAGAGCTGAGAGCGAAGGGAGTCACTCTCAGTAAACAAGGTTGTCTCTGTGGTATATTTGCACAAGCAAAGTTGGGCCGCGCTCACAGACACCCGCCTCACACCACAACAGCCTTTTAACAAACCAGACGCTCCTAGGGACCACAGGTAGTGACATCAAGGCAACCCCAGCTCTGAACACAGGTCACTACCACTTCCGCGTGTGGCTGGTCCAAGCAAAGGACAGAGCAAAATGGCCAAGAACCCCCACCAAAACTGCTACCAGACTAACATGAGGTTTAATCCCACTGCTCCCCCGAAGCACCCCTCTCCGGAGGCAGAGCCCAAGAGACAGATCTCCCAGAAGAATAACTGCACCGACTGGAACCAGCCAGGAGAAGGAGCCAGCCCAGAGTCACCCAAGCAGCTGCTATCCGAGAGAAACAAGCACCAGAGCAGAAACAACAAACACCACCATGGAAAAACGGATGTGAAACATGCAGGAGCTGACTAGGACAATGACCCTTTTCACTCAGGACACATGGCCTCCATTGAGGCAGCGGCTCGGGCAGCTCCCAGGACTCCACAGGCATTCCCAAAAGTGCCTTCTCCAGCCTCGGACTGCGACTGGGCTGCAGAAGTGTAAGTGGACGCAGCATGATGGTGCACAGGTGGGGCAGGCAAAGTCAGAAATAAAACTAAGCAGGCAAGAAGAATTGAGAAAGACAGAAGGTGAGAATCTTTGGAAATGTCTCATCTCAGAAGAAATGAATCACAGTAAGTTGTGAAGATAGCCCCAATCAGGCATTGCTGCATAAGTTCCCGGTTAGGTGAATCCTGACTTAGAGGGCAAAAAGCAGGACAGGTCTCACAACCTTCACTGCTTTGAGAAGACAGTGCCCTCATCCAGCCACAGAGGACCATTTCCCTGCGTGCTTGCCATTCATCTGATTTTCTAGGACTTGGGAGATGGAAGGAGACAAAGGGGTCCAAAAGAGATCAGCACTACTCATCTGAAAGAGAATACAAACGAGCCCCAAAGACACACTCTGCTTACACCACTGACTTTGCTACTCTGTCTCCTGGTACTCGCACCCATTACCAGCACAGACGGACAGCTGTACATATAATAAGCTTCCAAAAAAGAGTACAGTAGGCAATGAAGAAGAAACACAGAAGTAAGAAACCCTCTATATTCAGCCTATTGAGAGAATTTTGTCCTTTTCTTTTTTTCAGTAGACCTCCTGTTGGTATTTACTGCTCACTTGTGGAAACCCTGATGCACTGTCCATACTCCCTGCTGCTGAGAAGAAAGCCTGCGTAAAGAAATGGAGGTTAAAACCTGCTCTGAACTTCAGAGCTAACGATTCCACCACAATTTCTCTGCTCTTGCAAAGGGGTTGTTGCTCAACAGGCACCCAGCACCAGGCAAATGCAACACCTTTGTCCCTAACCAGCAGGCTGGGGGGAAACAGGAAGGTTCCCGCAGCCAACACAGAGGGCTGAGACAGCAGATCTTGACTCTGGTCTTAGCTTTCCTGAGAGCTTTTTGGGTGGCCCTACCAAACTTTTGATGGCTCTACAAGATTGACCTCTCACAAAGAGGCTAGGAGGCTTAATTCTTTAATGATTCTAAAGTATTCAGACATCTGGAGAGAAGCACTATTCAATTACTGTTGCGCCAAGAGAAAACCTCTCTTCCCTAATCTTAGCTGCAGCTATGGAGTAATCTTTATTAGTGCATGCATGCTGCGTGATAACACAAGGAAGTATCTACTGCAGAGCACAGGCAGCAGGCAACAGCAACTGTGGGAACCTTAACTCAGCATTTCCTGACAGGGGTGATTAAAATCTCAAACTCAGTTTAATATTAACACTTTCTCAGGAGACTGACAGCACAGTTGCCCTGTTTACTTTACCAATTCACAGTCTGCGCAGTAAGCTGCATACAGTACTATCAGATTTAAGATCAATATAGACCCATGGCAAATGAAACCAGTGGTAGAGCAGAAATAGCAGAGAGCTCGTCAGCTCACTTTGTCCTATCCAGTTATTTTTAAAAAAGCAATACAGCTGCTGATTGGCTCAGTCTCCTTTTTTGCATTTCTTATTGGAATCCCAGATGAAGCGACCTGATATTGCCAGGTAAGCAGGGCACTGGGTCAGCCTGGAGTCTGCACACCTAGAAACATGAAACATGGAAGAGACCACAAAGAACAGTCATTCACAGAATGAAACCCCAAAAGGCTCCGGGTGTAACGAACAAAACCCTAAGCACAAAACTCCTAGGCTGCAACCCAAACACTTCTTCAGCTTGCTTTGAGGCTGTCCCATGCCCCCCATGCCAGCAGTGCCAAATCCAGTTACTGAGGAAGGGGTCAAACAGAGATACATGCCACTTGGTGTGGACAGATGGTATGTTCTTCCATTTTTGCATCTTCCTAGAAAACATGATGCAGCAGGCTGTGAAAGAAGCAGCTAAGCCAAGCCTCTACCTAAATACACGGTGCCAAGGCAAACTGCCAGCACCGCGTGCCACTTCTTCTTGTCACAGCAACGGCTGCACTGTGAGCTGGCCTTCTGCACGCTTGCCATCACGCTTTACTAATTCCATTCAGTTGGCTCCTAACCCTGAAATAAAGTAATGATGTTTATGTCTTTGTATAAGGCTGCAAAAGGAAAAATAAAGTCAATAATGAGAAGAGATGCTCAAGCATGTGCTGAGCAGACTCCCTGCTCACTGACAGGGAGAGCGTGCACATCAGCAGGTCCTGGGAGAGTAATCATTCAGCATCTCCCTGCCAAGTGTGCCACATCACAGGACTGGCACCTAACCGCCTGCACAATGAAGCAAGCAACCACTGAGGACAGAAAACATCCCAAATCAATTTCTTGTCACCTGTGAAACAGCCAGCATCTCCACAGTAAAAACACCGGTCACCTTTGGCTTGGGCTGGGTTTGAAGCAACAGCCTCCATCTGAAGGGCAGAAGGAGCCTCTCTCCCACACCTCTGCCCCGTACAAGTCCAGAGCTGTTAGGATCTACACTTGTGGTGTTATATCTGCTTCTGAAAGCTGAACGCTCTCCCGTTCTACCCCACAAAATTCCATTCTCTGGCCCAGAAACAGCTGCCATGAAAATCGATGCCCAAGGAGCTACCTGCAGAGCACAGCTGTCAGTACAAATGACAGAACAACGGCTTGCCTCGGCCTTTTTAAGGGCTAAAGCTGGCAAGGAAGGGATCAAGGAGGTGATGACACAGTTTAGACTCATTTCCCCAAAATGACACGTAAGTGCTGGCACACATCCCCTGGGAGAAGAGCTGTTCCCTTCCGCCCGGCTGGGGGATGTGGGGCAGAGGTGCTGCCAGGATGCGGGCGGCTGCCTGCCCTGGCGCAGAAAGGGCCCTTCTGAGGCCAAACAGTGCCACACAGTGGCAACACACGGACTGCTCCGCTCCTTAACAGAGAAGGAGCTGCAAACCACCCAGAGGTGCAGTGAGGAAGAAGATAAGAGGCTATAGCTTCAAGGAGCAAGGAGTCCAGAGCTTCCCGAAGAGCTGCTGTCTTTATCCAGCCAGGAGCTTTGGCAGCAACACAGATTTAAGGTCTGCTTTTCACCTGTTGACTTTTAATCCAGATCAGTCCGGTGATACAAGCACGGCACAGCCAACCCAAGTGGAGCGCTGCACCACGGCAGGCACAGGCAGCCCGAGTACAAATATCTTGGCTGCCAAAACCAGCAGTGCCCAAAGCCACGCCCTCAGCTCCCCCAGCCCTTTTCCCATTATATTTCTGATCATGCGGCCTCTCCACAATCAGAAAGCTCGTGCTTTCAATGAGCCAACATTTCAAACAGATGAAGAAATCAAGACTAATGGTAGTAATCAGACAAAAAAAAATCTGTACAGGCATTGCCAGCAACCTGCTCTTCAGAGAGCACGCCCCCCATTGAACAGACCAAGGACAAGCTCTAGCAAACAGCGCTGCACTATAAACAAGACATGGCTGCCCCCCCGCTTTGCAAGCGGTTACACCACCTCACATGGGAGCGCTGCAAAAGAGAAACCCCTAGTGCCTCAAAAACACTCACAGCATCTTATGTCAAAGCATCTTCATCAATGATTTATGGAGAGGCTAAAGCCTGGCATGTTCCTTTCAATGATGCTGAGGAAGCAAAGGTCTCCAGAAGAGAAGCTGAGGAGAGGGAAAACAACCAAGGGCAGTAATGTCTTAAAAATGCTGCAGCAATGTGCCAGAGCTTATCTTTCAAAGCTCCAAGATTTCACCCCAGTTCCACCCAGCTGAAGTCACGAAATAGTTATAAAAGTGCAATCGTATCCGAGAAGCTCTGGGCCCCGCAGTATGCGGAGAAGGTCTTCCCAGTTCTGCTAAACTCACATCCTTAACAGCCATTTTAGGACAGGCAGCCCAGAGCTCCCTGGCAAGTTCTCCTGCAGGCCGCATGTGCCAAAGCAGCGCAAGGATTCCTAGAGGATGAGCTCCCAACCACCACTGCCTTCGCCTGCATTCCTGTGCCTGACAAACAGAGTTCACTCAGGCTCCTCTTGCAAGGTACACAGCTCGAACAGACTGACAAGAGATACCATTAGTAAATTTTTTATTTTTTTTAATCCTTGCAAAAGAAAGGAAATAATCTGGCCTCTCAGAAGAACAAGCAATGCAAATATAACACCTAGACTGGTTATTAAAACCACAGTTTTCACACTCCCGGTGCAAACCTCCCATCATTTGGCACTGGGACAAGTGACCCACTTCCATAACAAGCCTCAGAGCTTACAGGGTCACTGTTAACCCCGCACTTCAGCACCTGACCTCATTTCCCACCAGCAACCTCACCCTAGTTAGAGCCCTTGGCGGAGGCATTTTACAGCATCTTCTGCTTGTGCCTCTCCTATTCCGCATCAGCCACGCCAGCACACGCTGCCAAGAAATGGATGGTAACAACATGCCTTAAACATGAGAGGCACGAGGTCACCAGCTCCTCAGCCTGACCCAGGCACAGCTCCCATAGGGGAAGCCAAAACACTGGAAAATTTAGCAACAGGAAAGCAAAACAGATCCAGTGTCATTCCACTGCATTCCAAACACATGACACCAAAGCCAACTGCCGCCTCCTGCAGTACTCACGTCGCTGGGGCTGAGGTTCCCAAGACCGTTGTCCTGCTCAGAATCTCTGCCGGACTCGTGGCCCTGGGAGGAGCGGGGGTGGGAGGGATGGATCCAGATCTCCAGCCGTGTGGCATCATCTCCAACTTGTCGCAACGTGGACTTCTTGCTCTTCCCCCAGCGGCTGGGGCTCAGATCCAGCACCTGATGTTTCCTCTGCTCCATCTGCTCAGCCTGGGCAGACAGGACATATTCAGGTCACCCAGGGATCAAAGTTCAGGAAAAGTACATAATTTCATTTACATGGAGAAATTAGCCCCTCCCCCTGCTTCAGAACCACGGTAACTCATTGACAGGTCCAGAATTTGGTTTCTGACACTATAGGACCGTGCAGGTGAGAGGTTTTCAACTCCAGTTGCCCTGGGTCGAGAAAAGCTGTGCCCACTCCTAGGACTGTGTGACAGCCAACATGCTGTGTCTTTGACTTGGGGTGACTCTCTGGGGCACAAAGGGACTGCAGTCTCTCCTGCCCACCCCCGTAGATGTGGGGCACTTATGGGATAAGGCAATGATGCCAAGGCCATGCTGCAAACCACAGCAACCTACAGCCCTTGCTGAGCTTAACTGTTTTACAGTTTATGACCCAGAAACAAGAGATTCAGCTGCCCGAACAACCCCAAAAGCAGCCTGAGGAGAAGCAGAAAGGACACCATCATTCTGAAGGCTGCCTCTCTCATCTGACTCCCAACATGGAATTTCTTAGAAGTAGATAAGTGGTGACTCCAAGTTCAAAAGCCACCATCACCCTCCTCTCTGGATCACAACTCCCCAGCACAGGACAGTTAGCGTGGGTAGCTGCAGCATCCCGCAGCCCAGCTCCAAGACTCACCTTGCGTTTTGTCTCTTCAAACAGACTCATGAGGCTCTCCTTGGCTGTGAGGATGGGGTTGCTAGCAGCCAGACTGCGCATGTAATAGTAGACAGCATCCAGCTTTCTCCTCTGCAAAAACACAACCAGACTCAGAGCTGCCACTCACTCTGGGCATTCAGAGCCAAGCTCCCACATACTTCACCTTCCGTGTCCCTCAATACATGTGTCCTCTCCCTCAATACTGCCTGTGACAGACAGATATGCCAATAAACACTATGACAAGTAGGACCTTGAACTCTCCATCCACATTCACCGCTGCCTACAAACACCAGCACAAAGCACAAGCCCTTTGCCAGGGTTAGGGAGCATAGGTGACACTGCAGCCTGTGGACTCGCTTACTCTAGCCCCAAGGCTTCTACAGCAGCCATCAACCCAGAAGCTCACACAAAACAGTCTCTCACTGTGAGAAGACACCCCCCAAGTCTTTACACTACCAGGACACAGCCATTTAGGATTTTGCCCACATGCTGCTGGCCTTACAGACCACCACAGAGGGTGGGACACTTTGCTGCTCCAAGCCCCACACTGTGAGTCAGAAAGGTCATTCCCAGCCATGAAGGAAATACACTTCTGAACCCTGCAGCTCTGAACTGCTCTGCTTTAAACCAGCATCTTTCAGTGCTGCAAACGGGCACATCCCTACCAGCCCGTGTCCCAGCCTGATGCTTCCATTATCTGCTGTCACGTCTCCCTTGAAGTAAGTTTTCCTGCATGGCTGGAGTAGCCAGCAAAACTGAAACCTAAGAAAGTCATGTGTGGATGTCACTTAGACCAGTGCCCACAGGTTCGATGAAGATACTGCAAACAGAAACAGCATCCTCATGACAGCATGGCCTTGGGCACAAACACCTCACGCAAAACTTTAAACACAACCCACTTTTAAAACATTTGCACTCTCAACAGCCTGCAGAACAGTCCCCAAAACACCAATAGCCTGAGGGAGTAGCGTATATCTAACAAAGCTGCCTGAAGCCGCAGCAGCTGGAATCCACACAGTACACCCTGCCATCAGCTTTTTTTAAAACAAACAAAAAAAATACCCCAAACATCTGGGACCACTGCCCTAAACAATGCCTTTCTCCACCAGATGGAATCTCACAGCCACTCCAGAGGCTTTCTCTATGCTTGCTACATCCTTGCATGATGAGCATCTTACCGTGTAGATGGCCAGAAGCGCCAGCTGGTTGTACGGGCGGCCGTTTTTGGGAGCAATTTGCTGAGCCTTCAGGTACCAGCTGAGGAAGGGAAGAACCAGAGAGAAAGGTTTACTGAAAGGACATCAGGTTGCCTTCCTTGCTGTTAAGGGCACAGAACTCCCCTCGCAGCACAGCGTTGGCAGTCCTGCAGGGAACAGGCCCTTTGCACAAGTGCCCTCTGCCTGCAAGAGCGTGCACAGGCAGCCAGCCTGTGCCTGGCCTGAGCGGCAGTTGGGGCACAGGACAAGAGAGAGGGGCAGATACAGCTGCAGAAGGAAATGATCTTGGCTCAGCCTGAAGATGAGCATTTAGCCAGATCTAGCAAGCGCTATCCCCTGTGCAGCTTCAGGCACAGAGAACAGGCTATTCAGGGAGCATTTCCCTCTCAGTTCCCTTTTTAGCTCCATGGCAGCTGGGACCAAACCCTCCATGTTCCTTAGCTTGTTCCCTGTGTTTTCAAGATCCTTAATCATCCCAAGAGAAGAAGCATCCATTCAGTCACAGTCCATTCATCTCCTCTCTATTTTCCCTCAGTTGTATTATCCACTCTCCAGTTTATATCATGCCACACAGATCCATCAACACTGTTCAGACCCATGATGAACCCTATGTTCACCGTGTTCCTCCCAGCCTCCCTGACATATCAGCATACTCCACGATGTCCACAGACCCCAAAATCAGCAGCTTTCCCTGCCCTGTTCTCCAAACCTCCACAGATTTCAGGGCTCCATCCCCCACGCTGGGCTCACTTGTCTCCTCCCAGTCTTTGCTCCAGAAAAAAAACATCAAAAAATCAAGAGTGACAAGAAGCAACAAGTGCCAGTAACTCCTGATGCAGTCAGAACATATGGGCACATATGGGAACCTCTCCTAGCTGAAAAGCTACCAGAAAATACAAGTCAGTCTGCCAGCCTCAACAGCATAAACCCTCCCTGCTGCAGAATCAGCACAGGACAACGTCCACACTAGGTGGCTGGAGGTTGAGCGGATCTGCTTGCTTGCTCTCCGGGACAACAAAACAGTCCAGGCTACATCTTTTAGCTTCACAGGACTGCAATACAATAGAGGCGTGGAAAGACTTCTTTGGCTAGAAGCAAGTTTAAGCATGAAATGAGATACATTCCTCGTAGATAGAGGAAGAGCTGCGCTCAGCGCTACAGCGAAGAACACAATACCTGCGTGCCTTTCCGTAGTTTGCGGTGTCATTTGCTTGTTCTCTGTATCGGCAAATGTCCCCTTGACAAATCATACACCTCTGAGCACTGATCAGCGCATACTTCACCTGGAAAGAAGCATCCAGCACATCATGTGGGACCTGCACAGCCCTGGCTCACCTGCAGACCCAGCAAGCACACGGGGACTGTAGGGAGCCAAGAGGAGGTCACTGACATGCTGAAGGTCTCTCAAAAGGACAGCAAAATGAAATGACAAGGCTCCATGGCACTGGTTCAGCATTTGTAGGGGCAAGCCAATCCCCTAAACACCTCCTCTCTTACAACAACATCCCATCTCTCTCCAGAGAGAGAGTTGGTCGGTCCATGACCAATTTGAAGACAGCTGTTAGACAAAAATGTCTCTCTGGGGATGGAGCTGGACTAAAATATCCTTTCCCAGCTGTCCCTCGCACCTGCACTCACAGCTCAGGGCAATATGCTGTCAAGCATCAGGGAAACAGCGCAACTGTTAGCTTTCCTTGTTCATTATTCTGGATTCCATGGACAGACATAAGAGATGTTCAATATCTAAGGGAAAGCCAGGGTACCTTTGGACATTTCTTCCACTTTTTTAGCCCTGGTCACAAAGCTGGTCCAAAAAAAAAAAAAAGTTGTTCTTTGCAAAGGAAGCTAAGAAATGTTAATGCACCAGAGTTGGTTCAACAAGTTCTCTAACAGCTGAGAAAGATTCCCTGCAAACATACTGACATCTGTTCAGAGTACAGCTGCCTACCTCTTGGCAAGGGCAGCACACTGAGTTCAGCATGTTGCATGCGATTAACAGGATGAGAAGTCTCCAGGAGGAAGCCAACCTACCATTTTCCTCAGAGGCTTACTGCGGATGGCCATCCCATCCATATAGTCCTCTAGCTTGAACTGGTATGACACCTGCAGCTTCTGGAGTAGGCCATCAAAAAAAGAAGTGCCCTGCAAAACACACACATACTTGGATGTTACAACCTTTCTGATGACAAGCACAAAACCACCACACCATCCCTGCCATGTGCAAGAAAGAAGGTCCCTCTCCCTGGGGTTTGGGCTGTTTCTCTTCAGAAAACAACAAGGAGGTCGGGGGACCTCCAGCCTCAGAGGTTTACAAGGCTGAGCTAGACAAAAACCCTGACCTCGTGTTGGAGGAGTCCTGCCTTGAGCAGGAGGTTGGACTAAAGCCCTCCAGCAGTTCCTTCCCACCAACCTAATTCTATAAAACACATCCTCTCGGATCTGTCAGCCTACTTTCTACAAAGAATAAACCAAGCGGCACAGTTTAACGGAATGACTTTCAAGCAAATTTAATAAAGATGCCACAAACACCTCCAGGAACGCTTTTGTTTATTTCCACTTCAGGGCAATCATTTCATTTTAGCTTAAATCAACTTATAATTAACATAAAATACACCAAAACAAGCCTGGTTTAAATTATAACAAATGTCCACCTGGACCTACATCTGCCACACTAAACCATAATCTGTCTGAGCATTCTCCTGGCATGAGGATGGCCTAAGGCACAGAAACGTGAATATTATCAAGAAGTTACACCAGCCAATCCCAGGTTTAGTGGAGTTTGGGGATGTTTTTGTCTTCTTACCTCATCTAGTAGCTGGAGCAGTTTATTCCGAATTTCTTGGGCATTTTCCCCCTGAGGGTCCTTGAGAAGCTGCCGGAATTTCTCAATCACCTGGTAAAAGGCATTCTTCCACAGCAGCTGGTCCACATTCTGGGTATCAGAGAACTCGATATCCATCAGGATACACCGTTCGTACAGCTGCAGCATCTCCACCCTACAACGAAACACAATCAGTGGTCAATACAACAGCAACCGCCCAGCCCGGGCCTGAGCTGCCAGGGCACATGTGCCGAGCCACCTGCTGCTTTTCATCCAGCAAGCAGGAGATATCAGCAGTTCAGCTCACACGCTACGGCAAATCGATGCTTCCGCATGTGTCCTAGAGGGAGATGGGAGCTGTTGCAATCAAACATCCTTCCTGCTCCAGGAGGGCACATCTGAAAGGTCCATCTCCCTTTTACATATGGATCGGGGCCTGGTGAAGAGCAAAGAGCTCTGCTACAGCTCTGCCACTGGGAAGAGCAAGGCGCAAGTGTCTCCTGATACTGACACAAAGCAAGCTTCACTAAGGGCAAATTGTGCCTGACAAATCTGGGGGGGTTTTTTGTGACCAACAGGTCGAGGGAGGTGATCCTGCCCCTCTATTCCACTCTTGTGAGACCCCACCTGCAGTACTGCATCCAGCTCTGGGGGCCCCAGTACAGGAGAGACATGGAGCTGTTGGAGCGAGTCCAGAGGAGGCCACGAAGCTGATCAGAGGGCTGGAGCACCTCTGCTATGAGGACAGGCTGAGAGAGTTGGGGTTGTTCAGCCTGGAGAAAAGGCGGCTCTGGGGAGATCTAATTGCGGCTTACCAGTACCTGAAGGGGCCTACAGGAAAGATGGTGAGGGACTGTTTGTCAGGGAGTGTAGTGACAGGACAAGGGGTAATGGGTTCAAGCTGAAGGAGGGTCGATTTAGATGAGATGTTAGAAAGAAATTATTCACTGTTAGAGTGGTGAGGCACTGGAACAGGTTGCCCAGAGAGGTGGTGGATGCCCCATCCCTAGAAGTGTTTAAGACCAGGTTGGATGAGGCTTTGGGCAACGTGGTCTAGTGGAGGGTGTCCCTGCCCGCAGCAGGGGGGTTGGAACTAGATGATCTTTAAGGTCCCTTCCAACCCAAACCATTCTGTGATTCTATGACAAAGCGTGCACTGCCAGGCTCTGCTCCTTCTGAGCACGAAGTCTGGCTACTAAGGGCCAGGAACAAACACACCAAGAACCAGAGGGGTGGGAGAAGTATTGCCATTAAAAAATCCCCACCTCCCTTCTATCCAACCAAAATACACAGCCAAAACAGAGACCCTGCTTCCTCAAAAAAGAATGAGAGCTGGGAACATCACACCTGAAGGAAATAAAGCCTCAGAGTCCCAGAAATCACATTCCCCTCATCAGCTACCTACAGCCTTGCCCAGATGCTGGAGTAGAATTCCTCTCCTGAATTTAATAAAATAGTTCAAGACTAGAAACAGCTCCACAATACATGGGGCGAGTTTACCGTAAAGGGGATGCTCAGCTGCTGCTGCCTTGGCAGCCTTATCCCTTATAATGCTTTGAGCCCTGCAGAGAACAATACAACAGCGTAGATGGTAAAGCCTGGAGCAAAGCCAGATGGCAATGTCTGGAAGAGTCTGACAGAGTAAGAGGGCCAGCCGTGCCTACGCTCCCAGGGCAGGGTGGGCTTCACACGGGCACAGCAGCACTGCGCAGGCTTTCCTCTCCCTCCAGACAACAGCTCTGGGTGACCTTGACACCTCGAGGAAGACCTGAAACTTCCAGTGCTGCTTCAAGCACAGACACATCCCACCCTGTGGTCTATAGCACAAGTCCCCAAAACGCAGAACAAGCCCTGAAATGAGCTCACCTGCTAGATTTGCTGCCAGTCAGCTCTGAAAATAAGTCTCCAGAGAAGCCCCAGAGACACAGAGGTCACAAGCAAATATGAAACATGCTAAGTTGAAACTCGCTCCAGCCACGTTAACTACCCTCCACAGCACCAGTGTCACTTCTCTCTCGCTAGCTGGCGTCACCAGGCTACTCCCACTGGACCGCCGTATGTCACAGGGTTGAGTGCTGTCAAGAGCAAAACTACCCAGTGCTGGAAAAGCGCTGGCACGGCTACACAGCATCAGGAACCCACGCAACGCTTCGCAAGCACAAGCTGACAGTTGCCACCCCTGAAGCCCACAATGCAAATCAGACAGCGGATAACCAAGGACAGGTAAGAAAGCAGAAGTCAGGCAGCAAATACTGAAAGCACGTGAGAGCACTGGAACCAAGAGAAATCAACTCCAGCAAGAGCAAGAACCACCCAAAAGCTGCAGTGGGTGCTCGTCCTGCTCCTTCACGTCCCTGCAACGCGGGCAAGGCATTCCACAACCACAAGAAGCCACAGCTTAGCTCCCAGCCCAGGCAAATGATATCTTCACCCACAGTTTCCTTCTGATACCCACACACCACTTGCACATGCCAAACAGAGCTAGCAGATCAAAAGCTAACGAGCCACTGCCCAGTCTCCCAGTCCCTGAGTGAGAATTTGACGTCTCCAATATACCAGATCCCCAAAAAGACACCGTTCTCTGGATAACGGTTCTGGAAATGACTCGGTCACACAATCCTCTCCAGCACAGCCACAAACCTCAGCTGGGTCATCTTCTCCAGCCCCTCTGGGCTGATGCGGTCTCTGGAAAGCAGATTGCTGAGCTGCTGCTCCTGGTTCCCAGCCTCACGGAGGAGTTTGCTAAGCTCCTGCTGCTGCATGTTCCGCATCTGTTGCTCCATCTCAGGGCTCAGAGGAGTCGGGGGGAGCGGGCCACACATGTACTGCCCCGCCTGGCCAGGGTACCCAGGGTAATAGGCTCCTGGGTACACACCGTTGCTTGGACCCATAGGATACTGCAGGGAGTACCCACCGTAAGGATACTGCGGGCCTTGGCCGGAGGCCCGAGGGTAATAGTAGGGGTTGTCGGAGTTTTGGAACTTATAGTAGGATGTCTGGGCCTGGCGGGCTTCCCCCCAGGAGGTGGGGCTGACTTCATCGTCCGTGTCTAGAAAGTGAAGCTGAGCGGTTTGGCTCTTCAGGGCGGGTTTTTGGTCCGGGTTGTTGGGGTCCCACAGCCTGCGAGCAGTGCCACCTCGGCCCCTGCTTCGGGGGCCTTTACAGCCAGCCCCGCCGAGCAGGAGCCTGGGCCCAGGGTGACTGGGTTCAGGGGAGCCCGCGGTGCTGGCAGAGAGGTCCATGTTGGCAGGCAGGAACAGAATCCCACGGCCCCTCCCCTGGGGCTCTCTGCTCTGGCTCCTCGCCTCCGACGCCTCTGAGTCATTGCAACTAACAAACGCCTTCAGGGGCTTTTTTTTATCTGTATCTGCCAGACTGACATCCCTGTTCATAGTCTTGCTGTCAAATGTGACTCGAAAGGGTCCCTTGACTTCCCTGCCATTGCTGCTCCACTCACTCTCACTCCGAGAAGCTCGACTCTGCTCTGAACACTTTTTCTTGTCTGAATTCCTGCTGGAGACATATGCTTCTGCCTCATCGATTCTGTCATCATCCAAGGAGTCAGTGGAGGACGCGGAGAGCTGCTTCCTAGGACGTATTCTTTCTCTGGCACGCTCCTGCCGCCTCTCCACCCCATCCACGAGTGGGGCTCCATCTACGCTGTTGTTGCTTCCAGCTGAGCTTGTGCTGCAGGTGCGGTACCGGCTCCGCCGCTTGTCAGAGCGGGAATACCGTTTGGTCGAGCCCAGCTTCCCCTGCATCACCTCGTTGCTTGTTCTCCTTATCCTCTCACCTCGCTCTATTCGTCTTTCTTTTTCTCCCCTTGAGGCTTTCACTCCTTCCCCTGCCTGGCTCCCCTCTCTATCCTCCTTGCTCGATTTGCTTTTCCTATTATTGTCTTTTCCAGTACCTTTCTCAGTCTCTTCGTCTCTCTCAACTTTCAGCTGCTCCATCTTATTAGTGACTTCCTCAGTAGCTGACCGTAGGGATGGTTCTTTAGCAGCTGAATGCAGGCGCTTCCCAGGCTGGTAGATCTGCTGGTCCGGCTTCTTGGTTCTCCTGGTGGTCTTAGGACACCACTCATCTGGAGCAGGCTTCTTGCACAAGTTCTCCTGGCTCTGAAGACCACCTTTAGTCTCTGCCTCTTCATTTTTCTGCGAAGGACCATTCTGCTTGGGGCCATCACCTTTGCCAAAATCCTCCATGACTGGAGCCCCTCCTCCCAAAGGGCCCCTATCACTGGCACTCTCCTCCTCAGCTCTGCTCCTCTCCTTCTCCAAGGCCTCGTGCTTTGGCAGCACGAGTTTGCTCCTCAGTCGGGAGAGACCAGGCTTGTAAATCTCCAGGTCTGGGCGTCTGTTGTCTTTGCGATGCCTCGGTTCCTTCACTTCCTTCATGTTTTCTGGGGAAAAATGGAGAGAAGGAAGTTATTCCCACCACAAACCAGCCAGGGATGACGAAAATATCATGACAAATATTCAAGAGGAAGTATTAAATAAAGGCAAAGAGCCTATCACCCTCAGGGCAGGTGCAAGAGAACAGATCTGAAATCCTCTGTCAGGGTTTACAGGAGATCACAGAGCAAGAGTAGGAAATGAGAAAGTATAACAAAGCTGACCAAATCCCTGGCCTGATTTGCTTACAAAACACATCCTGCAACAGGTTTTGCCTCAAAGCACCAACAAACTGAGAAAGGGACAGATAAAGCACAACGCAAGACTTGAACATTCGTACGCAAGTACTGGACAAAAAGTTTTAGTGGCAGAGGTGTCGGTAGCAGCTGGCGCAGGAGCCCTTCTGTCCCAGGTGCTGCCTTCTCCAACAGCCCCCCTGCTCTGCCAAGGGATCATTTTTAATCAAAGACACACACACACCCCCCCTTCCCCCGCTCACAGCTCAGTAACGTTTCTCTCCTCCTTTCTATAACTGTATTTACACAAAAACTCATTAAAGAACACAGCCTGGACGATGCGTAATTAAACGTTTCACCACTGCC
The DNA here is from genome assembly GCF_028858705.1 of Grus americana. Lineage (NCBI taxonomy): Eukaryota > Metazoa > Chordata > Aves > Gruiformes > Gruidae > Grus > Grus americana. The sequence continues at coordinate 5,364,427 of NC_072870.1, read as the reverse complement.
GGGCTGTTACACGCTGCTTTTCCTCAACTTGTTCCTCCTGTCAGTAACTTGCACCACCCCGTACCACCGCCCTTCCGCCACACGAAACCCACCGCTACCAGGGGCTCGGCCCCAGAGAGTCCCCGAGGGAGCAGAGGACCGACCGGACCCCGGGGCAAAGCCGCGCCGGGCGCCCCGCAGCCTCCCAGCGGCCCTGTTCTCAGCGCGTCGGCGTTTGTGTACTCTCACCCCAGCGACAACCGTGTCCGGGGCAACGCGGGCCCGGCGGGGTGGCGGCCCTGTCCCGGCTCCTACCCCAGCCCCAACCGGGCGGTGCGGCCGAGGGGCCCGGCCCGCCCCCGGGCAGGTGCCGCTAAGGGGGAAGGCCTAAGCGGCGGCAGCTCCCGGCTCCCACCACCGTCCCGCCGGTCCCCGCCACCCCCTCACCTCGTTCACCGCCGGCCGCAGCGCGGGCCTGCGCCGCCACCATGTCCCGCAGCTCGGCGGCCGAGACGCGGACGCGCTCCAGCCCCTCCGCCATCTTCCCTTCACCGGGGTGGGCGGGACGGACGGCGGCCGCGCAGGGCCAAAAGTGCCGCGGTGCGCATGCGCGTTCGCCCCGGGGGTCGTGGGCCGCGCAGCACCGAGCACATGGCCGGGCTGCCCCGACTGGGGCTGGCCGACGTCCGGGCGGCGGAGGGACGGCTCCGCGGCCGGCTGCACCGCACGCCCCTGCTCACCAGCAGGAGCCTGGACCGCCTGGCCGGCCGACGGCTGCTTTTCAAGTGCGAGCTCTTCCAGAGGACCGGCTCCTTCAAGGTGCACAGGGACAGCAGCACAGCGTGGCCCCCGGCCAGCCTCCGGGCAAAGGTCGCTTCTTGCGCAGGAGAAACTTGCTTTCCGCAGGCATCCGCCAGCCCTCACAGCAGACGTGGCTTACGGGGGCTGCACTGCTTCCCAGGGCACCGGGGAGGCTGCAAGGAAGGAGATTCTCTGTTGCCCACACAGGTTCCCAGGGCAGCGGTGCTGATGGTGCTGTGCTCTCCTTCCAGATCCGCGGTGCGCTCAACGCAGTTAGGAGCCTCGTTGAGGAAAGCGAGCGTGCCGGAGCGGCGCTGCCCCGGGCCGTTGTGACGCACAGCAGTGGGAATCATGGCCAGGCGCTCGCTTGTGCTGCCCAGGCAGAAGGTAATGCATATCCCAACCTCCTGCGCCATCCCAGAGAGCAGCCGGGCAGGAGGCACAGGGCCAGGGTAAAAGCAGAGCCGATTCCTGGGCAGAGGCAGCTCCAGGCACCCAGCCCTACCAGCCCTAGAGATAAGCGGGGTGTCCCTCTCCTGAATGGGAGCTAGCATAGACAAGGCACACATCGCTCCTGCAGCGCCAAGTGGCTGCTTGCGGCTTTTTGGCCGTTGGATTTGCCACTTCTTTTGTCACACAGGGATTCCTGCCTACATCGTGGTGCCCCGGACAGCCCCGCGCTGTAAGCAAGCCGCCATCCGCGCCTACGGCGCCACACTGGTGCCATGTGAGCCCAGCGACAAGGTAAGGAACGGCAGAGACTGGCCAGGGACATGGCCCAGCCAGACTGAGAGGTGACCATCTGCACTCTTCCCTTAGTCCAGAGCTGAGACAGCAGCTCGTGTGGTCCAAGAAACAGGAGGAGTCATGGTACACCCCAACCAGGAGCCAGCGGTGATGGCAGGGCAAGGCACTATTGCCCTGGAGGTGCTGGAGCAGGTGAGGGAAACGCAGGGCCTGGACCCGGCCCGGGGCTCTGCTCCTCGCAGGCAGAGGCGCAACAAAAGGAGCACTCACGCTTCCTTTCCGCACAGGCGCCCGAGGTCAATGCAGTGGTGGTTCCCGTCGGAGGCGGAGGAATGATTTCGGGAATAGCAGTTGCCATCAAGGTAAGCAACAGCTCATCCAGTGAGCTGCATCTCCCCGAGGAAAGGGCAGGGCTCCCAGACAGGTGGCAGCTGTGGAAATCTGGGTGCCTGGGGTCTGCACGACAGCAGCATGGCATACTTGGCCCCCTGCGCCCACAGCAACAGCGGACAGGCAAACACTAGGTTAAACCGAGCGGCTCCTCCTGCTCTCCGCAGGCTTTGAGACCAGATGTGAAAGTGTTCGCTGCTGAGCCATGCAACGCAGACGACTGTTACCAGTCCAAGATAAGAGGGGAACTGACCCCCAACCTTCACCCACCCGATACCATCGCAGATGCAGTTAAAACCAGCATCGGACCAAACACATGGCCCATCATCAAGGATTTGGTTGATGATGTCCTGACAGTCTCAGAGGACGAAATCAAGGTAAACACTCCCAGCTCCCTTCTCACGGTAGCTGCCAGCAGGCACCTGCCTCTATCCGTGCTCTGCCCCTCCACTCTTCCAGGGCAGCACCAGCCCCTGCACACCACCGCAGCTGTGCAATACCCACAGTCTCCAGCTGGAAAGGGCTGGCAGAACCTCTGCTCCCCCTTCCCAAATGCTGCAGGGAGATGTGCACACGCAACGCCCTCCGCAGCCCTGGAGCTGCCTTTCCTTGCTGCTGGGATAACAGCTGCTGCTCTGTCCTGACAGCAAGCCACGCAGCTGGTGTGGGAAAGGATGAAGCTGCTGATTGAGCCAACAGCAGGTGTGGGAGTGGCAGCCGTGCTCTCGGAGCAGTTCCAGGCAGTCCCCCGGGACGTGGAGAACATTTGCATCGTGCTATGCGGGGGAAATGTGGACCTGAGCTCCCTGACCTGGCTTACAGACCTCCCTGGGAAAGCAGAATGAGAACAGAGCGGCATCTCAAGCGACAGAAACCTCATTCTGAATTTGTACAGTCTGGTTTGCACGCTACTAAAAACAGATGAACAATCCCAAATGTATGAAAGTTTTTGTGGAGGGATAAGGGAAGCTGGTGTTGGTCTCTACAGCACAGAGTCGCTTGGTTCCACAGCAAAGGGTCACTACGGGGGGGGGGGGGCCTGAAAACAAAGCCCTGCCTGTTTTCCCCTCCCCGGCCACCCTGCTCTGGGACAGGCCTCCAGTGAGCTGCATTCAGTCAATCTCCCTGGCTGCTACTTCCGCCTTTCTTTGTCAGCATCAACAACAACTTCCAGCAAATTCCTGTCCTTGAAACAGCAAAATCCCCAGACCCACCGCTACAGCAGGGCAGGACAGAAAGACAACAGCCCCAGCGGGCCACGGCGTTCACAAGAAAAGGGGTGCACACAGCCTCCCCGTTCGGCCTCCACAGCTGGCCACCACCAAGACACAGGCACTTAGATGATTTTTAAAACATTTTCCATTAAAATAAATAGCTGTAGCTGGTACCTGAGCAGCAGCTGGTGAGACAGCTGCCCCTGTACAGACCCCAGCAGTAATACGTCCAAGACACCAGTGCTGTCCTCACTGTGCACGGGCTGAGAACAGCATCCGGGGAGCTAAGGCACAAACTGCATTAGCCACGCCAGAGATTTAATCCATTTCCACCTCCTGCACTGGCAGCGCGCTCTCGCTCCTCACCCACGGCACGGGCTCTGGAACATGGGGGTCATAAGTCCATTTAGGAAAAACACGCTTGTAGAGGTTCAGGAGCACAGTGTCCTGGGACTTTAGCTGTCCATCGAAGTGGCACTTCATGTGACCGTGGGTCCCTAGGCAGAGAGCAGAAGAGGCCATTAGCTGTCTCCCTTGCCCAGGAGAGCCACATCCTGCCCAGCACCACAGAGAGAAACACAGAACCAAACCTACCCAATGGCTCCTTGATGTGTCCTCTACGACCCCACTTTGTCCTCAGCTCCACCGGCTTAAACCACATCACATCCTCTGGAGATCAAAACACAGAAGGCAGGTAAGAAACAGGCTTTGCTGCACCAACACAACTGCTCCCGCAGGGGCAGGAGCTCTGCTTCCACATCCCCTCTTCCCACCACACAGAGACAGGCCGTACCTCTGTTAAAGAACATGTATCGCACAACAGCCGTCTTGGTGAAGATCTTAAAAGGATGGCCGCTGAGCACCAGCCGCTTGATGACGATTCTGTCCGGGTCCACAGAAAGCAGAGAACCCGTGGCGATGAGGTCATGCATTCCTGCAAGGCAGAGTCACTAACATACCAGGGCAGCGCCACAGAAGGTGCCTCCATCACCTCCTCCCCCACCACGACTCCCTTCCCCAAAGCATCCCAGGCCCAGAGCAAGCCCACAGCAGGGACAGGCAACGGTGCCAGTGATAACGGGGACAGAAATGCATTAATCCTCTCAAACAGCATGAAGGGGACAGCTTTTGCGAGTCATACTTTCTGGATAGGTGCACTTGTAAAAGTGGGGTATGGGAATGGCCGGCTACCATTCGTTTCCCAGACACCATGTCCTCAGCACTTACCAACTTACCATTACTTCTCTGTTTAAAAAGAAGGACTGAGGCAGGAGGGAAAGTGATGGGAGCATAAACAGTCACCACCAGGGCAGCATCCGGGCGCAGGAAACGCTCCAGTTTGTGTTTATCAGCTAGGACAGAACAGCAATGATCAAGTTCAGGCCCACAGCAGCCCTCAAGCTCTGGGAAACCCCACCGAGCCCACTCCTTCCTGGCAAACAGACTCTGCGCTTCAGGAAAACAGGTCACGCACACACCGCCTCTGCTGGCACAGAGTGTCTGGGAATGAAGGTGATCCTCTGAGCTACCAGCTCACTGCGTGGAACATGCCACCACCTTGCCTAGGACCAGGGAGCCACCTTGCTCAAGTCGCCCTTCCACTCCCCACTATCTAGTGCCTGCCCTGGAAGCCTCAGAGCCTAGGAGTGAGTCTTCAGAAGAGTCCTTCAGCCAGGTTCAGACACCACGGCTAAGACATCACAGGCTTCCTGCCCCAGAAACCCCAGCCCTGGCATACCTGTGCCCACCCCACTGGTCCCTCACAAACCTGAGGTGTGCTGGGAGAACAGGGGGGATGCTCGGAAGCGCCTGAACCCGCAGTGAAAGATCAGCTCCTCCTTCGCCCTCACTGGCTCACTGTTGCTCGGATGCCGCTGCACCAGGAAATTCAACACGGACATCTGCAGGAGAGGCAGCACAGTGAGGGGCCGACAGCGAGGCTGGCAAACCACGGTGGCCAGAGCAGAAAGCAACGGGACGCTGCAGCAGGGACAAATGCCCTTGACAATGGCTTCCCAAAAAACCCACTGGTCACCAATGCAGACGCCTCAGCCAGGCTCGGACACTTGAGCCTAAACACCCCTGGCAGCTTCAGCCTCCTCTGACCAACAGGAAGGTCCTACTTTGAAATGCGAACGATGCAGGGAGATTTCAACCCAAACCCTCTGCAGCCAGAACCTCTCCAACCCAGACAGGCTGAGGGAATCAGACAAGGAGCTGCACACCTACAAGGTATCAGCAGGGTTGTATTTAGTCACCTTTTGTTCGTGGGGAAGCAGTGAGAACAGGACTAGGGGCTTCCCTTCTTTGAAGCTCTCCATCACGGAGACAGGGACATTGCAAACATGAAGCGTAACATACCAGCCAACCTGCCAAGAGAGGATCAGTTGTGAATACTTCTCTCAATAGATAACTCGGCCACCGCCCTGCCAAGTCCTTCCTACTAGGAGCAAGAGAAGAGGGAGTTACCGAGGCTCCTTCAGTCTCCTCTTTCTCAATTTGTCGGAAGAGGTGCTTTCTGGTTCGGGAGAAGTCCTGGAACTGAAAAATCCTAGCATAGTCCCTTGGGAGATTCTCTTTGGGGTCCCACGGAGAAGTGCGGAAGCTCTTCAGCCCCCTGTACTTCTGGAACCTAAAAACCAGGTAACAGGAAAGACAAACTACTTCACAAATCAAAGTGTTTGGCCAGCGCCTGCTGTGGTCCTCAGGGACTCACACCTTCAGAGGGCAAAGGGAGCAAAGCAAACCTTAGCTCTCAGAGAAGATCTTTGTGCAGGGAGAGCTAGAAACAGCAGCCAAGTCCCCAGATAACCTGCCCTTGCATCAGGGCTCTGCTGTCCTCCTCCCTCTCCCAGGTCAGGACCCAGCTCGCTCTGCCACAGGAAGCTGCCCAGGCCCACCTGCTGCCTCCCCTGGAAGCCTCAGAGCCTAGGAATGATTCTTCAGAAGAGTCCTTCAGCCAGGTTCAGACACCACGGCTAAGACATCACAGGCTTCCTGCCCTAGCGCACCAAACTAAACAGAAAGGCGCCTTCCAGCCCCTCTCCCAGCAAAGCATCCCGTTTCTTACCGGACTCTGGCAGGTACATCACGTGGCGTGTCCACCTCATCCGGAAACATTTCATCCATTCTCTCCTGCTTGTACCTCTCCAGCATCTGTTCATCTTCCTCCACCTTCTCGTCATACTGATCGTCCCGCAAACACTCGGAAACAGTCATGGTCTCACATTCCTCCTCTGCAGGTTCCTCTTCCTCCTCACCGCTTTCCCCCTCCTGACACAGAGGACAGCAGAGAGCCGGTGAGCACACGCGCTCTGTTCACATCCACTGCGAACCCTGCGCATACTCGCACTATGCGAATTACGCCCCCAGCTACACCAGTCCTTCATTTCTGTATCCAATAGGCCAAAGAAGCAACATGATACACACAAGAGATTTAACAATGGAAATCCAGGCAAGTCCTGGCTCTGTGTTGTGCCCCTGCACAGAGCAAGCTGGAAGGACAGGATTGTCCTAGGATATGCAACAGCACCCTGGAGATCACCTGCAGTATCAGCTCTTGGGGGTACCTGGGAAACTGCCTCTTCCATCATATCATCATCGATGTCATCATCTTCATCGTCATCATCATCATCTTCCTGATTATCCTCTTCATCATCCACAATCCAGGCAGCCTGGTACTTGGATGTGCCTTTGGGGACCTTCACCACCTTCCTGTTCGCCTTCAGAGAAGCTGTAGGATTCCCACCAATAGTTAATACAGGAACAATTCTTTCCCTCAGCAACATTTACACAGCCAAGATCAGCTCTAGACCAGAATCGCCGTTTCCCAGCACAGAATTTGTCAGGGCGCAGAAAACACAGCTAAAACGTAACCCTGCTAACTGCCAGGCACAACACACACCCAGTAGGTGGTGGGACGAGGAACGGAAGCCCTGGGCTCCCAGCTAGCACGTTTCTTCACAGCCACCCTCAGCCATCCTAGTGACAGAGGATTTCTAACAACCCTCTTAACAGGGACAAGGAAAAGGTACAGAAATACTGCTGCTACTCACCCTCTGCTTCTTGCAGTTCTTCTTCAGTAGGCCACGTCTGCTCCCCTTCCATAGGGTCAGGAACCACTTCTGACTGCAAAGACTCCTGCTTGTTTGGATCTGCCTTCATCAGGACCTTAACATCTTCTTCCATCTCATCAGTACCATTTAGAGAGTCATCCTGAAGGGCAAGAGCAGAGTTCCCAGCTGTGAATACACCTAACTCAAGGTAGCAGCCAGTCCAAAGCGAAATTCCCTTCAGTATCACGTTCATTACATCATAACATAACCTTCCTTACATGCTGTGGGCAAGGAACCTCAGCTCAGCAGCAGAACACCACCCTACTGCCTCTGACACAACTCCCTTTCCCCTCCCCTTGACCACATACACCCAGCTGTATTTTCCTGATGAAAGTTTAAAACCTCGTGTTCTAACAGGACCGGCAAAGCTCTGACCTCCCACACACCTGTATCTCCATGTCCTGACTCCTCTTCTGTCCTTTAACCACTCGGGGGTTCAAAGAGAGGGGGTCAGGGGGTGAATCGACCTGGCTCATCTGGAAGTCTCCATGCCCCACAATATGGACCAGGCTGTTCACATCGAGGGTCTGTCCCCGGACAAAGCCGGACACCTTCAAGGTCCCAACCAGCTCGCTTTCCTCACCGGGGACAAACTCAGCAGCATAGGCGAGCAGGTGAGCCCGCCTGTCCCGAAAAGTGAGGTGCCGCTGCTTCTGGGTGGCAAGGTGCCTCAGCAGCAGCGAGGACTCCTGCTCCGTGGTCAGGGGGAAGAGCTTGGCATCGGGGAAGCGCTTCTCAATGGCCTTGGCAAGTTTCTTCCTGGCATCTATCCGCTTCTTAGGTGGCAAATCAGTGCCCCCTGGGACAGCAAGAGCTACCAAGCAGCGCACAGAACAGAGTTCAGGATCAGACGGTAAATCTTCTTATACCCCTTTTACCAAGCATTAACACAAAGTCAGATATCAGCAACCCAAATAACCAGACCATAGATTCACACCACAAGTTACAAAGACAGTTCATCCATTCAAAAGAACAATCAGGACAGAAAATCCTGTCTTTAGAGGTAAGATTTTTGAGACTAAATAAGACCGTGGAGATAAGGACCCAGGAACTGAACTTAACAGGAAAGCGTCTGAACCCCTTCGCTCTGCAGGCCTGAATAACCATTACACCACTACCACCACCACACGCCCAGAAGTCTAAAACTAGAACACCCTGTTTATCTCCAGCACTCCCCCACTAGGGTAGTAGCACAAGACACCACGAGAATGGCATTCACCCAACTGACCCATGCTCAGAAACAAAGACCTGTGGTCACGTATTAACATACGGAGTTTTTAATTGCTGCAACAGCAAATCCCCATCGAGCACCCTCTCGACCTATACCCCACTAGAAGCCCTAAATGTTTCTCACCATAACTGGGGAGCCCCTGTGCGAAGAGGCAGGAGAGGCAGTGCTCTCCCGCGCTGTCCCAGCCATCCGTGGGATCCAAGATAAACAGGAGGGAGTCGGCAACCTTTGCTAGGTCTAAGACAGCATGAAGGTCCCCTGCACACAAAACACCTCCGTTACCGAGGCTGCCAGGGGTACGGAGCCAAGAACCACACCAACAACAGCGTTTCTTCACCTGCCTCTGCTGTCACAAAGCGCCAGCGTTGCTTGAGTCGGGGGCAGAGGAGCGCAAAGCCACCGGCTTTCCCCTCATCCACACGGACAACAGCCGAGTCCTGGCTCTGCAGTAAGCAGAGGGTGTTGTGGGCTGCACCCTTGCTGTGCAGCGGCACCAGAACCACGAGGTGTGGGGGCCCATCCCTGCTGCCCAAGCTCCGCTTCTCTGCCAGCACCTGTGGGCACAACTGCAGAGCATGAACCCCGGCCCCAATCCAGTTCCTATCCCACTCCTCAGATCACGACTGGATCCCTCCACTGCTCGACCCGAACCCACTCGGTTCATTAACATCCCACTTGCCCCAAACTGAACTGACCCCGGCGCCCATTCCTCTTCCCAGCCCAGCTCCTGAAGCCCCCCGCAAAGACCCAAACGGGTCCGGTCCCCACAGACACACCCACCCACACGGGGACCCACACCGGCCCGATTCCCGCTCCTCCCTGCCCCCTCGCAACGACCCGAACCGACCCGTTTCCCGCTCCCTCCCCCACATCAGAGCCGGCCCGGTTCCCCCACGGCCTTTACCGCCTCCTTGCGTTGCCGGCGGAGCTGCAGCGCCTGGTGCCGCCGATCCACCCTGTTGAGGTCGCGGAGCCGACGGCGGGGCTGGGCCTTGACGGAGACGCGGCCTGCGGGGAGAGAGCGGTCAGACGGGCCGCGGCGGGCAGGGCCGACGGGAAACTCGGCCAGGGCCACCTCGCCTCACCTCCAGCGCGGCGCTGCGACGACCCGCTGTGCTTCCCGCCCTTGTGCGCCTTGTTCTGCTGCTTCAGCGGCCCGGGCCGGTGGGCGCCCGCCGCCACCATGCTGCCTCCTCGCTGCCGCCTCAGCGCTTCCGCTCACGTCACTTCCGGCGCGGCGAGAGGCACGCCGGGAGCGCGCACCGCCGCCCACAGACTAAGATGGCGGCGGGAGGGAGAGGGGGCGGTGGAGCCCTGGGACGGGGAAGCACCGCGGCCCTGCCCGAGAGGGAGGAGCGGCGGGCCCGGCCCCCGGGGAGAGGGCGGGAAAGCACTGCTGCGGGGCAGGGGCGAGCCCCAGGGCCGGGGCAAGGAGGGAGGCTGACGCCCATCAGCACCGCAGGGGGTCGGGGGGGGGGGGAAATGAGAGCCAGGAGCAACAGCCGTTCCTTCAGCGCTTTATTGATTAATTCTTTGTACAGGTATTTACACAAGAGAGGAAAGCAGCCCGCCCGCCGAGAGAGAGGGCTGGCCCACGCTCTGGAAACAGCCCTGAGGGAAGAAGCAGTTGAGGAAAGGCCCACGCAGAGCCCCAGGCCCCTCACCTCGCACCGAGGCGGGCACGGCTCTGCCCCCCTCCACAAAGGCTGATGGAGCAGAAACAGTCCCACACTCCCTGTGCCGCTCAGCTACCAGCAGCGCTGGTCACCTCAGTTCTTGCCAAGCATTATCCAGCCCAAAACGCCTGCTCCAGGGCCAGAGGCCTCAGCCATACCCCACCCCAGTAGCGCATCACACCAAACGCCACAGGCGCCTCACAGCTGCAAAAGCAGAGCCCCTGTGCCCGGGACCGCAGCGTCACTCAGGAATATATAACTCTCTCTGCTTGTCAGGGGAAGCGTTAGGTCCACAGCACCCCAGAAACACGGGCAGGTGAGCAACAGGGTTAAACATTTACAGAGGCGTTGCAATTGCCAGTAAAGCTGAAGTTGGTAACCCAAGGGAGAGGCAGGACCGATCCCGATTGAGCAACTGCATGGGAGGGGAAAAGCAGTTTCCTACAGGTCCCTGCTTCCTCTGAATGCAAGGTGTCATCCCCCCCTTTTCCTCCTGCGAATAAATCAACGTGACAGTGGCAACATGGGGTTCTCAGCTGTGGGCTGTTCTTTACGGTTTCTTTTCTAGCTCTAAAAGCAGGCTGGCTGTCTAAACCTTTCAACTCTAAAAGCATTGTAGATAGAACGTCCTACCTGACAGGAAGGAAGATACAAAATTAAGAGACCAGTGACAGATAAACACTGTTTAAGCTGTTTGTCCATCAGCTGAGGTGGCCCTCAGCACTGCCGTGTGGAGCCAAACGCAAAGAGGCTGCTCAGAGAGGACTTGGGAGAAGAGGAGATAACTAGAATACATCTGAATCGGGGAAACCAACAGTCCTGTGAGCATTATACCTTGTCATTTAAGCAAAGCCAAGGAAAGAAGCAAGGTTTGAAACTTTTTCTGCCTAGGGTTCCCATCGCAACTACCTCTGCCACTGCAAGTCTCCCAAGAGTCTGGAAACCCATAAAGAGCCAGAAGGGTCCCACCACGGAGGCTGATGTCTCCAGATCTCTGCAATCCTCAGAGCTGCCAAGAGCTGCTCTGGCTTGTAAAGAGAGTTAACGCCTGATTTGCACTGTGGACTGGGCCCTTCGTGTGTAAAAGCAAAATTCCCTCAAATCCATACATCATAAGCTTACGGATATTTTGCTGACCTGCACGGTTCTGCAGGGCCCTCCACACAGACCACCAAAAAAACCCACAAAAAACCCACAACCCGCTGAGCCGAGCAAGCGGGAGCAGAAAGCCAAGCACTGCCTCACTGTGACCGACAGCATGGCAGGTTAAAACAAGCTCTTCCTGCCAAAACAGAAACTACCGAGGAAACATGGTTACAACCGCAGCGCAAGTGGGGAAATATCCTCCAGCAGTTGTGATGCATGTCCCTGCAGTGAGGCAAGCCCTTGCAGGGGGAGGGCCCCCTCTCCTGTACCATCACAACATGCAGCTCTACACACACAAGACACCCCGGCAGCCTGTTGGGCACCACCTGCCAAACCACCCTCCCCACTCCACGTTCTCAGACAAAAGAGGCTTCGCATCGCTTCAGCGCGCAGCCCAGACAAGCTGTGCAATGAGGAGTGGGGCTTACAGACCGCCCTGCCGCACGCCAGCTAAATCCCAGAAAGCAGCTGCATTGCAGGAAGGCCAATCTCACATTCCTGCCACCTAAAACATCCTCACTGCTGTCTTCTGAAGCAGCAAGAAGCCTGGGCTGACATCGCTTTGCAAGGGGGGAGGAAACAACAAGGTGGGGCAGGCTGGATGCAAAGCCTAGGCCTTGGTTTATAAAGGAAGACTGGTTGCAACTGGAAGGGCCAGTTTATTAGAGAAACCTCACATTGCAGAGAATTCACAACACATTGGATAGGGTCCAGGCCTGCTGAGGGACCAGTCTTCTGCAGCAGCACACATCTATGTCCCCCAGCTCCAACCCCAGCAGGTGCCACAAAGGGGAGGGTTAACTGTAACACAGCTTATGTTTACAAGCAGCCCGAGAGAGCCAGTATTAAAGTTCAAAAAAGCCTCCCCGTTAAACAACAGTTAAAACAAAAATGGTTTAAAATGTTAAAAAGCTCCGTGTTCTTGGCTGCAGCATAATGGGGAGGCAAAGGTCTACAACACACACAGGGCTCTGTGGGTCTCGGCACTCAGTCTGCTCTACCAGTGAAGGCCGGAGGGGGGGGTCTTCTCGTCTTTGTTGCTTTCCAGAGAAAAGGGTGGGATTCGGACATCAAAGTGGGAGCCATCAGGCCTCTCAAATCGAAAAGTACCCCTGCAAAATAATGGCAGACATCATGCTGAGGCCAGGGACAAACACAGCTAGGAATCATCAGCTAGAAGGTAAGACACAAGCTCTTCCATATCCTGCACAGGGACTGCAGGGCTACATTTGCAAGGCTGGTCTGGCAGCACATACAACTGCCTGTCAAGAGGACTCCTTTATTGGAAGACTCCTGGGCTGTTTACATCACATCTCTAATACACATTTCCTGAATAAAGATGTCAGGATGGAAGCCTCCAGCAAGTCAGCGCACTCCACGCATCTGCGGCAGTGTTTACCTAACTCCCACCCCACAGGAGACAGAACCATCGGAGCTATTTTTACAAGATTATTACATATAAATTCAGATTTGTATTTCTTGGCAGAAGCTCCACTGGTTAAGAAGTATGCGACAATACAAAATGCCATCACAGCTGTAATTTGAAATAGCTTCTGCTTTGCATTTCAGAAAGGGCATTTCAGAACTGAATCTGCCTGTCCTTGTACAAACAAAGAATTTGTTTACTGCCCTGAACTATAGACAACTGTACTGCAGAACATGACACAGACAAGAGGATCGGGGAGATAAACTAACAGGTTCTCATGACAGAGAGGACACAATTGAACACCAGGAGTCAAGCTGAGCAGCTTCAGAGCTGCAGAACCTTTATCTCTTCAGGATGCATGCAGAGGGGGAAAAACTACTAAACAAGCTGGTTTTATTCCCCAGGGCAGGCATTCAGCTAATTCAAAATGCTTTAACATGGAAAACAAGGGTATAGCCTATAGGCAAAAAGCTGCTCTCTTGCTTTTCCCAACTCAAAGGCAGTTCCGAGGCACCTTAACTCAAAACACGCAAGCCAGAAAGACCTGTCATATAGAAGGCAAGAGGTGGCTGTGCATTTCTTGTTCATTCAGAGATGACACTAAATGTGCTAACCCATCTGAAATACAAACAGAGGGAAACTGCTTTAACCCTGGGTACAGGAAGAGAACAACTCGGCTGAGCACTTTCCTACCTGCACTCACAGAAGAGAGGATGTGAACACCAGTTAGACCGAAGGCCTTATCTGGCCTAAACTGGCAATAACCCCACATGCCAATTCCTTGTGGACACAGAACTGCACAGCTTCACTCAGAGATAGAATCAAAGCCCAGTCCTCTCCAAAGAGAGTCGATATTGGTGCAAACATCCCTGCTGCCTCGGGAAACACCATCACGAAGCCTTGCCTCTTGCATCAAGGACTGCAAGGGACAGAAACTGAGTACAGCAGAAGATGACAGAGAACTGCTTCATGTCTTTTCAAATCCAGTCTAGCACAGACCACAGAAGGAGGATAAATTAGACAGGAACCTCTCTTGGTGCAGAGGATCAACAGATCATCTTACTGCTAACCAGGATACTGCTATAGAGAAGCTCGTAGAAATTTTAACTATCGAATACGTCCCGTCCAGTCCACTTCCACCCACCTTTCAGCTATAACTCCAGACTGCAAACTGTGTCCCAGCTCAGCGCTGTGGGGTCCTACATCTAAACCACTACCGCAGTAATAAGTGCTTCTTACCACATGTGACCGCTGGATGCCTGCAGGGAGACGTGACTGCTGTATTGAAATGCCGGCTGTTCTTTGGATAAAACTGGCTCCTGAGAAGACAAGAAGAGACCGCTCTGCCTCAGCAACAGATCTTAACATTTCTCCACCGACAGGCATCAACAGGAAATTCATACAGTGAGAAGAAAACCAGAGATCCACACCTGAGCATCGCTACCAATAACACAGCAAACAACTCGCCAGTGAGCAGTGCCAGAATCACGTACTATTCCAGTTCTCATTACCAGTCATTTAGGATCATTTTCTAATACTCAGTGTGAAGCTTCAGTTCATGCATACTAACAACAAGTGAAAAGCTGATGTGGTTTTTTTCATTGCCAGTTTCCTATTCCACCTATTTCTACTGCCCACTAAGCAATTTACTGGCAAATAACCCAAGCGAAAGGACTCCAGCAAAGGGCTGCACTTCCCAAAAAGAAGCTACACGATGCTTACCCTTCCTACAACACCACGGCCCCTGACTGTTTCCAAGGTGCCAGACAAACTAAATATCCTCCAGTGCCGTTCTCGGAGTTGTACCACTTCACTGTCAAGGTTCTCCAAACGAATACAGTAGCGCCACTGGACAGAAGAAAGACTGTTATCAGGAAGTGGAATCAGCTGCAAACAGTTGATAACCCATAGCCGATACTGGGAATCAGTTGCCAGGCAAGGGCTACTCTCCCTCAGAGCTTATCACACAGCAATGATGCCACAGCAAATAAACTCCTTCCCTTTAGCTGCTTGGTGAAACAAAAGGCACTTACCCAGTAGACATGGGAATTCTGGGCTTCCTGTCAAGAGAAACAAAAGACTTTAGCAGCTGCCCTTCGATGCTCAGTGCCAAAACTTCTTCAGCTGTCAGCACAGCACAAGCACAGGGGCTCTCGCACCATGCCAGGCTGACACAGACAACTCACATGAGCACAGAGACAGCTGCTCGCCGAAGCAGTCCATCAGTTACCGCCTGGCACTGGCTCTGCTCTAGGAATGTAATCATGAGGTGGGAGATTTGCAAGGATCTCGTGACTACGGAGGGTTCATCTCCATGTTAACTGCGCACTTTCTACAAATCTAGAAACACCCGTTTCCTTGCCTTTGGGCACCTGTTTTTCTGACAAGGTTAGGACAAACATCAGTTGGGCTCCACAGATGTTGCAAATCCATACCAAAACGTTCACCTGCTTGTCTGAAAGTGGAAATCAAACTGCTGCAGTAATTCCCAGCCCTCCCACTCAGAAGTCTATTGGAGCCTCATTATTTTGGATGGTCCACGTGAAGTTCTTACGCTATATAGAGCACATGGTTATCAGCTAAATCCAGAAGGCTTTAGCCAAACCCTCTGACATGCATCGGAGCCAGGAAACGGGGCAGACATCCACAGGGCCTCACTACAGGGCAGGATAACGGACATGTCCATCATTGCAGGGCAGATGGCCTCGGTGCCCCCCATTACACACCTGCCCATCTGTGACTGAGGCAGTAAATGACCATTTCACAAGCCTTCCTAAAAATCTTCCTCAACCTCTTGCTAACACTGTTCTGCAGAACAGGACAGTCTATTTCCCATCCTACAAATTGCAGGAGCCATCCTCCCAAAATGTATGACAAAACAATTTCATGTTCATACCTCTGCTGAGCAGAATGACAAGGAAATTGCAACTGTGATTAAAACACCATTTCTCCAGTAAGCAGAAGGTACCTTCAGTTAGTAAACTGGTCTTAGAAACAGGCAAGTTAAACAGATCACAGAACTAACACAGCAACATGCAGCACAGACCTACCCTCATGCCCATATAGAATGGGATGACTGTGACACGGATGTTCTCTGTGGTTTCTCGGTGCACATCAGAGAGCTCTAGCCAGGGATGGTTCTTCTCCTGCCACGCACACAGTGTATCCCTTGCTACAAAAGGTGGAACTGTGGGGAGGGAAAGACGAGAGTTTGAGAGAGGCATACCAAACCAGAGAGCTTTCTCCTCAAAGCAACTCCTTTCACGTAGTTACAAAAATTATTTAAAGGAGGCTTTACTGTAACAAACCCCAAACCGGACCAAGATTTTTACACTGTATCCAAGATGTTTGGTTCTGGATACTTGTCATATAATACCACAAGTATCTGGCTCTGAAGATTTCCCTCTGAAGCCAGAAATTACCTTTTGTTTGGTCGTACATGAGAAACCTCTCAAAGAGCTCATGCTGGATGGGCACTTGATCAGTGGAGCTGTAGGGAAGGATATCTTCATGGCTTACATAGTCTAAACCTGGAAAAGGAACCCCAAAAGCCATTGAACTTCCCCAGCAAAGAGCAGTTCAGAAGTCTCCTGACAGAAACAGATCACACTAGGTGAGAAGAAAAGGATTTTGGCAGCAGCAGCCAAAGCAAGTACCATGAATTGCAAGCAATAATGGAGGAAACAGGCCAGTAATAACCCTTGGCAGCATTCTCCTGTGAGATTTCTCCATGGAATGATTTCTCTGATAAATACACACTGCCTGGGAAACGGCTGCACTGTCACAAAAGGACTTTGGGCAGGAAACGCACAGGACAAGAAGAGATCTAGCTGTCCTGAATAAAGTAGAATAACCCATATGCAACAGGAGATGCGTACAGGATCTACGTCTCGAGAGGTCAAAGCAGGCATGCCGGTGTTTGATCAGAGTCTGCCCAACTTCCATCTATCCAAAAGGGCTTTGTCTACTTTAGTTAGTGGCCCTAAACCACAGACAGATCCATTACAGGACTGTCCTGTAGGCACGGCTGCTTCACTGGCAGAAGTTGACTGTTGGTGACTCTTCAACCTCACCTCACGGCAGTCCCAGTCTCCACACAGGTGCATTTTACTCACCTGGGATGGCATAGAGGGCTCTGCTGTCATCGTGATTTGCCAGGAACGTCACTGCTTCTGTCTGCGATCTCTGGGACTGAGAAAAAGGAAGGTTTATGTCTTTCTGCATAGATTGTTGCGGGCCGGTTTCCAGCCACATTTCAGTTAGTGTGTAATGTTTCTTTTAATTAACTAATTCACCTCAGAACATTCCTCCTTTTAATTTTTCTAGACTAATTCTCCACTCAAACAAGTGAAGAGCGTTTTCAGTGCTGCAGCCCACATTCATAATGACCTGTATGCAACCAAGTAGGAATGCCAACAGGATGAGGAAGTGAGTTTGGAAAGGGGAAACACGATCCAGAAAACAGTCATATCACATTCCAGATTATCTTTCTCAGGGAAAATATGACTTGAAGAACAAATTTGTCTTAAAATTGTAAACAAGTTAGCCATCATAGCCATTTTATTTCAGTGCTTGTCCATCTAAAGCATTTGCATAGGAGAAGATATTTGAGTTTCAATACCAAGATTATTGGTTACTTACTATGTGTGGACAATCCCGGGCATCTATTAGCACCTGATAGTAAGTATGCGTTTTGCCCTTGACCTCTTTGGAACCATGGCCTGCCGCGTTCTCGCTCCTAAACAGAAAAGCAGAGCACTGAGCTGAAGCGCAAGATAGCAGCAAACTCTTGTTACCAGGACCAAGCACACTCATAAACAATGATTTAAAAAAAAAAAAAAAAAACCAACATTTCACAGTCTGTAATCATTTGATTCCATCCAAATTAAACTCACGTCAGCCACCCAAACACTAGATGAGCTGAGATGACAATCAACAGGGTTTGTCACAGGCACAACAGCTCTGTTTTCAGACACCTCAGAAGTTCCTTCTGCTCAGCCCAGTCTCCTGTTTGGGGTGAGTATTTCTACTGCCCTCTGATTCTCTCTCTGCTTACTCCTCATTCCTTCCCAACTCCAAACGTGCACACTCGCCCGGCACACCTCCAACACGGGCTGGAGGAGGGAAGTGGATTGAAGAGGGGAGAGGAATGAACAGTGATACAGCCCACAAGGAGGATAAACTTAACCTAGTGGGTTCAAACTGGGGACACAGCTGACAAATCCAACTGACTGGCAACCTACAGAAGCAGCAGCCTGCAATTGTAACACAGGAGCCCAGACCTAACTCAAAAAGCAACACAAGGTGGGGGGTTTTATAACTAAGAATGCCAGGAGCATGGTTTGTTGTTGGTTTGGTTTTTTATTTCCTTCACATACACATACTCATCTTTCATACTTCCATCCTGTCTCTAATTAACACAAAATTAATACTCACACAATGTCTCTTCTTTAAGCACCTCTCTTCTAGTTTACATTCATGCAAAACAGACCCATACCATTGTCCTCCTTAAAAAGGCTTGTTTACCCCAACCAGGAAACTCACTACAAAATGTGAGTGTAACAGTACAACAACATATAAACCAGAACAAATCCTTACTTTTCTGTGACAGGAGAAGCCACATCTCGATCATAAAGCCTGGCCTGCCAGGGAAACAGGACTATTCCTCGATAGCCAAACACACTGTGAAGAAATAGCTGAAAGGAACAAATAATTGCATTTGAACACACAGCAAGCTTTAATCAGCTTAGATACAACAGAAAACATGAAGCCAAAAGCCCTTTTCTGATAGCATATTAAAAAAAAAAATCAATCTGTTAACTGAGGTAAAACTAGAAACATTTACAAAGACCATAAATGCATGCGATGGGAATAGAGAGAGAATCACCACTGTGCAAACTCAGAACAGAAACATAAACAGTCTGGGATGAGAGAAATTCATGTCATCTCTATCCCATAAAAGTGAATGACTAAACCAGTAATAAAGTAATAGAATGGCAGAAGTTCAGAGAGGAGACCAGCACAGGAGAGACCATTCAGGAATGCAGAAACAGATCTGTGAGTCACAAGCACAGAAATTACGAGTTTAGTTGTTACTTCTCAAATTCATTGATTGTCTGTTTTGCTCCTAGAGAGAGAAAACTCTTAAATAAAACCAGTGGAGTAAATGCCATTGTAGGAACAGTTGTGTCATGCTGCAGATTCTTATCAACTTGCTACTGTCAGATGACTGACAAACTGCAGACACAGCAGAGACAAGGAGCACTGAACTGTGAAACTTCAAGCCTTCTAGTAAAATGCAGCAGCCTCCTCACAGGTAAATCACTCAGCTACCTGATCTCTGTGCAACAAGCCTGCAGAGTCAGCCCCGCTCCCCAGAACCGCTTACCTGACCCGTCTCGTATTTGCCGTGCTGCTTTGGTGCCTCAAACACCCCCACGGTCTCCAGCACTTTGCCCTCTGGACGGTTTCTAGGAGCAGAGGGGTAGTTTGGTGGGTGTGCAGGGGCTGAACCAGACCCCGGGTCAGGGGGCACACAGCACCCGAGCCCCAGGCGCTGGCCAGGCATGGTCCCCACCTTGTACCACCCTCAGGTGCCACACACACACATCCCCCCCAAGAGCCCCACTACACCCAGTCACCCACCCTGTTCCCTGTCCCCCACCTCTTTGCCAGTCCCCCCTTTCCCAACTGCCCTGAACATCCCCTGACCCCCTGACCAGCTGCCCCTTTACCCCCATTCCCCCCCCCACCCCAACTCCTCCCCAACCTCCTGCCCCAAAACCCAGCAGCCCTCCAATCCCCACATCCACCCCAAACACCCCCTTAGAGCCCCTCACTCCACCTCCCCACCCTCAAATACCCCTCTCCGAGCCCCTCTCCCCACCCCCAAACATCCCCTCGCAGCCCCCCACCGCCTGCCTTCCCCAAACCCCGACAGCCTCTCCACAGCCCGTCCCCTCACCCCAACCCTCCCCTCAGCACCCCTAAACCACCCCCGGGGCCCAGCCCCCCCCTCCCCTCCCCTCCCCTCCCCTCCCCTCCCCTCACAGGCCTCACCGCGACGAGAGGTGCCGCCGCGGCGGCAGCAGCAGCGGTGGGAGAGCCGCGGCTCCCCCCACGCCCAGAGGCCGCAGCCCGCGGGCCGGTGGCGGTTCCCAGAGCGGCAGCCCACGGGCCCGGCACCGGCTCAGCGCCGCCGCCACGTACCGCCGCGCCGCGCAGCCCGACATCCCGCGGCCGGGCCGACCCCGCCGCCAGCCCACAATGCACCGCGCGCCTGCCTCCGCCCCCTCCGCTTCCCGGCCGCCCCCGCGGGGCGGGCAGCGCCGCTCTAGCCCGCCGTCCGCGCTCTATGGCGCTCCGTGTCGCCTAGGCGACGGCGGCCGGGCAAGATGGCGTCGGCTGTGCGGGCCGGGCCGCGGCTGAGGCAGGCGGTGGAGGATGGCGAGCTGGCGGGACTGCCCGCCGGCCTGCGGGCCGAGCTGGAGGCGGCAGTGGCCTCCGAACGCGCCGTGGTGCCTTTCAGTCTGCTGCGGAGGCTGCACGCCGCGCTGCGGGAGGCAGGTAGGCCGCGCCTCCCCTAGCGCGACGGGCCGCGACTGGCCGGGCCGCCCTTAAACCTCCCGTCCTTCACCCGCAGGGTCCCCGCTGTACCTGCACAAGCTCCTGGAAGGCTGCGAGATCGACCTGCCCGAGGTGCCGGTACCGCCGCGGGTAGGTGAGGGCCGGGCACGGGTCGCGGGAGATGGCGGTTGCCCCCGGCCCTCACAGTGGCTCTGCCCTTCCCCCAGAACCCCGAGCTGGTGGCCCGGCTGGAGCGGATAAAGGCCAAGCTGGCCAACGAGGAGTACCGGCGGATGACCCGCAACATCACCGGCCAGGTGAGGGGTCTACTGCATCGCCTGCTGTCAGGATTCATTCCTCAGAAGCGTGGCCCCAAAGGAAATTTGCCCCATAGAGTGAGCGCAGTACAGAGGGAATGTGAGCAGGGACGTGAGGAGTGCACGCTGTAAATGCTCAGGGACAACAGATGTGGTGCTGAGAGCAGAGGTGGGACAGCGTAACCAGGATGGTGAAATAGGAGAGATGCTGACATCTGGGAACAGCTCACTGTGCTGAAGATCTCAGGTTTTGATCTGGGAGACTCAAAACCTATGGTACGTGTTTCACTGGGAGCATCTCTACTGCCTTTTTCTGAACGGTTACATTTTCATCATGGTTTTAAAATGAGATGATTCATGTCCAGGTAAAAGCTGAAAAAACAGGGTAATATTTGGGCACTGATTCTTTCCGAGGAAGAGGTGAGATCTTTTGGCACGGTGACCATTCAGACAAGCCAGCATCCCTTCCAGCTGACATTCCTCGTGATCCCGTCCTGCCTATCCCTCCTCCGCGCTGATGTCCCCGTGCATTTAAGTCCCTGCATGTATCCTCCTGTTGCATTAACTCTTGTGGAAAGACTTGCTCTGCCAAACTTACCCACTTCTTCTGTGAACCAGAGTGGTTTTCCAGAGCTGGGTAGTAGTGACAGCAACGTTTCTTTCAAACAATGGGGAAGCAGAGGAGTATTCCTTTATCCCTGTGCTCATCACATTCTTCCCTGCCTCCTCCCCAGTATCTGGTGTTTGAAATTGTGTAACCGTGTCCAATTTGACAAAGAGCGTGCAGAGGTTTACAACACTTAGTTCTTGCCAGCTGCGTGAACACGGGTCACAAGGTGAGACCCTTTAGTGTCTCTATTGAAGACAAACCTGCAGCAGAGGACCCACATGCAAGAAAATGCTCACGCCCTGAGAAGTGCTTTGATTAGAAATGATCCTTGAATCAGACCACAAAAGTAAACCCGGAGAAACCCGGGCCCTGTGGAACTGCTGCTCCCCTGCAGCCTGCCCAACCGAACTTCAGAGTCTGAGGGACAGGACAGGGCATTAGTGTTGCTTTTATTATGCGGTTAACATTAAAATACAACAGATCACAAGTTGTTTTAACCCCTTCTTTTAGGAGATGAATGGGACGTTGGCCGAATTTGGGAGGCAAGGTGAGTGGCTGCCTGTCCTGCTGACGCCTGGCAGTGTGTACCTACAGGTCAGTCACGGGGACCATTGCATCGCTAGCTGTTGACATCAGACAGCCCTTTTAATGCACAAAAGCGTTCTTCCAGTAAAGGGGCAGCCTGTTGGTCGTTCTTATAAATATTTCTGGAGGCATAAAGCACACGAATCCTCGAATACTCCAGCTGAGGCAGCCAGGGGCAGGCTCCGTTATCAGGATTACAGCTTGTCCCCAG
Source organism: Grus americana (assembly GCF_028858705.1). Lineage (NCBI taxonomy): Eukaryota > Metazoa > Chordata > Aves > Gruiformes > Gruidae > Grus > Grus americana. Next base: position 5,342,413 of record NC_072870.1, on the reverse strand, counting down.
CCCTACTCTCCAGCCTTACCTAAAAGCACAATCGTCTTTCCCCCTTCTCTCCAGTTCGCTCTGTTAAAGCTGTTGTCATCACCATATTCAACTTCATTATCACCGTGGTGGCCGCCTTCACCTGCACGTACCTGGGCAGCCAGTACGTCTTCGCGGAGACCGCAGCGGTGAGTGAGCCCGCGGCCTCGGCGTCTGCTTGCGGCACGCTCTGTGCCAGCTGGGCAGGAGCGGCAGACGCACTCCCTGGTGTGGGCAGCAGCTCGACGCACACGCAGGGTCACTTATCTCTCGTTTTGTGTCCCCAGCGCGTCCTGTCAGCGGTAATTGTGGCCTCGGTGGTTGGCTTGGCTGAGCTGTATGTAATGGTGCGGACCCTTGAAGGGGACCTTGGGAAACTATAATCGCACACATCCCCGTGAACTGCGGCCCTTGTGCTGGAGGCTTTTGCCCTCCCCAGGAGTCATTAATTTGGGGCAGGTTTATCTTCTACCATCTGTTTTACCTGCTCCCGCTACTGGGAAGACTGCTGCATTCCTCAGGGCTCGTCCTTTGCTTCCCGCTCCTTAACGTTCCTGAAAAGAATCATGGATTAAAAATCCTGCAGCTACAGAACAGAAGAGGGAACAGCTGTGGACTCTCACCACCCCAGCACAGAGGCGCATCAGCTCCCACTGTTCCTGCTCTCCTATGAAGCTGCTGTCCTTTTATTGTGGCAATAAATAACATTGTGTGTTTGCAACCTTCTTCCTGGCTGATGAGAGATGTCTGTTGCTATGCAGAACACCGACCTGACGTCTAAAAGACACCTCAGAGAGCCATGAATCTTCCCTCTCTCTGCATCCTGCATCCTGCTCTTGCCGAAAGCTCCCTTTGCCTGCCCTTGCTGGGGCAGCCAGGGCTGCGTGGCTCTCTGCTTCCCCTGCCAAAAGGTGCTCCGCTTCTCTGGGTAGGGAAGGGAAGTGCCTCAACACAGAGCCCAGGGGCTTCTCGAGTGCCACAGAGCCGAGAACGGAGCCAGCCTGGTGCACCCACGACGGGGAGGGGGCGACGAGGCTGGCACTGTCGGGCCCCGTGGACCCGGACACCTGCCGGGTGGGCGCCCTGCCAGGGCCGGACACGGTGATTAATGCTCTGATGGCAGCTAAGCCCCTCTGCAAACACGCTTTAATATCCGATACGGGGAGATCTGCCGGCACCTGCGAACGTGCCTGCGGATTAGGGGCGGCCGCGCCACAATCATCCGCGGATACGGCCTCAGATTAAGGTATTTTTTCCAAAAGATTAGTTGGTATTAGGGGGCTGATGGGGAGCTGACCCCGCCACAGCCGCACCAGCATTTAGGATATTGGATGACATCCTCAGGACCTTTAGGACCGGCAGTAATTCCGCACACTAATGAAATCGTGGCGCTAAGCCGAGGGGTCTCGGTGCCATGGAGGGGGGTCCCCGGTGCTGGGAGGGATCCCCGCCATGGCTACGGCTCGCCCAGGTTGGTGATGGCTGCGCTGTAGATGAGGTCGGAGATGGAGCCCAGCGAGGTGGGGGGGCCCCGAGCGGGGCTGCGGGCTCCCGGTGGAGGCAGGGTGGGGGCCGGGCCCAGGGCGGTGTCATCAGGGGGTGCCGCGGGGGGACCCCACTCCCCGGGCGGCGGCGGCAGCAGCGGCGGCTCCGGTTTGGTGCTGCGGATCCTGCGGGCGCGGCGGTTCTGGAACCAGACCTGGGCCAGGCGAGGGGCAGGGGAGGACACGACCGTGAGACCGGCGGCGGCCCGACGGGGCGGCCCCGCGGAGGAGCGAGGTCCCGGCCCCGGGAGGGAGGGACGGAGCGTGGGGGGGTCCCGTCCGCGCTCACCTGGATCTTGGCCTCGGGCAGCTGGGTGAGCTCGGCCAGGCGCTCCCGGGTGGCGATGTCCGGGTAGGGCACGGCGGCGAAGGCCCGCTCCAGCTCCGACAGCTGCCCCTGGCTGAAGGTGGTCCGTCGCCGCTTCCGCGGCCCCCCCGGACAGGGGCAGGGACACGGCCCCGGGGCGCGGCCCCCCCGCGCCGCCCGCCCGCCGCCCGGCCCGCCCGCCCCGTCGGGGAAGCGGAGCAGCGGCTGGGGGGCGCGGGAGGTGTCCGGGGCCGCGCTCATCCTGCCCGGCTCCCCCGGCCCCGCCGCCGCCCTGGCTTTTATCCCCACCGGGCCCCCCCCCGGCGGGCTGGGACCGCCCCGAGCGGGCGGTGCTGCCCCCCCAGCCCTTCCTCGGCGGCTCCCGGGGCCGGTCTCCGCTCCGCTCCCCTCGACGGCAGCGCCCCGACAGTCCCGGCTGCCTCGGGGCCGGTCTCCCCCAGCACCCCTGGGGACCAGTAACCCCAACAGCTGCCCATACTGGTCTCCCCCACTCCCCCCACCCCCACCGCCGTCGGGGCACAGTGGGGCCCGTGAGAATCCCAGGGCTCAGAGCGGGCTCGGGGGGTTCAGTGACGGTGGGTTGGAGACCCCCAGCTGATGCCGGAGCCTGGGGTCCCCTGCACCATCTCTGCAGCTCCCAGGGCCAAGGTGTCACTGCCTGCCCCCTCGCCTCACCCCCCGCTGTGCCACGGCCGCTCTTCCGCGGGGCTGGCACCGGTCAATGTTTAACCGGAGCGGTGGTACCTGTTGTGCGGGGCAGCCAGGGCTGGCTGGCGGTGGCTCCCGCCAGGACTGGCCGGGCGTTGCGGGTACCCTGAGCGAGGGGTGCTGGGGGGGCGAATGGAGTCAGAGAGGGAGCGGGGCTGGGAGCCCCAGGTGGGCACACGGCCGAAAACATTCCCACGGGGCCAGGAGAAACCGTAAGTCAGTGGGGAGCTGGAGGGGACGGAGGCCACCCCGTCCTGGAGCAGGCAGGGCCTGGGCAGCAACTGCTGCCAGCCCTACCCGGCCGATACAGCCGCCTGGGCAGCTGGCGGGGGGCTGGCACCCCAGAAAGGCTGGGGGGGGGGGGGGGGGGACACAGAGCGGTCCCTCTGCAGGGACACAGAGGGATGTTGCGCTCTGTCCCCTGACAGGCCCCAGGGCACAGTGGGGACAGGGGGGGCAGTGCGAGCACGGCATGACCATGGGCCCCTCTGCCCTGGCCCCTGGGGTGCCTGCAGGCAGGTCCCCCAGCTGGGGGGCACCCACCACCCCACTGCCCTCTGTTCCCCAAAGGAGCCCTGGAGAGGAGCGGGAGGGCCCCATGGTGGGCAGAGAGACGCGCCTGAGAGTGGTGCTGAGGTAAGTGGGGGCACAAAGGGCTCAGGGACACGGTAGGGACCAGTATCACTCCTGCCGGGGGCAGGGGCACAGCGGGGCTCCCCAGGGTCCTCACGCAGCGACACCTCTGTGTCCCCACCCCCCCCCCCCGCCATTAGGGTCCGGCCACTGACCTGCACGGAGACGCATCGAGGTGACCGGCAGGTTGTGCACAGCCTCAGCGATGGCACCGTCCATGTAAGTGCCACCTCCCCACGGAGGTTCGGGGGGGCCTGCAGCTCCTCCTGAGCTGCCGCTGTCCCCACGGCCAGGTAAGCGCAGCCAGGCACGATGCCATCTTCAGGTTCAGCGCCGTGTTCGACGCAGGCGCCTCGCAGGAGGCCGTGTTTGAAGGCAGTGGGATGCGGCAGCTGGTGGAGCTGGCGATAGATGGGTGAGTGTCGGCGAGCCCCCCGCGGACCCCAGCCCTCCAGCTCACCCTGCGCCCGCTGCGCTGCACCGGTCCAGGCCTCGCCGGCAGGTCTGCATTGCAGGGGCCGTGCCGGGAGGTGGCATCGCTGTGCCAGCACCCGGGGCCATGCCTGAGGCTCAGCATTTTCCTCAGCTTCTCCTGCACCGTCTTTGCCTTTGGGCAGACCGGCTCAGGGAAGACCTACACCCTGATGGGACCCCTCGCCCAGGTACAACGCCATCCCCTCCTCCTGACCTGATCGTGGTGGTGGGATGGCCTCTTCTCACCTGGTCATGGGCACCAGGGTGGTGGGAGCAGGTGGGTGCCTGATGAAATGTGACCGCTCACCCCTCTGGTGTGTCCACAGAGCAAGACCCAGGCAGTGTCCCCGGCTCTGCTGGGGCTGATGCAGAGGTCCTTCGCTTGCCTCCTGGAGCGGAGCCGGAGCTGCAGCTCTGACCTGGCTCTCAGTGCCTCCTACCTGGAGATCTACAATGAGCAGGTAAGTGCCTGCCTGGCCATCCAGCCTGGCCCCACAGGCATCCCATGCTTCTGCTTCCCCAGTGCCTCCCCTCCACCATCCCCCAGGTCCGGGACCTGCTGAGCCCAGGGCCACCATGCGCCCTGCCCCTGAGGTGGAGCAAAACCCATGGCTTCTACGTGGAGAACCAGCTCAGCGTGGACTTCGAGAGCCTGGAGGCCATCACTGACCTGCTCCTGCAAGGTGCTGAGCCGCAGGCACAGGGCTGGGGCCATGCAGGGGCATGGTTGGGAGGTGCCAGACCTGGCACGGAGGTTCTCAGCCCCCACAGAGCTGTCCCCAGGACTGGTGGGGCTCTGATGGCAGCCAAGAGGGGCAGCTCCCCATCCTGCTGCGGAGCCCAGGCAGGCTTGTGTCTGGCAGGGGGTGGGCAGTGGGTACTGTGCCGGGGCATGGGGTGTCATGCCCTCCTGCAGCTCTCAACCGCCCCAGCAGGATCCCAGAGGAGACGGACCTCGGCACACGCCCTCAACAGGCACTCGAGCCGCAGCCACGCTCTTCTGACCATCCACGTCCGCAGCCGGGCTGTGAGTGTGCGTCCTGCTCCGGGCATATGGGGGAGACTTGGCGGTGGGGCAGGGCTCTTTGTGGGGGCGCAGACAGCTCTGGGGTGGGGAGGGCCATGTTCTCCTCCCCAAGGATGTGTTAGTGGGGCTGGGGCAAGCAGCAGGGAGCCAGATTCCAGACCCAGGGGTTGGGTGGGCTGGGGAGAGGGGTGAGAGGGGCCAGAGCATCACCCCCCCTCAATGTGGGTCCCCCAGCCCAGCGCCTGCCCCAGCAAGCAGGGCACGCTGTGCTTCGTGGACCTGGCCGGCAGCGAGCGGGTGAAGGAGACCGGCTCCAGAGGGGAGCTCTCCGTAGAGGCCAACAACATCAACCGCAGCCTTCTGGCACTGGGTAAATGCTGGGGGACACCCCACACACACACCGTGGGAGCACGAGCTGCTGGTCCCCATCAGAGCCCGTTGCACCCTCTGGGGCTCATCCTCCGGCAGGACACTGCATCTCTCTGTTGGCCAAACCTGGAGGGAAGCGGACGCACATCCCCTACCGGGACAGCAAGCTCACCCGGCTGCTGGCCCGCTCCCTGGGCGGCTCGGGCATCACCCTGATGGTACGTGCATGGAGGAGGCTGGGCAGGGGTACACAGAGCCGTGGGGGGCCGGGGCTCCTGCCCGTGGAGTGGAAGGCTGGAGGGGGACGGGTGACCCCCTGGCTGGCAGCTCACCTGCGGCTCTTCCTTGTCGGCAGGTTGCCTGCATCTCCCCGTCCTCACGCTGCCTCTCAGAGACGCTGAGCACACTGCACTACGCCAGCCGGGCCCGGAGGGTCACCACCAGGCCCCTGGCCAACAGGGTACGGCAGGCAGGGCTGTGGGCAGGATGCTCTGCCCCACTGCCGGGACCCCTCTGAGCCACCCCCTCGTGCTCCCAGGTGTCCCGGGAGAAGCTGCTGCAAACCTTGGAGGAAGAAATCCAGGCCCTGCAGCTGGAAAACCTCTCCCTGCGCCAGCAGCTGTGCCTGCCCAGGGTGCCAGTGGGGAGCACGGAGGTCCCGGGGACCCCCCTGAGAGCTGGGGCATGGCCAGGCTGGGGAGGCAGGTACGGTCCCTCAGGGCTGTGTCGCTCCGCTCTCGAAGGGCAGCTCCCGTCAGAGGGAGCCCCAGCCTGGCCCAGCCTCTACAGCCTCCTGCGGGACTTCGTGGTGGAGAACGAGCAGCTGAGGTATGGGGGGCACACGTGGGACCCACGCGCAGGGGCTCAAGGGGCTGGCGGGGCAGCCAGAGCCCCCGGCCGGGCAGCACGCTGTGTCAGCCAGCCTCGCCAGAGGTCGGGCAGGGCTCGGAGGTTTGCCGGAGGCTGCCGATGCCCTGCCCTGCTCCCTCGCTGCCCCCCAGGCAGCCCCGGCTGTTCCCAGACCCCAGTGGTGACGTCCCAGCTGGCCCATCCTCCAGAGCCGCCCGTAGCTCCTGTGACAGCCAGCCCCTGCTCCAGAGTGCCCGCACCCCCCGTGCCCCCCCTGGCCACCCTGCGAGGTCCCGGCAGCCTGACGCAACACCCGCCTCTGGCCCCCGGCTGCCGGTAAGCGTGGGGGGGCTCCCTGGGCATCCTCATGCGGAGCTGTGCCCACGGCAGGGTGGGGGTGTACAACCCACCCACCCGCTGCTCTCTTTTGTCTCACAGAAGCTGCCTCCCACCTCTGGCCACGCCGGCTGCTTGGGGTGCCCCCAGTGCTGCCCTGGGCCAGCCGATACCATCGTGTCCCAGGTACGGCCCCGAGGGTCACTTCGGAGGAGGGTGGCACAGGGTCGCACAGCAGCCTGACCGCTCTGCTCACCCCCAGGCGCTGCCAGGGCCCCCCATGCCACAGCCGGTCCCCGTCGAGGGAAGCACTGGCGTCCTGCTGCCCGGCCAGGACGTGGCTCTGCCCGGCTCCCGTCACCCCCAGCCGCAGCAGGGGAAGCGGTGAGAGCCGGGGCCTGAGGCCACCCCCCCCCCCGGGTGTCAGCTGCAGCTGAGGAAGCCCCTGGGGTTATGGGGGGCGATGGGGCAGCAGGTCGGGGGTTGTTCATGTGTCCTCACAGCAGGAGCCGGGGCAGGAGCAGGAGCTTGTCTCAGCGGTATCCGCTCCCACGGGAGAGCCGGGAGCTGCCAGGTGCCGAGCGCTGGCCCAGCCCCGAGGGAAGGGTCATCCCTTCGGCACCACCGTGGCCAGGACTGCTAGAGCCGAGAGGTGAGCAGGGTGACGGGGGGAGGCCAGGCGGTGCCTCAGATGGGGTCTGTTGGGGTTGGGCACCCATCCTGAGCCCAGCCGATCACACATGGGGCTGTGGACCTGTTCCCGGGGGTGCTGGAGACCTGACCCCGCTGGCTCCCGGCTGGCAGCCGCCGGCACCGTCCCTCTCCTCCAGTGGGAAGAGATACCGGACTGGCTGGCGGAGCAGATCTGAGCAGCCACAGCCGCGCCGTGGACGGGGCCAGCAGCCGGGATCCGGCACAGCCCACACGGTTATTAGACCTGGGGGGATGACCACAGCCCCCGGGGGCGTGGTGATCTCAGACTACAAGGACCAGACGGACCATGGGACAGATGGACGGAAGGACAGACGGCTCTCCAGCCTGTACAGCACTCAGTTTATTTCTGTCTAGCTAGGGGATGTGCTGCCGAGCGGCTCTGCGGGGCCCTCTCAGGTCCTGTCCTCCCCGGGCTGCGGGCAGTCCAGCCAGTACTGGGCGATGGAGCGCGGGTAGCGGGGCTGCACCAGGTCCACGCGCTTGGTGCGCAGGTTCACGCGGTAGTACTTGTCTGGGAGGAGGAGGAGATGGTTGTCAGGACAGCCCGCGGGGCTGCCAGCCCTCGCTGCCAACCCTGGGCACCTTCCCACCACATCCCGGAGCTCAGGGACGTCACGGAGTGAGAGGAGGGCTCCCCTGGCCCCAGCAGCCCTGGTCCTGCATCCGTCCCAGATCCTGCCACCCCAGACTCACCTCCTACAAAGAAGTAGACGCTCTGGAGGGTCTCGCACTGGGAGCCCGACAGCCAGTCGCTTTCGATGCCCGCGGAGTCAGAGTCATTTTGCAGCCAGCTCCAGAAACCCAAATTCAGTGACCGGTGGCTCTTGTACCTCTTGCGCTGGCGGCGAGACTTCCTCCTCCGGGGCTGCTGGGAGGCCACGTAGATCCTGCCGGCCATGGCGGCGTCCACCCGGCTGGGCACCCCCCGCCAGTCCTTGCTGATGTACCGCGGGCTGCTCGCCCCGGCTGGCAAAGAGGCAGAGGGCGAGTGAGAAGAGCAGCAACGTACGGGGGTGAGCCCAGCCCCGCAGGCAAACCCCAGCACCTGCTCCGAGCCCCACAGGGATGCTCCAAAGGATCCCAGCCCGGACGGGACGTGTGACAGGGACACGGGTCAGGCAGAGCCCGGAGCAACCCCTCGCCCCACGCTTGGCTGGGATCAGCCCTGTGCTGCTGAGCCCCCTTCTCCTCCTCTCCATCCTTCATTTTTCTTGCCCAGGGCTGGGGTTTTCCTATGGCATCTCCAGTGGGAATAAACAGTCCCCAGCAGTGGTGCTGTGGTGCGAGATGGCTGGTGACGGGCTCGGTAGCGCGAGGCAAAAGGGCTGCAGAGGGTGGGATCTGGGATGCTGTGGGAGATGCAGCTGTGGCCTGGGGGGTTCCCGTACACAGCCCGGGCTCCTGCTCAGCACAGCGGCTCATCCAGCCTGCATCCAGGCATCGCTCCCTCCCCGCTGGGTGCCTGCACCCCTCGCACCCCGTCAGTGCGGGCTATATTGGCACCCGCTGGCCCTTTCCCCCGGGGCTGGCTCAGCCCTTACTCATCCTGCCGCCGAAGAGGGTCTGGAAGATGTCCTCCCAGCTGTCGCGGTTCATGAAGGCGTAGTGGTTGAACACGGCTGAGGGGGAGGACTTCTCGCAGTCGGCCTGCGTGGGCTGGTGGGCGAAGTCGTAGGACCAGTAGTACTTGTCTAGGAGAGGACACGCAGGGCATTAGCAGGGCAGACGCGCTGGAGGGGGACCAGCGGCTAGAGGCAGGGGGGTGCCCGGACGCCATGTCCTGCCCGTGGCCACCGGCGCCAGGCTCTGCCCGGGAACGGGGGGGGCTGCACCCCTTACCCTTGAAGAAATAGACTCTCTCATTGCCGTGGTAGCTGTGCGCGGGGAGGGCAAAGGCCGCATCGATGTTGTTCGGGATGTCTTCGAAGCCCTCGGAGATGTCGCGTGGGTACCCAGGGTCCAGGGCTCCATCATCAAAGCGCCAGTACTGGCTGCCCTGGGGGCCGTGGGACAGAAGGGGGGGGTCAGGGGGCTGAGTGCAGCATCCCCCAGGCGGGGGTCTGCCGCAGGGAGCACGCAGATGCCGGGAAGCCTCGTGGTGAGGCTGTGGCTGTCTGGGGCCCCGGACAGCCGCAGGGATTTGGGGGGTATCTGGCAGCCACTGTGTCCGTGCGTGCATGGAGGGGGACAGGGTGGGGACGGCGTGGGTTGGGGGGGCTGTGCCAGCCACCCCGGGAGCACCCCCAGCCCTGCAGCCAGGCTCCTGCCCACCTTGAACAGGTAAGTCTTGCCCTGGCAGTTGATGCGTGTGAAGGCTGCGTCGATGGGGCCCTCAATGCCCCAGACGTCGCTGATGAGCTTGGGGTAGCCGGGCCGCACGCTTGTTTTGTCCAGCTCATAGAAGTACTTCCCTGGGGAGAGAGGGGAGGTGGGAGCGGCAGGAGGGACTGCAGCCACCGGCACGGGGTGATGGCACGGCAGCATGTCCCTGGGGCCCGGGAAACGTCCCCGAGGTACCTCGGAAAGCGTAAAGGGAACCGTTCTTCAGGTCGGTGAAGGCATCAAAAGGTTTCCCGCTGCACAGCTCCTCGGGCTCCTCCACGGGGTCCCGCCCCTCAAACCCATCCAGCGTGGTGCTGGGCACCTCCTCCACGGGCACCTCTGTCACCGCCTCCTCAGGGCCCGGCTTGTTGTCCAGCGTGGGCTCCAGTGGTGCCAGGGACGTGGGCAGTTCCGTGGGGGCTGCCTGGGTGGCCTCCACCGTGCTGAAGTCAACGGTGAGGTTGTAATCGAGGTAGTCGTCCTCTGGCAAGGCGAACACGTCTCCCCGGGTCACTGTGGGAGGGAGCAGGTTGGTCCCTGGGCGTCTCCCACCGGGTCCGGGTGCGGGAGCCGCTTGCCCCCAGGCAATATGGATTTGCACGGACCCCCGGGGATGCACACTGCAAGCAGCGGTGAGCTGTGCGCCGAACCCCCCCTGGTGCTGCAGCACCCTGAGCACCAATTCCTGGCGCTGAAGTCACCCTGCGGACACGGGTGGGTGCAGACCTGACCCCTCTGAGACCCCGCAGTGTCGGGCACCCAAGGCCGCCCCGGCAGCCCCTGCCCCGGCTGGGAGGACGGCCACGGGGCCGTACCTTTGGCTTTGCAGACAGTGGAGTAGTCGCTGCAGCAGCTCTGGTAGTACAGGCAGAGGGTGTCACACTGGCACTTGTGCCGCGCGTCAAAGCCATCATCGCAGCGGCCCACGCAGGAGTCTGCAAGAGTCGACGGTCAGCGCAGGAGGAGTAACGTGGGGTGGGCAGCAGGGCCGGTGCCTCCCCCCAGCCCAGCCCTGGAGGTGAAAGCAAGCGTGGGCATGTCCCAGATGGGGGGACCCCGCTTCTCCATGGGTACCCTCATCCCTGGGGGTTACAGCGGCACCTGTCCCCGCTCCCACCCAGGTCCCACTGGGACGGGAGCCGCGGACCAGGCTGTGCTGGGGTCCCAGCTCCGCATGGGCAGTCCAGCTGTAGGGTGGTGGAGGCTTTGCCCAGGACACCACCAACACCCCTGTGCTACCTGCTTGCCTTCTCCCCATGTAACGAAGGCGGCCAGTGGCCCTGGTCCCCCTCTCACCCTGCCTGTGCTCCCCAGCCCCTCCATCAGCCCAGGAGCCTCACTCGCTCCATCCCCACCCTGCCTGCAAGCGGGAGGCACCCGGCATGGAGCTTGCGGGCTCCAGCTCACCTTCAGCAGCGCGGGCAGCGGCGAGCAGGGCCAGCACGAGGGCCGGGAAGAGCAGCCTCATCCTGGGCGGCCGGGAGCACAGCCCTCCTGCGACTGTGCGGGCTGGAGCGCGGCTGCGGCCGGGGCCCTGGCATCCACTGTTTGCTCAGCCTGCCCCGGCGGGAGAAAACAAACAGGCCAAGGTCAGAGCAGGGGAAAAGGGTCAGAGACGCTCTCCCACCCAGCATCCCCCGCAGTCTGTATTGAACCGGATGCGTTTGGGGGGGACAGGGCTCCCCACGGACACAGGCAGCTCCGAGAGCTGCTGGCTGCGGTTTTGCTGCCAGTGCCATCCCAGCTACAGGCTGGGCACCGGTTCCGAGAGTGGGGGGGGGCAGCAGGCCAGAGCCAGGAACCAGTTCTGAGGTCCTGCCACACTTATTTCATAGCAAACTTCATGGTTTTAACGCTCCCAGCCTCCGTCTCAAGGGGAGGCTGTTTCCCAGTCTGGTGTTGGCAAGACAAAAACCCTAATGAGACGGGATGGGGGGAGCGATGCTCAGAGGGCAAAGGGAAAAGCCCTGGGCTTATGTTTGCCCAAAATGTCTCCATTTTGGAAGACATGCTCTTGGGATTTCAGCTTTCTCAACACCAGCAAGGCTGGGAGCAGACCCCAAGTCACGGCAGCTCGGGATGGGGCAGGTGCCACCTTTGTGCACGGGGACCAAGGGCCAGAGGTGAGCGGCCGGGAGGGAGCGAGGGAGAGCGGGAGCTCTGCACTTTCACTGCAGTAGGCAAACAAAAGCCTGTGTATTTTGCTCCCATCATTCCCTTTCTGACCAATCTTTTCGGTTACTAATTAATGTCAACTCAGCTCTTTTAGCAGCTCCTGATAACTCCAGTATGTTTATTTAATCGGGGCAAGGAGCAAACGCACACGAGGCTACAGAGATATTGCCTCCGGCCACCTCCGCTGCTGCGGCGCTGCTGGGGCAGGAGCTCCGCGGGGTCCATCCCGGCCCCGGGGTGAGAGCGGTGCAGCTCTGGGCTTTAATAAGTGATGGAAGATTTTAGGAGAGAAGAACCTGAGCAGGGTGCTTGCTTCTCCAGGGGCCTCACCTCTGCCAGCTCGGACGCAGGCAGTTCCCGGCATCAGCTGCTCTCACCCTTGCTGGAAAGGGCTTTGATTTGGTGTTGAGAAAGGCATTTCCACCTGGTCAGCCCTGGTGAGCCGAGGGCAGCCACCAGTCATGGGCTGTTGGGGCAGGATTTCTCCTGATGCCGGGTCACCCCCCTCCTTGCCACTTGGCCTCTGCCATGGCGGGGCTGGCATCGTCCCTGGGTGCAAGCACCAGCCCAGCGTTGCACTAAAGCTTCATCCCATCCCTGCTGAATCGAGCCTGGGGGACAAGCGCCCTGAGAGGGCACAGGCTTGCGGGGAGGGAGAAGGGCTGGGCAATGTCTGAGCTGCTTTCGCTGATCGGCTGAGACAAAGCTCCCTCCTGCTGCTCCAGGTCCCCAACCACCAACAAACAGAGACCTGCAAAGGGTCATCGAGCCCTTCCCCGGCCACCGTGCTCAAACCACGGCAGGAGGAGACCTCAGGAGAGGGCTGGTTTGGGTAACGGGGCCCTGGGGAGCCCTTGCAGCTGAGGGCTGAGCAGAGCCAGCGAGGAGAGCTCAGGCGATGGGGCTGATCCCCCAGGCAAGGCTGGGAATCCCTGCCATTCCCAGAGCCCGGGCTGCTGGTGCAGGAAATCCCCCTCAAAAAGCAAAGCGGAGCAAAACTAAAGCGGAGCAAAACTCAGCTCCCTGGGCTTGTCAGGACAAGCCTAAGGGAATGGTTTGAATTCTGCCCCCCCCCCCCCCCAGCCAACAGCCTACTCCGAGGTAGCAAACCCCTCTGCTGTGCTGCACTGCAACAGCCCGTATCGTTACCCCTGGTTAGTAATAATTTATCAGGAAAATCCTTACTGGTTCTGTGCTGAGCCTCTCCCGCAGTACCGTGCCGCTTGGGTCGCTTTGTTTACCGTCCTTCACCGCCAGCTAATATCCCTTTTCTCTGTCTGTCCCTGCGTAGCGGATTCAGAGAGGATTAAAAGCGACTCTGTGGCATCAAAACATCAACTTGAATTTAAGTCTCAGTCTGAGCTGGCAATAACCTGGTTTTGGAGCCAAGGATTTAAGCTGCTCCTCCCAACACAGGCGAGAAAAGCGCCCAAAGCGTTTCTGCCCTGAGCACGTCTGGCCTGGAAAAAAGGAAATAAAAGGGACCCAGCCTCCCTCTGCTCTTTCTTTTATCATGCAAATCCCGAGCCCATCCAGAAGAGCTGCTCTGAATTTCCACCACGCAAAGGCAGCTATTTACCGCCCACCCCCTACCCCCCCGCCCGGATACCAAACGGGTTCAAAACGCAGTGCCGGGATGGCCACAAAACCACTCCGTGACCATCGCCACCGCGGGGCATGGCCCTCTGCTTCCAGCCCGGAGAGACCTGCTGCACAAACAGCGGCTGGGGGGCCCTGCCTGCCGTGGGGGCGACCGCAGGCTCCGCAGCAGCTCGGGCAAGGGGGACACACACACACACACACGACGGGGGGGACGGACATGGGCCATGAGGACAAGGGGACAAGCCCCGGCTCAGGGCGGACAGGCGGAGGGCTGGGAAAGGAGGGGTCTGGGGTGACGCCAGAGCATCTGCAGCGAGGAAGGGGATGCTGCTGCCCAGAGATGAGCCCCTCCTTGGAGAGGCGGCGCCTGCGCGGGGTGACATCAGCCCTGAGGACCTGAGATGCTGAGTCTGGCTCGGGGAAGGAGGCTCCTGCCACCGCTTCCAGCTCCGCATCCCGGCAGGGCAGGGAGGGGACAGGGACCCGGCAGCCCAGCCCTGCGGCTGGACCCCGGACCAGCCCCGTCCCCCCTCCTGCGCCTCCCCCCCGCCCCGGCCAGCTCCGGCCCCCCCCAAGGAGCGTGGTGGCCCTGTCCGGGTGCTCCCGGTGGGTGGGTGACAGAGGATGCTGCGCTAGGAGATGCCGATGGTGCTCACCCTGCTCGTCTCCCTCTATAAACTGTGCCGGTTCTTTGCCATGTCGGGTGCGGAGAGGCTGGTGGTGCCCGAGTGTGTGAGCCAGGCGGGCAGCTGGGCAGGCGGGGGCAGCTCCAGGGAGCACCGGGAGGTTTCCCCCGGGGTGAACACCGATGTGCGGGCAGCCTTGGACCGGATCCTGCCCGCCCTGCACCAGGCCATTGCCCGTGCCAAGCAGGCGGCCGGCCCTGCGGAGCTGAGGAAGGCCATCGCCGAGGTCTTCCAGCTGGTGGAGGAAGCCTGGGGGATGCCCACGCTGGGGAGGGATGTGGCCAAAGTGCTGTGCGACGTGATGCGCCTGGAGGGAGGCCTGGACCTGCTGCTGAACCTGCTGTACACGGCAGAGCTGGAGACCAAGTGCCAGGCGGGGAAACTCCTGGAGCAGATCCTGGTGGCAGAAAACAGGTGAGTCTGCAAAGAGCCCCTTCCCCGCCAGGCACGGCCCTCCCCACCGCGGGTGCGCCCACCACCCCCAGCACAGCAGGGATTTCCTCCACCCATCCCACCCACACCCCTGGGGCATCGAATCCCCTCGGCTCCACACCGCGTCCCCCCACACGTGGCACTTGCACACGGGGGTCCCCAATTTGCTGATCACGCCCAGGCAATGGCATGACCTGCCCCCTCCCCGCCCCCCCACCGCCATGGCTGGAGGGAGGAGGACCAGCCCCAGGTCATGGGATGCTGGTGAGGATCGGGGTGTCCTCATGAGCCACCCTCAGCCTGGGGCACCCAGACATGCCCAAGACACCCTTCGTGGCTGAGCTGGGTCGGTTTGGCTGGCTCAGAGCATCTGACCCCAAGGATGAGACACAACTCCCCCATAGCCATAACTGCAGCAGGAGGAGGAGGATGAAGCTGGTTCCCAGAGACTTTCTGCTGCTGACCAGGGCTGGAGCGAGGCCATAAGGAGGGGGCCAGCGGGCCGGTGGCCCCCTGAGCCCCCCAGCCCGTGGCCCCTAGCTCAGAGGCTGGAGATGTGTGTGCTGCGCCCCAGGACAGGTGAGCGGTGTGGGGCTGGCTCTGCCAAAGCTCCTCGCACATGGGGTGGGAGCGTATTGTCTGTATATATGAGCACATGTATGAGGGGGCCTGTGCACACGTGGCATCCCACACATCTAAATGCACAGCAGTGCTGATGCAGTGCCCGCACGCAGCTCACCCTTCAAACACCGCAAACACGCTCTGCCCTGCCCCTGGTTTGGCATGCCCCGGCAGCATGCCTGTCCCAGGGAGGAGCTGTAGACCTGCTTCCAGCTGAGTCAGGATCAGGCTTTCCTGTTGTGGGACGCTGCAGGCAAACACGTGGCTCTGCCAGCTCTGCTCGCCCTCGGTGTGCCCAAGCCCAGCCAGCCCCAGCCACGGCTTCGGGAGTGTGTCGAGGAAGCCTGGCCAAAGTTTACGGTCTTCCTCCAGCTTCATGGGCGATGTGTCTTGCTGTAAGGTTGTGGACTTACAGCCTGGGCCTTGCTGCACGCACTGGCAGGCAAAAAGAAGGAACATCTAAATTGGGAAAGTCCATTAGAGTGGAATTAATCCCAGGAAACATCACTGGTACAGTCTGAATTGAGCACTTAGCTTCCTGGCAAGAGAAAGCAGCTGCCAGAGTTGCCGTCTCTGCTCCAGGAGCAGGTCATGGGCCAGGATCTCAGACCAGCCAGGGGCCCCCAGCCCCTCGCTCCCCACAGCCTGACCCACCATCAGCCTGTGAGCGATGGCAAGGAGCTGTGGGGTCTTTCCCTGGGTCCAAGTGTCTGGCTTAGAGACCCCTCCCAGCATCTGTGCTCAGCCAGGAGCTGGACTGGTCCTGGTTCCATCCCGTGTCTCCGGGGAGTTGATGACCTGGCAGGGCTGTGTTTGTCATCCAGCTCCGTGGCCGAGTCCTGGCTTGGAGCCAGTCCCAGGCTGAGGGCTCTTTTTCCAGAGCTCTCCACAGTGTTTGCTGCCAAATCCACCCCAAGGTCAGCGTGAGCCATGAGGGCCACAGGCTTCCCAGAAACGCTCTTCCCGCCTGCCAGCGCGGGGAGGCTGGCATGCCTTCACCCCACCATCGCTGGGGGCCAAAGGCACCACCGCCCTCATGAGCAGCACAGCACGGAGCATCCGCCCCAGCGCTCGTGCCTTGTGAATGGAGCAGCTCCATCACGGCACCATTTCTCAGGCCAGAGGTGGAGCTGCCCCCTTGCCCCAAGCTCATGGGAGGGCAGCCAAGAGCCCATCGTTTTCCCCTTCATGCCTCGGGGGCACAGCCCCATTCCGGTGTCATTTTAAGACCACCCTCGCAGCATGGGGCTCCCAAGGCCAGCTGTGGCCGAGCAGCAGCTGGTGGCCCTCGGCTGCCTGCCCCCAGGCTCTTGCCGTCCTCTCTTCTAGGAGAGCACAGGATTGGGGAAATAAAGAGCTTTCCTCCAAGCCACCTCCACGCTGCCATCTCAGGATGGGCAGATCCCCATCTCTCACACGTCTCCCATGGCATTAGCCTTCCCTGAGCTGTTAATCGCTACGTATGTCTTACCTTGAGCACGAGAGCCCCAGCATGGTGGTCCTGGGCTATGCAACCCCACATCCTGCCCCATCACAAGCTCTTCCATCAGGCCCAGACAGGTTCTTCCAACACCAGCCTGTCGCATCTCACTGCACCGCAGCCTGACAGCATATCTGGCAGCCACGTTCTGCAGGGAAACATCTCGCTGTCATGGGGCAAACACCACCGAAGCACGGGGCAGTTCACAGGCCAGTCACCATTCTCACTCCCTGCATGGCCGTCTGCCCCTCACCTGCCTGTGCCTCCTTCCTGCAGGGATCGGATCGCTCGGATCGGTCTGGGAGTGATTCTGAACTTAGCCAAGGAGCGAGATGTTCCTCAGCTGGCGCAGAGCGTCTCCGGTATCCTGGAGCACATGTTCAAACACACCGAGGAGACCTGTTTCCAGCTCATCTCTGATGGAGGCCTGGATGCTATCCTCTACTGGTGCCGCTGGACGGACCCCATTGTGCTACGGCACTGCGCCATGGCCTTGGCCAACTGTGCCATGTACGGAGGGCAGGCCAACCAGCGCCTGATGATCGAGAAGAGGACGGCGGAGTGGCTTTTCCCACTGGTGTTCTCAAGAGATGATGATCTAATCCGTCTGCACGCGTGCCTGGCCATCACAGTGCTGGCCACTAACAAAGAAATCGAGAAGGAGGTGGAGCGCTCAGGGACACTGGCTCTGGTGGAGCCGTTCATCGCCTCGCTGGATCCGGAGCAGTTCGCCTGTGAGATGTTGGGCAGCAGCGACAACAGCCAGGGGAGGACGGCAGACGACCTGCAGCGGCTGGTACCCTTGCTGGACAGCTCGCGGCTGGAAGCGCAGTGCATCGCTGCCTTCTACCTCTGCACGGAGGCTGCCATCAAAACCAGGCAGAAGAAAACAAAGGTAAAGGGTAGGTTGGCCTGAAGGAAGGGGATGCAAATGGGAAGGGGTGCCATAACTGCATCTTGGTGTCCTTTGCTCTCCTACGAGCTCACCGAGCACCGTGGTCCTTCAACGGCTTGGCACAGGTTGTGGGGAGGAGGAGGGAAAGCAAAGTGTTGTCTCTTCTCTTTGTGTCCCCAGATTTTCAGTGAGATTGGGGCTACGCAGAGCCTGAAGAGGATAGTGTGCTACTCCACCAGCAGCACCACCTCCTCCCTGGCCAAAAAGGTGCTGCGCATGATAGGGGAGGAGGTTCCTCGGCGCATCCTGCCCACAGTTCCCAACTGGAAGCCCTGTGAGGTGCAGACGTGGCTGCAGCAGATTGGATTCAACAAATACTGCCAGAGCTTCTTGGTAGGGCTGTGTGCTGGGAGAGGGACACCTGGGTGGGCCCTTTTGCCCCATCTTGCAGCAGAGGTGTAAGCATCTCACCCAACAGCTTTTCTTGGGATTTTTCCAGCCTGGATTTCTCTTGGCAGGACCATCAGGTGGATGGGGACATTCTCCTGAGACTGACAGAGGAGGAGCTGCAGGAGGATTTGGGGATGGACTCCAGCATCACTCGGAAGAGGTAGGACCATCACCATGGTGGCAGAGCCAAGGAAAAGGTCTGTGCCTTTCCCTTCTGGCAGAGACAAGAGCAGAGATCCTCAAAATGCAAAACCCAGACTGCCAGGGTTTTTGCAGTGCAGCATGCAGTCCCAGAGAGATTCCTGCGATGGGGCCAGTGCACGGGAGAGGTGTGGGATGGGGAGAGACCACCTATGGCACAGGGGAGGTGGGATCCTGCAAGTTACCCAGAAAGATGGGACCTCACCCGAACTTCTCCTCCCTTAGCTGAGCTCCTCATACCTCCGTGTCCTGAAGAGCAGTTCATCTCTTTATTTCTTTAGCTCATTCTTCACCACAGCAGTAGCTGCACTCTCTCCTGTGTCCTGGTCCTCAAAGATGTGGTACCCAATGTCTCTAGATCCCATCTGGTCCAGCAGCCTCCCCTCCCCTCCCCACTCCTCGCTTTCATTTATTTCTCTGCCAGGTTTTTCCGGGAGCTGACAGAGCTGAAGACCTTCACAAACTATTCCACCTGCGACCGCAGCAACCTGGCCGACTGGCTGGGCAGCATCGACCCCAAGTTTCGTCAGTACACGTACAACCTGCTGACATGCGGCATCAACCGCAACTTCTTGCACCGGGTGACGGAGCAGCAGCTGCAGGAGGACTGTCACATCAACACGGGCTTCCACCGCGTCCGTATCCTCACTGCTGCAAGGGGTGCGGGTCCCGCTGCTGCTCACTGCGCCCGAGCAGGCGGGTGGGGGCGAGTATTGAGGGTTGTTTGGGATGAGTTGTTGGGTGCTTTTAACTTTTGGTTGCTGTTTGCTCTGCCTAGAAATGCTTCACTCCCCTATAACGCTGCAAACCGCATCTGATGGCACTGATGTATTTATCAGCTACCGGAGGAGCACCGGGTCGCAGCTGGCCAGGTGAGTCCTGCAGACAACCTGATGGTGCTGGGCTGGAGCCCAGAGCAAAGGCTGGCGATCAGTCATGGGAAGAGCGTGGAGCTGGGAGAGCCGCAGGCTGCAGCGGGGAGGAGGGGGAGGCTGTTAAAAGCTGCAGTGCAAACGGGGACAACGTGTGCCAAAAGCTGCGCGGTGGACAGGCTCATTCTCTGTCCTGTCACTGCCACCCTGTCCCTCTTTCACACTGACTTACCCTTTTCTCACGCTGTGCTCGTGGGGCTGTAGGGGATCACAGCAGGGAGTTAACGTCCAGCTCCCGTGTTTTCTGCGTGGGCCAGAGAGCTGTAAGCAGGCTGGGCTGGCAGCTGGCATCTCAAGGACCGTGCCATTCTCTGTGGGAGCCCGTTTGCTGCTCCTCTATCTCACCACGTCTTGGCCAACGTGGTGGGAGAGCGCGTGAACCCCAGGCGCTGGCAGTAGCTCTCCTCACGGTGCTGCCTCCTCTCGCCACCAGCCTGCTGAAGGTCCACCTGCAGCTGCACGGCTTCAGCGTGTTCATCGATGTGGAGAAGCTGGAGGCTGGGAAGTTCGAGGACAAGCTGACCCAAAGCGTCATGAGCGCCCGCAATTTTGTGCTGGTCCTCTCGCCAAACGCACTGGATAAATGCATGGGAGACCCCGAGTGCAAGGACTGGGTGCACAAGGTAGGAGACGCGATGCCATCAGGTGGGAGCTTGGTGGATGTTGGAGCAGGAGGGGACTGGTGATGGGCTGACACGAGCCATAGCCTGAGCACTTGCATGTTCCTGCAGGAGATTGTGACAGCCCTGAACTCTGGAAAGAACATTGTACCTGTTACAGACCATTTTGAGTGGCCAGACCCAGAAACGCTTCCCAAGGACATGAGGGCTGTCCTGAAATTTAATGGTATCAAGTAAGTAAAAGGAACCTGTGCCATGGCATTCCTTGACACCTGGAGAGAACGGCTTGCAAAAGCAGTAGTAAAGAGCACGAGGAAATTGGGAGAAAGGGATGAGGGAGGCAGAACAGGCCAAAGGCGAGGTGAGTCACTGCAGGTACTGCGGAGCATGAAGGGAGCAAAGGTCCCCATCATAAATAACCCTTTGGCTATTTTTGTTCTTGGGGCTGCCCTGGATACCAGAGCTCCCCACCCCACTGCTGCGGGGAGGATGCCCACCCTCGTGCCCCCAGCCCCTCAGGCACGGGTGATGCCGGCAGATTTTGCAGCTCGCCTGGGTTTCTCTCGCCTCCTGCTCCCCCTCCGTGCAGCAGTGCTCCAGGCTGGCACCCCCCAACCTGCTCGTAGCCCTCCAGGCAGGGCACAGGGGAAGGGGCTTTCCTGCAGCATCCAGCGTTCCTCAGTTTTCCAGGGGACAAAAGGGTGCTCCCAGAGAGCTAGGGTGGAGGAGAGGGCTCTCTGGCTCCTGACCCGAATGCACTGAGCTATCTCATGGCACCTCGTGCAACAGAAAAATTAACGGAAATTTTCGCCTCGAACACAGGTGGTCCCACGAGTACCAGGAGGCCACGATTGACAAAATCATCCGCTTTCTCCAGGGCCGTTCATCCCGGGACTCCTCGGCTGGGTCAGAGAACGGCCTGGACTGCTTGCCCTCCCTGGGGCAGAGCTAGAACCAGCACGGCTCCCTCATCCCCTCCAGAGACTTCCCAGGTGATCCCCCTTTTTTATGTGGAGCCAAATTCCTCCCTCTAGATTTTTCCCCATCTTTGTACCCTGGCTTGAGCCAAGCCCTGTGGCTCCTTAGCCCCCCCCTTCACACTCCAAATGCAAGCCCCTGGCTAAGAGGCCAGTACTCCCTCACATGGTGCCTGGTAAGCCAAGCCAGGGTGGACTCTGGGATGGAGGAGTTGTCTTCCACATCCTCCCTCGGGATGGCAGGACATGCAGGCTACGCCTCCCACAATACAGGGGACGCGAGGGAGACCGACACCGTCCAGACCCCCTGGAAATGGCTGTAGCTTCCCCCAGAAATGTGTCTGAAGAGGAGGGATCTTCTGAGGACCGAAAGCCGGGGAACTGGTGAGGGGTACATCACAAGAGGACATGCAAGAGAGAAGAGCAGTTGAGAGGGAACGGTCCATAAGCATCGCGTGGCCTCTGCTGGGTGCCACAGGAATATCGTTGCAGTCAGAAGCTGGGAGCAGGAAAGGGCAAATAAAAGCTAAGCCCTAACGAAATCCCCATGTTTGGGAAAGATAACACACAGAGGCTTCTAAACTGCTCAGCAGAAGCTTTCTCTTTCTCAGTAACGTCCCTTTATCACAGGAGATCGTTCCCTCCTTGAGGGCCTTTCACCTCCTAATGCTGCAAAACCACTTTGTGCTCTTAACTCTGGCAATAGCAGTTTGGGTTTAAATCACATGAAGTTTTGGCAGGGTCTTTGCAAAAAGTGCTTTAAAAACAACCCCCTTCCCTCCGTCTGATGTCTCAGCTTTACCACTTTATCAGGTCTGTACTTCTAGGGCATAGGAGACTGGATTGGTGACTCTGGAAAACATATATCCACGCAGATACGGAAGATGCTAATCGCTGTACTCTACTTGGGGAGTTATTATACACTGGCTGAACTTCGTTCTGTTGTTGGTGCTCCACAGCAGATCTCCTGTGGTCTGTTCCTTCAAACAGGAGCTGGCGTATCTCTCTGCTGCACTTAGCCCTGGCTAAGCTCCTCAGGGTTGTCGCTGCTCTCTGCTGGATGCAATGCCAAGCAGTATTTGTTTCTTTCTGCTGACCTCAATGCCCACCAGGTCTTTTTGCAGCAACTCACTTTGAAATATCAGGAAAGAGCAAAGTCAATGCGAAGGGCAGGCGGAGGCTGCCAGGCATGAGGACCGGTTGGGAGCAGGACTGGCAGCACCGGCTGCTAATGCCGGAGGTGAGGAACCACGGGAACCCCAACACACCTCCCCCGAGTTCTGCATTCCCAGCCTTGTCCTGCTTCTCACACCTGCTCTGAGGGCGAGCAGGCTCTCAACAACATGCCATTGTGCAATTAGGACCAGAAATTGCAGTTCCTACCTGAGCTTGTCTTTTTTTTATGCAGAGCAAAGTAAATAATGCAAAAACACATCCTCATTCAGAGCACGCACAGGAGGAAGAGCAAGCCATGCCCAGGGAATGCCAGCCTGCCCTCAGACCAGGCTGATGCTCCACCCTGCAGAAGCAGCAAGCTCCTTTGCCTGTCCCTGCTCAAGAAAACTCAACCCTTTCAGGAGGTGATGAGGAATCTCAGCCACCTCGTCCTTCTTCTGGCTGTCCCCAAAGCCTCGCTGCCTGCCTTAATTGGCAGGAACACAAACACGTTTCCTTTTGGCTTCGATCCATGAACATGTGAGGGGGGAAAAAGGAAAAAAATAGTTAAATTCTGGTGCTTAATCACAGCTTTATGGATAGTTCTTATCAGCTCACAGTTAATGGCATCTTTGCTCTGCAGTGAAAGGTTAATAGCTATATCTGCCCAGCACTCATCAGAAATAGAATCTATCTAATCTCCAGATTAAATATGAGGAATCCAGCAGATGAGCCCAAAGGTGAATCTACCAAAGGATAAAAGCCACTTGTGAGCTGCTTCAGGGAGAAGTCTTGAGTAACTAATTGAATGTCAAGACCTCTGTGGCCACTGAAGGAGTCCCACACAAACAGTCCTCAGGATTTTTCTCCCTACAATAATACACACTAAGATTATTGCGTCGTTTCCCAGGAGCTCTCTAGCAGTTAACCTCCTCACCCACCATTCAGCGTAGAGATTTACTTGTCCTCTACAGCTTAGGTGTCTCACCTGCAGTGAGATCCCATCTCATGCTCCAGCGGTCCAGACCGTGACTCTTCCCGTTTCCCCATCATTCAGTTATCTCCACCTTAAGGAACTCGCCCTGCTCCTGACAAAACATCCCATCCCCAGCCCCTTCCAGCCTGAGCAGTCTCAAGGAAATGAACCCTTCTGTTCTCACCCTTCCTCTGCTGTGTCATGTCAGAAAGTGTTTAAAGTTGTTCTATCAGACGCGATTAATAAATTTGGTTTATACTCTAAATCTCCACCTCTTCTCCATTTGTGTCCCACGCTTCTCTCCCTGCAGCCTTCTCACACCTGCTCTCTCTTGCTGTCACGCTTGCTCATCCTCTGAAGGGGCAGCAGAGCTGACATTCTCCAGGCACCACTCTCTGTGGGACCCACAGTTCAGGCTCATCTTTGCACGGACTGATGTAGCTCACTGCATCCCCAGGGGCTCTACCTGCTGCCCACAGTCACAACACACGGATCGTGTATTTACTTCACGGCTGTAGTTCTTGGAGGACAGCCCAGAAAAACTTTTTTGATTTTTTTGTAATAGAGCATAATAGTTCCTACTGAATTTCTCCTTTGCAAGCACACTGACACAAACAGAAAAGCAGAGCTGGTACACAAGTTTCACTTCACTGCGCAACACTGAGCAGCTGCTAGCACTGGCATCTATGGAGTCTGTTGGTGAAGATTTCACAATCGGTTCAGCTACAAACACTAACGCAATGCTCACAGCATGCCCTGTTCCTCAGGGAGCCTAATTCCAGGCTTAGCCCATCAATCAGACACATAACTCCTGCCTATGTCCACTGGCACAACTACACAGATCAAGTGGCATAACACCAAGTTCTCAAAGGCTCCGTACTTCTCCACCCCCTGCTTTTCTACTGCCCAATTCTCCTGCTTTTATCACAAATTCATACTGAACAGGGAACAAAGCTGTATATAAGCATTTCACATTTACTGCATATTGAAGAACAGGTTACCGAGCAAGCACTCCCACACGTGTTACTCCGATGTTCAGGAAAAGCAAGTTTTGGCTGCTTGCAAGTCCCAAATCTGCATTTTTTTCTGACTCGGGACTCTCACACACTCATTCTCCGCAAGGCAGGTAACTTCATGCTGCTGCTTCTTTACTGCAGAGTCCTGAATAAAGAAAGCAGCATGAAAATAATGGGGAGAAGCACAGGATGAGGCAAGGACAAATGACTTCAACAGCTGTATGAGAAAAGCTATCTTTTTATGAACCATAAAAGAGAATGGAGGTTTTATTCATTCTGAAAGTAACGTCTGCTAAGCAATTTCACAGTTAAGGACATTATCGCATGCATCTGAACTGTGCGCAATGCCGCGTACACTGAACTGCTGGTTTATGGCAGTTTAAAGAAAATAGGATTGAGGCAATACAGTTAATGCTTTGAAAAGAACAATTATGAATACCATGAACATGGGGTTTGCTTGTTGGCACCAACATATTCTGAGAAGGGCAGCAGACGTGAGGTCACTGACACAAATTTATGACCCATACAACAAAAAATTTACCTCTGAAGACACTAGTCCTGTTCCCACACCACCCCATCCCAAGAGCGCTGTGTGTGGATGAGGAAGGACTGGTTCTGGCTCTGCCATGAGCAGAGCAGTGATTTCACATGATGCTGGGGCACACTTATCACAGCTGGTGCCTCAAATTTATAAGGTAAGGATCTTCAGTTAGGGAGGCCCAATTTTGTCAATTTTAGCCTTAACTTTCATCAGTTTTGGCAACTGTCAATTAAGGCACCTACTTGCACCTTAGTATTCTCACATGAGCTATTACTTCTCAAAAGGACCTTTGAAACCCTGGGCTGAGCTGCAGGCAGGAGACGCCACTGGCACTCCTCGCCACAAGCACTTAATGCATTAGATTCTCTCCCCAGGATACCTCTCGCTTGAGAAGCTAAAGCCAGTTTAGTCAGGAAGGACAGAAATAGCACTCCTGCGCTAAACTACCGCTCATCGTAAGGATTTCTGAAGGAGCCTAGCCTGGCACGCAACATTCGTATGACTTTTATTGATAACATGCTGACTTGGAGCACAGATCTTTCTCCTCAGCAGCACATGGTTGGACTACCTCTGCTTTAGTCTTGCTCTGCAGGCTTTGGTCTGGGCCTCACGCACACCACCAGCTCATCTGCTGCACACTGTAGCACTCAGAAGGGAACGCTTTTGGCAATTAAACCAGAATTCAGTCCTCTCTCACCGCTAAAAGCATGCCACAGAACTTTCCCTCCCCACCAAACCTCAAACCACTAACTTTACTCTTGATTGGCTTTTGGGTCTCTTGGGTTTTCTCTGACAGATGAGCCAACACAACGGTGAGGCAGCATTCACATCTGCAAATCAAGTTCTTACTGGTAGTCAGAGCCCTGATTTCCAACTATTTGGCATTTAAAAACTAGCAAGGACAAGCAGGGTGTCCCTCCCACACTAATCTGTCCTTCAAGGGAAGAATAAAAAGCAGTCTTCAGATGGACAGTGGCCAACTCCTTGTTGCTAAGTTGCTGCTCAGCCATCTGCAGGGGACAGGGAAGCATCTGAGAAGTGACTGTAGTCATGGTTTGAGTCCCAGATTTCTATCCACCTAAGAAAGAAAGAACGGTTAGAGCCTACGAAGGCACACTGGGATGTTGCTGAATTAAGTTTCAAAGGAACAGAACAAAATGACCCTGCCAGGAGCTGTTGCACCTCTACTGCAAATTCCAACACATTGTCTCTCCAGGACTTATCAGGGAATTTGTTTTCTTTCATGACACAACTTTTGCTTTAATTATTAAAGAAATGACAGGAAGAAAGACTGCTAAGAGAGCTCCACCTCTTCCATGAAAGAGGACTTTCAAATTCAACTCCAGATTTTGGATCCCATTCTGAGGGTGGAGTGAGTCTCTGAAGCATTTTGAATGTCAGCAGCTACATTACTCGGGCTGCTGGTTTATCACCAGGATTCAGATGCCAGAAGAAATGGACCTGCACCTCTGCTTACTGGGGCACTAAACACCCTCTCATAAGCATAACTGAAAATATGCCTTAAAAACTGTGAGCCTCTATCCTAAGTAGAGTAAATAGTATTTTTCCTATTACACTTCAGAGGTCCTATGGCAAAGTTTAGGAATTTGAAGTAAATTACCCAATAATAGCTGCTGGAATAAGAAGAATTAAAGCGCCAAAGAGAAATGGGAATCCCCTCATGAAGTGCAAGCTGGCAGGGTAGAGAGAGTTGAACACTCCCGTAGCCACAAGTGAACACAGCCCCTCCACACAGGCAACAGACGCAAAGAGTGCACCTGGAAAAGATAGTTAAGAGGTTAACGGTGAGACAACCCTGCCTGCAAATGTCTTTAATGCCTCACCTTCAGTGGGATTCTGTGAATCTTTCTAAGGGTTTGCACTTCCCATCAGAAAACTGGTGTTTGCATTGTCAAGCATGGTAAGCAAGAACTGGGAGCAGAAATCAGGCACACTGCGCTGGCCTGGCCGGCCAAGCCTGCCAAGCTCAGCTTCTCTGCAGCCAGGACCACCTCGCTGACCTCCAGAATTTGTATCACTGGAGCTGACCAGAGATATTATATATCAGCTGGATTGTAAATGCTTTAGACAGGGCTATATAGATCTGTTTACTGCATCAAGCAAGCACATCTTATCGCTTGTTAAACATTAAGTTCAACAGAAGACTGCATTTTATAGAT
This sequence comes from Grus americana, assembly GCF_028858705.1. Taxonomy (NCBI): domain Eukaryota; kingdom Metazoa; phylum Chordata; class Aves; order Gruiformes; family Gruidae; genus Grus; species Grus americana. The sequence goes on along the minus strand of NC_072870.1, from coordinate 5,316,152 downwards.
TTAGCATCATAAATCCGGTATCAAGTGTGCGCCACCTTCATTCTAATATAAGAAACACGAATTGTGCAAAATCACTTTTCGACCTTTCCCACCTCAATTCCCTCCTCTCCTCTGCCTGCCTGCGGAGATATTCCTCTGCAGTGTTTAACAACAAGTTCAAGCTCACCAAACAAATTACTGGAAGAAAGGCAAGTACGCTCCTCCTACGGATTATCCATGATCTTTCACCACGGTCAATGATATAACCCTCTAACAACACTGGGTTTCTTCCCACTGTTACTGATCTACAGAAAAGAGTCATGGTCAGGGAAATCACTATTTTCTGCTTGTTTTATAATCCATTTTAACTCTTGCTCCTTGTAAAAGTTTTGGAAACAAACAGATGAATGAATGGCCTCATCTTGAAAATATAGCAAATTTAATTAGATTAAAACTGACAATTATTCTGAAAAAATAAAATGTTACCCTGGGCCTGAGGGTGAATGCAGGGGCACAGGAGTCCAAAGGAGCTAAGGATGTCCTAACCTCCCAAAGCAGTTTGGTTTCAATGGTCCATGAGACAGTGTTTCAGGACCTGGCTTAAGGTTAGTGGCTAATTCCTTACCCTGTTCCGCCTCACTGACCAGCTTGGAGAGCTTGGCTCTGATGACTGGAGTGGCTGCCATGGAAAGGAACAGAATTCCATAACCTGTGAGCGAGATACAGCACATTAGGGAAAGCTCAGCTGAAAAATAAAGTCTCCAAAGTCAACCCCAGAAACATGTAGTTTCAGGCGGTTTCTCCCTTTTACATGGAGACCCAGTTCAACCTCCTGCATCTCATAATGCACTTTAGTCCGTCTGCAGCGTAATATGGCTTCTAGGAAACCCAATATTATAGGAACTATATGGTTGCACTTTCAACTTTCCACATGCCAACTCTGCTGTTAGCATGCCATGATTTTGTTGGTACACAGGCTGAAACGGAGGCAGAACTTCCTCCACGTGCTTGAACTCCCTCCTGCATCTAATGGCACCTCTGAGCAAAGAGCCTGAAATAAAGGGATTTAAGAATTCAGTATCACCTGTAAACATCAGTGGTGTTGTAGTAGCAAGAGAAATCACAACCAGTCCAGAAATATTGGAGGTCAGTCCTATCTCTGCCACCCAAGTGTCTTCAAGGCAGAGCTGCAGCAGCCGCAGCCCTCCCAGGCTGCTCAGGTAAGCCAGGTAACTGGCGGCTGAGCCGTACCCAATGAGGTCAGCAGCCCAGCAGAGAGGGGAGCCAAGCTCGTACAAAACAAAGAGGTCCTTGGTTCCAAAATGTACTGTGACAAGAAGAAAGAAAGCCAGGGAGTAAAGGGCAAGCTTCCGCCTGGAGCTCAAGTGTTCTGGGGCCGTGTACAGCCTGTAGACAGCCTTGTAATGACTGAGCGTGAACAGCTTGGCTGGTTTCTGCTGCTTCACCGAGTCCTGAAGACAGAAAGCAGCGTAGAGAGCGGCAGCAAGACTAGCAGCAAGCACGAGCCAAAAGGGGTTGATGTACCCCTGAGCCTTGCGCCACTGGCCGCCACCGATGCTGGCCAGCATGCCCGCAATGCCGAGGCACGCCTCGAGGATGGCGACACGAAATGTACGTGCACGTTTGTCGCTGGTATCAGCCACGTAGGCGAAGCAGCTGGCCAGGATCAGGTTGTAGTCTCCCATGAGGCCACTCAAAACACGTCCGAGGAGAAAGTAGGCAACGTGCAGCTGCAGGTACATGACGAGAAGATAGATGGCTGCTTGCACGGCCATACCCACTGCCGGCAGGATGAGCGCTGGACGGCGGCCTACGCTGTCGCTCCATGGTCCAAAGAGAGTCACGGAGAAGAGACCAACAAAGAAGCCTCCCAGGTTGATGCAGAGGTTCCAGTGGGAGACCAGCGCTTCTACCTCCTGCAAGAGAAACAACAGGCACCTGAGGCCCGGGGGCCAGCAGCACCCCAACACTGTCCCGGCGCTCCCCGGGACGCAGCAGCACCCCAACTCTCCCCTCCCGCTCTTCCACCTGCCGCAAAGGGTCATCGTCGGCGCTGCCGTTCCCGCAGCCGGCGGGGCTGCTGGCGTTGGGGCCGCTGTAGCCGCGTTCGGCCCCCAGCCGGTCCCAGAGGTACTGGGTGGCGAGCGGGCCCTGCAGCCCGAGGGACAGGGTGGCCAAGAAGAGGAGCGGTTCGGCGGCGGGCAGCGGCAACCAGCGGCGGGCGGGCGGCGACGGGGCGGCGGGGGGCTGCGGCGGCGGCAGCGGCGGCGCGGCCATGGCGGCGGGGGGCGGAGGAGCGGCGTGCTCCGCCCGGGACAGGCTGCCCCGCCGCCCGGCCCCGCCGCGCTCCGCCCCGCCGCCCGGGGAGCCGGCAGCAGCCCGGAGGGAGGCGGGGGGGTTGTGTGTGGCTGTAGCTCTTCCTCCTGCAAAACGAGGAAGGGGGCGGCTGGGGCGGTGCGTTACGTACCGTGAGACCAGGCGGCAGGGTTTGGTGTGGCGTCCCTGCTAAAGGTGTAGCTTTCGGTTGTGTTACTTGTTGATGGTTAAAGAAATTTAAACTTAAAACCTGTTTTTTTCTTACCTTTGAGCAAAGGAAAAGTTCTACTCAATCAACGTTTTAAATGCACTAGGATCTGAGGAAGGTTGTAGTTAGCCATGTGTAATCACTTCTGTTAATTCACAGCACATTAGAAAATGCTTCTTTTTCTAAAGGACAAAATAACTTATAAACTGTAACACACGAGGTTTGGGGTGTGTCGTGGTTTAACCCCAGCCGGTAACTGAGCACCACGCAGCCACTTGCTCCCCCCACAAGGGGATCAGGAGGAGAATGGGAAAAAAACCCCAAGACTCATGGGTTGAGATAAAGACAGTTTAATAGGAAAACAAAGGGAGAGAATAACAACAATAACAACAATAGCAACAACTATGACAACAACAACAACAAACAAGTGATACACAAATGCAATTGCTCACCACATGCAGAAAGGAAAAAACCAACCAACCAACCTGATGCCAGTCTCTTTCCGAGCAGTGAATCTGCCTCCCAGCTAGCTTCCCCAGTTATATATGTTGCATGCACCATACATAAGCATGACATTACATGGTATGGAATATCCCTTTGGCCAGTCTGGGTCAGCTGTCCTGGCTGTGCTCTCCCAGCTTCTTGTGCACCTGGCAGGGTGTGGGAAGCTGAAAAGTCCTCGACTTAGTGTAGACACTACAACTACCTCACAACAACTAAAAACATCAGGGTGTTAACGTCATTCTCATACTAAATCCAAACCACAGCACCACACCAGCTACTAAAAAGAAAACCAACTTTATCTCAGCCAAAACCAGGACACTGTGCTATTAGGTTTCCTGTTAGGTTTGGTCTGCCTCGAAGAGCAGATCAATAAGCAAAGACCAAGTTGTTCTTTAAATTCAAAGAGCACAATTCAGAGTGTTAGATTAACCCATTTATATAAACTGGAGTAGTTCCAAATTAACGTAAATTGGCATCACTCCTATGACACCATTGAGTGTTAATGGATACAGGTGAAGCTCTAACAAATCCCCCGAAGACATAAACCATTCATTTTGCAGTAACACACGTACAGAGCTCATTTATAACATCTTTGAAAGTAACAGGACTCACGTAAGGGTGGAAGCAATCACTGCGGATGTGCTGCTTCTAAAGAACAGGCACGATTTGTTAGCTGAGGTCCTTCTGCACCGTTACTTACACCCCATAGGTGAGGCTGCAGCTGGAGGCCAACCTTCGTGTTACAGAGACGTGAAAACAAGGTTTCCTTTCAGATTTTCATTGCAACCTTAGGACATAAGAGTAAAAAGTAGAAAAATTACTTTGCCATTGGCTGATTTTGTCACTGCATCTTTTCAGGCACTAATTCAACATTAAGTGGATGGAAAAATGCGAGGGAATATAATTCATTTGAAAGCTCTTTCTCATTCTTTTTGTACCAAGGGTGAAATGCTAAAGCTCAGGATTGGCAGTTACACAAGCTGTTTCTTGTGAGCAATGTGCCTCAGTCAAGCTTGCAAAAGAGCTGTGAGTTTGCAGCTCTGGCAACTGAAACACTCCACTGTTTTTCAATCATAAGCACATTATTGAAAGAAAACAAGCCCTGGCAAAAAAGGGATGAGAGAGAGAAACAGCAGAAGCTCTTTGTGGAGCTGACATCAGATGACCTAACGTCTGTGCTTCTTTCTCTTTCTCTCTCTCTGCTTGGGAAAGCTATAAACAGAGCTGAGACAATTTATACCAATAAAATGGAAATGTTATCATCATTATCTGAAGAATGCGCTTGCATGATCTACAAATAAAGACATGAAAGTGACGTTAACAAGACACTCCCTTTGGAATTAAAAAGTTTAGTTCTGTTCCGGTGTATTTACAGAACCAACTCATTGCTTGTAGTTTGGAAGTTTCTTGCAAATGGGACAAGAAATACTGGTAATTTCCCAGTAGCTTTTTTTTTTTTTCCCCAATACACCCTGCAAGCCACCAAAGCTGTGCCTGTAAACCTGCAAGATCAGAAAGGGGGGGAAAAAAAATAGCCCAATGTCTGCAAAGTGGTGCACTGTAGCCAAGTCTTTCCAAATCTGCTGCGATATAACAGGCTGTGACAGAAAGAGTTACCAGGTTACCAGGTTCCCTCTTTGGCCCTGAGTCTTTCTTATAATGTACTGGGCTGCCATGTGGGCAGAACTGAGCTCTGACCAGACCGTAACATTTTCCCTATTGCTCTTTGAGCAGAAGAAAACGGAATTGTCATAAGGGTCATCCTTGGACCGCACAAAGACGAGTGCCCCTGCTCCCAGGTGGTGAGGGCTTCAAGTCCCTTTCAGCATGGGGACTTGATGTGGCATTTGGTGACAGGAGCTCTGCTCTAGTGGATTTTGCTACCCAAAGAATTTCCCAGCGGATACAATGATCACAGAATCACAGAATGGTAGGAGTTGGAAGGGACCTCTAGAGATCATCTAGTCCAGCACCCCTGCTAAAGATGTTTATATAACATTTGGTGTAGATGTTTCTAATCTCTATATTTGAGTATCACAGATGTGTTTTTCAGTACTCTACATATTTTTAACCTATTATGGAGGGAGTCATTTCTCTCTTTTATGGGAGGAATAACAGTACCTATTCAAATAAAGCATTATTAAAGACCAAAACATTAATATTCTTTAAACAAAGCGTAGGTCATTTCAGGATGCTTTTAATAAACCTACTTGGTCCACAAGGAGTTAATTCTCTCCTGGATTTACCAGTTATCAGGAAGATTGTCTTAAGAAAACTCTTGGTCTGACACTCTTCTGCTGTCCCCTCCCTTCTTTGTTCTCTTCTTTCTTTCTCCGATTACAGTTCCAAAAACAACACCCAACCTCCAGAGGTCAATGGTTAATATTCCCCAGTGTTTATATAGTCTCCAGCAGCAGACCTCAGGCCCTTCAGCACTGGGCTAGCTCCAGCACCATGGCTGGCTTCTTGCAGATGATCCTAGCCTTCAGGAAATATCTGATCGTAGTGTTGGTACCCCTTTTGTTTCTTCCTCTGCCTCTGGTTGTTCCTACCAAGGTAAGAACTTTTTTAATTGAATTTGAGAGCCATATCTCCAAATCTCTCCTTAGAGTTGTTCCTTTTAAGTGACAGAGTTGAAGAGAACATACAGATTGTTTCTCAGAGGCAGTTCCTTCATTTATTGCTTGAAGATGATTTTTTTTTTTCTGAGCAGACCCCTTTGACTACCGATAGTGGGGAAATATAAAAGCAATAGGACATAGATGGATGAACAGATAGATCTGTGATTGCATATTCTAGAAGAATGCTCAGTAATGTGCAATTTTGTAACTTTTACTTTGCACCTAGCTGATTTAGCAAAGGACTTTCTATGCTGAAGCTCATATGAACCTAAGTTACAATCTAAGGCTCAATTTTAATCCCCCTTCTGATTTTCTAAAAGTATCCAGTCCATATCCTCTTTTAATATTTTCCTTGTTGTCATTGCCACATAGAAGAAGCATTTTTCTTGGTCAGGTGGACAAGGTATTCTGATACATAAGGACAAAATAATATGTATTTCACTCTTTTTAAAGCATATTTCTGTAAGAATCTTCCCATACAATGATTTAAAATTTAAAATGTTGAGTTTTAGAAGACACCTTGCTTAGGATTCCTTCAGAAAAAATGTAACTACAAAAACCTGTAGTAGCAGGGCAGGTATTTCTGAGACATTTAAATACAACACTGTGAGCAGGCAGACCACCAGTGTTCTGCTGCTTCTTCACTCTGGCTTATTTCTCCTGCTCCCAATCTCTTCATGCAGACAGATCTAATCTCTGGTCTTCAGGTCTCTTATTACAGTCCCAGCATTATTAAATAGCTAGTCCCAATCTCCCTCTCCTGTCACTGCTCTTTCAACGTCAAGTCCTAGCTCTTTCCTCTGGTCTCTGCCTGCCTGTCTGACTCCCAGTTTCTAGTTTCCTTCGCCAAGCTTCCTTCTTCACTCTGCCAGCTCTTCCCCGTCTCTTTATGCAGCCTGTCCCAAAGGTCCTTCTTCCTCACAGCTCTTTTTCTGAGTGTTATCAGAGACTTTGGAGCTATGACCAGAGGACTGCAAGCCAGAATGATAGGGTGGCACTGGCCTGAGGTGAAACGTGGTAACTGATCAGGCATGTCCTCCTATTCCCTTGCTATGCAAATAAAATAGCTTAAACTATCACTTAAAAGCTTACTAAGAAGAAAAACAGAAAAAGTACTTTTTTGCTAGTTAACTTTCCATAGGCAAAAGAGTTACTGAAGCTAAAAGAGGTCTGGATCAGAAAAGTTCTAAGTAGCCAGAAAGAGCGATTTTTTTTTTTTTTTTCCTTCTGAGGCCACAAGTTCAAACTTACTTGCTAGAGTCATTGTTACCATACAATGTCCTTGGTATTGACTGTGGAACCATTTGGCAGTCTTGGTTCAGTTCCTCTTTGAAAATTACTCTCTAGTTTCTATGTAGTCAGCTACAACACAAAAATTTAAAAAGTCCTGGACTTTTCCCTTTGCAATCTGTAAGATTTCTTGTCTTAGAACTGTGCATCGTGGTACTGCTAAGCAGGAAAAGCTGGTAGCTCAGCATGCAGAGTTGTAAGCAGACAACTTACAGGATGGAATTTCACATTTTTCTGTTCTGTTGAGCTATTAACCTGTCCTATAATGACATAGCACGGGACACTAAACTATTACAAATATTACCCTGCTAGGGTCTCTCAAAAGGCACCCACTGGCATCTCTTAATAACAAAAATGGGAGAGAAAGGATCATCAAAACAGAAAATTGCTTTCAGTGCTTGATGGGATGTATAACAAACGTTCTTACTGCTCTCATTCAAAAATAAGGCTCAAAAAGGCATCTTTTCATCTCTTCATGAATCTCTTTCAGCTTTACTTCTCCAACCTTGCTGCTTTGGTACCTAGATTGCTATCTTCTTCTTTCCTCCAGACTATTCAGTTCCCCTGTTCAACCTTTCTGTTTACCAGCTCTGTGACTTCCATGCCATGTTCAGAAGTCCTGAGCATGTTCTAAAGCGTCACAAATTTGATCCTGCCAGCCATTATTCCAGCTCCTTGGTTTAATCCTCTGTGATCTAGCCATTACAATTTCCATCTCTTCATTGTTTCCTCAATAAGAAGAAACAAGTCAAAGTCAGTGGAAGCTGAAACTGATCTGCGACTGGTTTGTCAGTGAGCCTTTCAAAGTCTAAGCTAAAAATCCAATGAAAAATAGATAAAAGTATTTACAGTACAAGGAATCTAGGCTGTTGAAATTAGTCGGGGTTCATCTGGGCCATGTCCTGAAACATGCAGAGAAAAAGCTGGAGAAACCTTGACTGGATCAGTAACTATTTCTGCAACTTAAAGACAGAAATATATAAAAAGAAAATACCACCATCAGCAAAATCAGTAAGTCTGTGCAGGGACTGCCAATCCCTTATCACGAAGGGTTCAAAGTCATCAATTTGTTTCTTTTCCTAAGTTTCTTGGTTTTCCCCATCGGAGGCCCCAATCTTTTCCTCACAGTTCTGACAAGGTTGCTGAACAGTTTGTTACTTGATTAGAATCTGCATAGGTAGGAAGATAGACAGGGGAGAAAGATAGAAAATAACCTTTTCTCAAATCCCTTTATCAGCAATGAATATAATTATGGGCTGTTGCCTTCTCAAAGCCTAAGTGAGATGTACAGTCTGTTCTGATTGCATGTACCCTTCTTCTGTCAGGAGGCCCAATGTGGTTATGTTATCATAGTGATGGCACTGTTTTGGTGCACGGAAGCCTTGCCGTTGGCTGTCACAGCTTTCCTTCCCGTCCTGCTGTTCCCACTAATGAATATCATGGATTCAGCAACAGTAAGAGATCTTATTCTATACATGTTTGCCTATGTATTTATTGGTCAGCTTCTCTTATTCTGGGATTATTTCCAGGGTGATTTCCAGAGCGTGGGGCAAATAAGAGAAAATTGCAGTATTTTTACCCAGGGAATCGTCTGTCGTCTCCACGGAGCAGAACTTGCATGACCCTAGAGTGAACTCTGGGTGGAGCTGCTAATCTGAAATCAAAGTAAATTCACTGTTTAGGTGCAATTCATAGTTATTGCGTGCTAATGCCTTTGGGACAAAATCCTCCCTCAGAAAATGCCTTGTCTCTTGGCTTCTTGTCACTTTTTTTTCTCCCTTGTCCCATGTTACAGGCCTGCCGGGAGTACTTGAAGGACACCAATATGCTTTTTATTGGGGGACTGCTGATAGCCATTGCTATTGAGAATTGGCACCTACATAAGCGCGTTGCTCTGCAGGTCTTGCTTATCACTGGTGTCAGACCAGCCCTGTGAGTAACAGTCGTGAAAACGCTGTGGGATAAAGGACTTTATGGCATTAGTTCCTATCTCAGAGTTGCCTGTAGTCTTCTATGTGAATCTGCAATTCATATCCAACAAATGCTTTTCTACAGTCCAAGTGAGTTAGTGCCCGAGCAAACCTTGCAAATGAGGATCCTTTGATGTCTTACAGACCTGATGCCTCTTTTTTGAATTCCAAATGGCTTTAGATGAAGAAATAGCAACAAGAGAGTCAACGCTGAAAAGACAAGGGTGCTGCTCAGCTTGGCCAGAAGCACAGCTTTAGACCATCAGGAAAGACTACAGCTGGAACACAGAAAACATATACTCTCTAAGTGTTATACTGATTGCAAAGAGAAGGAAAATATGGGGATGCTTGTTCTGAAAACAACAAATGTTTACCAGACTAGAACTTTAAGCTATGCAGAGGCTACATGGCCCTATTTAATTTGTCTCAGACCGTAAGAAGAGGGAATACTGAAGGAAATTACAAAGCAATAGAATAAAAATGCATACAAGATAAAGCCCTTTTCATCTAATATATAATCTACATCTCATCTAAAGAATAATTTTGAGACAAATAACATAGTAATACTGAAACAAGGATTAGAATTTTATATGAGTAAGAAGGGAACCTTAAATGATAGAGGTGGGATAAAATGACAAAAAAAGAGATCATCTCCCTTATGGCTTAAACCGATTGCCATTTGGGATCAAATTTAGTTTGCAATTCCTCTTCAAAATACATTATAATACATTAATACATGTTATTGAGATGGTATGTCTTCCTCAAAAGCATGCAGAATAAGCAGGATACTGACTAGATAAACTGTTTGCTCCGAGATACCAGTTCCCACTTTCTTAGTCATAAGAACATAAAAGCACAATTGGTTAAAATTGCAAAAAGAAAAAATTATGTTAAATCCTACTGTGACATTTACAAAGAGTAAGAGGAAGTGCTCGATGTGATTTGCTAAGCATTTTCCAAACCCAGCATTTGTAACCAAAGCTTTGCAACAAAAAAAGGGCATTGCAGTGCTGAGTTCTGAACCAACTTTTTCAAACCTTTTCATTTCAGACTTCTCATGGGTTTCATGATTGTGACCGCCTTCCTGTCGATGTGGATCAGCAATACCGCCACCACTGCCATGATGGTCCCAATAGCACAAGCAGTGTTGGAACAGTTGCACAGGTCCGAAGTAGATTCTAGCACAGCAGCCCAAGCATCTGAAAATGTCAATAAAGCCTTTGAACTGCAGGAAGAACCAACTAAATCAGATAGCTCCAAAGAAACAAAGGAAAAAAGTGAGTGGCTTATGGGTGTCTTTCTCTTTGGGATAATGAAGGATGACCTGATGCCTTCTTCACTGTCATTATAGTTCTAGTAAATTCTAAAAGAAGAATGTACCTAACGCATGCAGACTGTATCAGACAGCATTTATGAGGCTCTTCCATAAACCAGACAAAAGCCCAGTAAAATCTGCTGACTTGGCTGAAGTTAGAAATAGAGTGAAAATATGAAGAGATGATAACTAATCACTAAAATGACAAAATGTATAAATTCTCCATTAGCTGAAGCCTTTACATTAGGCTTGATATTTCCCCATATATTTATGTTAGTTCAATTATTATCTTCTATGTAACTTACCAGATAATAGGGAATTCCTGAGGGAAAATTTCTGGCCTATTTCATGCCAGAAGGTTAGGGATTAAAATGATCTTTCTAATCCAAATATACAATATACAATCATGCAACAATATCTCTTCACCAGCTGTCTTGCCCTCTTCCCATCTCTGAGACGACTCAAGTGTTTCTGAATGTAAATCTCAGTATCCGTAGTCAGGTGCTGGTACAGAACGAGTTCCCTTCAGCTCAACTTCCCTGACTCTGTTGTACCTCCCTGAATTCTTGCATCTCTTCCCTCCAAGTGCAGTTCAGACATTGCGCTAGTTCACTGAGAAGCATCAGTGGTATGTTTGGACTTTATCACACATTTCAACTTCTCTTCTTCTGAAAAACTGCTCTGTATCAAAAGAACCAGTGAAAATGGACAGAAGATCAAAGAATTAACAATGCCAGCTTTAAATGAGGAAATTTGGCTCCTTCAGCTTTGAATCCATTGTGTCCTAGCCTTGAAATACTGAATTACGCAGGCACAAGACCTTTTCCTATCCACCCTAGCTTCTGTAACACTTTTGTTCCTGTCTTGGAACCTAGGTAATAGTCTTGTCCTGACAGTCGAGGAAGACATAAAGAGTAATGAAAATCTGCTAGAGGAGAATCACAAGAAACTCTGCAAGGGAATGTCTCTCTCTATTTGTTACTCAGCCAGTATTGGAGGGATTGCAACTCTGACTGGGACAACACCAAATCTGGTACTGCAAGGACAAGTTAATCAGTAAGTCTGGTTGAATTTGGGATCACATACCCACTAAACTGCATCACTCTGCTACAGCTGCCTTCCGGCCAACACAGAGAAGGAAAATATCAATTTGGTAACTTTGTCAGGAAGTTAGCTTCTCTTCCTTAGTGGGCCTCACAGTACCTCCTCTTCTCTGAATCATTAATTACAGAAGAGAATGCAGCATTTTGGACGCTAACAGCCATCTACATTTTACAGGCTCTTTCCTGACAATGGCAATGTCATCAACTTCGCCTCTTGGTTCTCCTTTGCCTGCCCCACCATGATTGTGTTACTGGTTTTGGCATGGATTTGGCTGCAAATACTGTACTTGGGCTTTAAGTAAGTACCCTCTACACACCGTAATGCAGCTGACAGGCCTGTTAGCAAGTACTCGTTACCTGCTGTAACACAAGCAATACTTTTCTCAATGAGCCTGTGCTTAAAAGTCAGACAGCAAGTGACAAAGTCCTCACGTACAACAGAGACTAGCTGAACAGCATACTAAGTGTCTGTTAAAATACTGCAACTTTTGCTCCAAGGAGCCTGATCAAATCCCAGCTAAATATACTCTGTAGATGAAAATAGGAAGTTATAACTGCATGTGAGCTGTTCTGCAGCATTGCTTTCATGTCCTGAAAGACTGTTGTGCTTCAAACCAGGAAATTGATTTCTACATACAGCTGGTAAATACCTCCGTGACGAGAGTTGCTATAGACCTAGAGGATTAGTACTGTGCCAGTTCCCAATGCTAATCACCCCATTCAACCGGCTTGTGTTACCAACCTGCTTAATACTTAGCCTATCACTTTTGTATTACGCCCAACCTCCTTTCTTTTAAACGGAAAGAGCTCTGTAATACCCGCAGTGGTGCTTTTGTCTTCAAATTCCTCTTTTAAAATTCTCCTTTTGTGTAATTTTAAAAAGCTTGGCAACTGTTTACTTCCTGGTGATCATATAGCTTTGTCAATCACACTAACATTGACATTATTTCCCCGTGTGTCCAGATAGCATGCCTGTTTATATTTAGATCACGAGCTTTTAGGGGTAGGAAGCTTCTTTCTGATCGTCTTGGCAGTAATGCAGTACAATGAAGTTACTATCCAAGACCTATGGCAGATGATGCTATGATAATAATGTATATTTAATTTTATATGCATATATAAAGACATATATCTAAAGGAATATGACTGAGTATAAAATTTGGATTCTTAAGTTTGAGGATATCTGGCAAATTTCTCTGATATTTCTTGTCCATTTTTTTCTAGCTTTAAGAATAATTTTGGTTGTGCTGGAAATGACGCTGCAAAGGCTAAGGAGCAACGGGCCTATAACATTATCAAGGAAGAGAGGAAGAAATTGGGCTCAATGAAATTTGCAGAAATAGCAGTTTTGTTCCTTTTCATACTACTGGTAGTGCTCTGGTTTACAAGAGACCCTGGTTTCATACCAGGTTGGGCAACAGTTCTTTTCAACAAAAATGATACAAGGTATCACCCCTTCTCCTCCTCACTTTGAATAAAAATGAAGTAGGCTAGGTTTCATAAAAATGAAAGCACAGCTAGACTAAATATCTGACTGATCTATTGCAGCTATGTCACTGATGCTACGGTCGCCATATTCATTTCAGTTTTGTTGTTCATCATCCCTTCCGACATTTCTAACAGAGACAAACAACAAACAAGTAAGTTCACTGAAGGCATTAAAAAAAAAAATCAACTGTCAGAATAAGTGTATGGGAAGTTTTACATTTTAGATTTACAACGGAAATTTCAAACATTAAACATGATTTCAAACTGCTCTTCCTGCATAGCTACAGCTGTATGCTTTAGGCTATACAAGGCATATATCCCATAAAAGTTCTGTTTCTTGTAATTTAACTAAGTAGGAAACTCTTATCCCAGCAGTGTTCCAAACACTAGTATACATGTATGTAAAAGCTTCTGAAGCTGGAGTCTTCGGGAGAGAACACATGACTTAACAGAAACACATACAGCTCTGCAGATACGTTGCCATACTTTTAACTCACTCTTACCTGTATTCTACTGTGTCTCTTGGAGCAGCTACAGATCATTCATTAGCATTTTTGCAAGTCAAGTTTTAAAATCTTTGTTGATGAGGCTCTCATCATTTGCTTTAGGAGATAATCCCACACTCTACTTGATCTTGCAGACAGAAGTGTTCTCTGATGTTCAGACTAAACCCACCTCCCACCAAGAAGTCCTCCTTTCCTTCAAGATTGTAATGTGGCTTACAAAATCTTTTTTGGATTTTAGGCAGCAAGTCAAAGATCCAACCACCTCCAGCTCTCTTGGACTGGAAAACAGTTCACCAGAAAATGCCATGGAACATTGTGTTTCTGCTGGGAGGTGGCTTTGCCTTAGCCAAAGGCAGTGAGGTAATGTTCCCCTGCTCACCTGGTATTTGTGTCTTCCTAGGTGTTTTCCATCTTGCTTTTCATGCGTGCTCTCCCAGAACGCAAGAGGGCATGCTGGTAGCACCAAATGCGCATTTCCTCAGCTACCGGCAGTAGGACAGACTTCATCCTTAGGAGGAGTCCTGTGATTAGAACAAATCTTTATTGTTGCCTATGCAACTGGGATGGTACTACCAATCAAGGCAGCATGATTAACTGTGTTTCTAGAAAAATGGATGATTAAGAAACTACCCCAATACATTAAAGGTTCCATTAAATAAAACTTAATTGATGTGGCAAGCATGAGGCGATAATGTGTCCAAGACTGGTCTCCAAACTATTTAAAACAAACTGCTTATGGAGATATGATTTAAATTAAACTACTAGAAGACAAATGTAGAGCTAGCTAGAGAACCTTCAGGAGCAGATAAAAATGCCTGGCTGTCAAACTAAAGGATGTACTGATATACTTCTGCAGGCATCTGCCAGGAGTCCAGTGCTACAAATTTTTGTCAGTAATGACTTAGATGATGGAAAAGACAGTACATTTATTAAATCTATAGACAGTAAAAAAATTGGAAAAGGCTTCAAGTGCTTGGAAATACTAGTTTAGAATTCAAAGATCACAATGACCTGTAAAAGTGTTTTTAGAAAACAAGGATGCAACTCAATATGGGAAATAGGAAGAAATAACCAATTATCACAAATGCAAGATGTGGAAATGAATATGTAAGTTTTAAAGCTGCTCATACACATTATTCTAGTCAATGTTTTTATATTGCTACCGAGAAAAAAACCAAACATATGGAAACTGTAGGTAGGACCATCGTTGTTGTGGTTTAACCCAGCAGATAGCTAAAACAACCACACGGCCATTTGCTTGCTCCCCCCCTGCAGTGGGATGGGGAAGAGAACTGGGGGAAAAAAAGGTAAAAGTCGTGGGCTGAGATAAAGACAGTTTAATAGGACAGAAAAGGAAGAGGATGATGATGATTAATAATAATAATATGTCCTCAGGTACAGTAATATATTCAGTTTTGGATATCGTTCTTCAACAACGTGGGCTATATGAAGAAAGTTTAAAGAAAGGTAGTAAGAATGATCGGATGTCTAGGAAACATGTTTGGAAAAGGAAAGATTCAGGAAATTCCATTAATTTATTCTAAAATAAGTCATCAAATACATAAAAGCTGCTGAAGAAAGGAAGATAATATACTTTTTATATTCTGATGGTGCTAATGGGCTTAAATTGCAGCAAAGGAGATTTAGGTCAAGCAGTAGAAAAATGTTCCAACTGTAAAGATAGTTAAGCACTTGAAAAAATTATCTGGGGAGATTTTGGAAACTTCATTGCTAGAGGTTTTTTGCAACAAGTTTGAAAAACATCTATCAGCACTAATTTAGGTAGAGCCGATCCTGCCCTAGGATGGAGAATTAGACTAGTCCATTCAAGACAGATTCCAAACCTCCTGTGAGATAGTACTTTTCAGCGTCAGAAGAGACAGGTTGAAGTAGCCAAGATATGAAATAGGGAGGACATGAAGAACAACGGTGGTTGCAAAACCAGTAAGAAAGCTAGGCCATAGCGCACAAAGAAGCAAAACAGGCACAGTTAGGATATGTTCTTTTGAAAAGAACAGCTGAAGAATAATGATGCCCAAACTACAGCCCAGAATGATAGGGAAGATCCTGGTATTTTTCAGTGACTGAGAAGGATGAAAGGTGTGAAAAGCTTCAGATAATTGGTCAATATCTCAGACAATGTGATGAAATTAAATTAAGTTGCTAGAATATCTGCTAAGATATATGAAGGTACTTTAGAAAGTGAGTTCAAAGATCTTTGTTTAGATTAAAAAAAAAAGCCCCAAATATTGATCATGTACAACTAATGATCTGAACAGAGAAATAATTATTTGCTATCAATAACGTACTGTAAATGTAGTATCTTCTTTCAAATTCTTTGGAAGGGAAAGCACACTTATTTTTATTTAACCTACCGAATTATTGTGTCTATGAGCATTGCCTCTTACATGCTTTTCTACAGAAAGCAGTTTGTATGAGAACTCCTGTAAGAAGGGAAGGTAGAATTGGTCTGAGAAATGTAATTGGACTGTGATGTGGCTATTTCTTCTCCAGCCTACTATCCTGACAGATGTCTTCCCTCTGTTACAGGAATCTGGTCTGTCTGCATGGTTAGGTAGCAAACTGACTCCTCTGCAGCATATCCCTCATCCAGCTATTGCTATCGTGTTGTGCCTCCTTATTGCCACTTTCACTGAGTGCACCAGCAACGTGGCCACCACTACCCTCTTTCTCCCGATTCTGGCTTCAATGGTAAGTTCCAGCATTTCAAAATACTCTTACAAGAACAGCTTTCAACTCCTCTCCGAGCACACATCTGCTTAATTATAAAAACTAACCGGTTGACATAGCCAAGCACTGGTTCGTGTATCCGATCAGGAATACAAATATACATATGTTTGTGCATGCATATATATTCACACACACTGTGCTTAGTTCAACCTTTCTAAAATCATTGCTGGGGAAAAGTAAAGGGACTGAATGTTAGACTTTGCCTTCTGGCCTAAACAATTTCATGAGGTCACTGCCAGCTGTACTTGTTTTTTCCCATTTGTTCTACATAGAGACAGCAGCAGTAGCATTTGCTTCCCTGCAACATTCCATTACTGTATTTCACTCGACCACTAGCCTGCCAGAAGTCTCTGAAGGTGATAGTATTAGTCAAGCTCTACAACCTAATTCAAACTTTTGCATTTCCACAGGAGATTCCTGTTGCTGGGGTAGACATAGTTCTGAAGTGTGAAAATCTGGTTCCAGATAGAAACTGGAAAAACCTCCATCAAAATCTTTTTGCATAGGCCACAGACTCCAGCTAACCCCTAAAGTGATCCACTCATCTTCAGAGCTTGGGCTACCCTGTTTCCTCTGATAATTTAATTTTGTTCTTAACCAGTTTGAGACCACTCTACTTTTTTTTTTCCTGGTTTTAGTGTTGAATACAACCATTAGTATTAATTTGTACTGCAGCAGTGATCAGATTCCACAATCGGGAACACAAAGCATAGACCACAAAATCAATTCTTGCATTTGCTCTATGAAGACATTGGCTAGAAATTTCTAAAGCAGAACCAAAATATGAGCAGCTGCAGTGTTTGTGAAAGAATGAGGTTTCTGACATGGACAAATACAATCAGTCTTCTGCCAAAAGATTTCTATGTATTTTTGTATATCAAAACTATCATCTTTGCTCTCCCTTCTTGCACAGGCTGAAGCAATCTGCCTCAATCCACTCTATGTCATGCTGCCCTGTACACTTTCTGCATCGTTGGCATTCATGCTCCCAGTGGCCACTCCTCCTAACGCCATTGTCTTCTCATATGGACAACTCAAGGTTATAGATATGGTGAGCAAAAGCACCTTCTTTTCAGAATTTTCATCTTTCCTTTCTCTAATATTGGTTCTTCTTGGAAGATTGTTAGAAAACTCGCTGTACTCAGCTTACGTCAAATGGAAAGAAGAAGATACATGTGTGAATTAATAAAGGGTCACATTGACTCTAATATATACTCAGAGCCTTATAAAGATGCTATTGAGCTTTTAAAGAACAGCCAAGGCCTCTTGAAGATGTTCCAACAAGAGCTTGCTGTCAATGAGAAATGGCAATGTCTAACTGTTCAAAAAGCCCAAATATAGATCACAAGGATGTCAAGGAGTCCTATCATCTGGACAATCCTTCTGCAGGGACTAGGAAAAAGCCTAGTACATCTCACTGGGCTGCCTTGATGCCCTTTCTCACTACGTTAAGGAAAGAACGGACAAGGATGCCATGTCTCTTGATAACTTTTCTAATTTATAATTGATCCAAGAAGAAATCCAAGGTAACATTAGAGACAGATGCCAGGTCAGAAAAGAAATTCCTACGTAAGCGGATTAAAAGGATTTCAGGACTTCTAGTTTAAGAGTTTTATACAATGGAAACTCATTTTCCCCTAATACAAATTATATTTGTGAAGAAAACCAGCTTAAATGTAATTTGATGGAGTTCTGATGGAGTTGTGAAAAAAGGCCAAAGAGAAAATCTAACCATACAAACAATCCTAATCAGCAAGGAAGGAAAAAAGTACTCAGATCAACTAATAACCCTTCTCTTTTATAATTCTAGGCCAAAGCTGGGTTTATACTCAACATTCTAGGAGTTCTGACGATAACTCTAGCCATCAACACCTGGGCTTCATCTTTGTTCCAACTGCAAACTTTCCCATCTTGGGCAAATAAGACAGGAGCATGCCTATAATACAGAGAGGCAAGAAACCAACAACTGTTTCTGTTGGAGCTGCAATGAGTGGAAGACTATCATCTACACAAGTTTTGCCAAGGTGGTGGTTAAGAGACAGGTCTGTTCTGTGGAAAAAGACAAGCCACCTACAAGCAAAATCATTCAGTTGATAACAGCAATAAAATTGCCTAACAGTGCTGTTTAGCAGGCAATTTTGTTACCCCAGCAGTAAGATGAGGTAACCTTTGGCTTTTCAACTGTTCCAGGTATCTTTAGATTTTCTGTCTCTGCAGGGGCAGATTTTCCCCAAGTACTAGCTACATAGCTTTTCAAGCTCCACCTGTAAAGTCTGGAATCTGCAGTGAAAAAGGGAGAGGTATATATATAAAAGGAAGGAGAGAGACTCTGCGCACCTGATTTCATGCATATATCTGTGTATTGTCACAACTAATACGAATATTCACCTGTATATGAGTATACAGGCCTCTGTGTATATGTTCAAAGTGTATACAATTGTTATATACTCTATGGGCATTCACAGCAAGCCATGTGGTGTATAATTACAGAAAAAGCACATACTGTCAGCCCGTTCTATTACTTTGAAACATATTTATTTGCAGTCCACTTGTTATGAATGTAAAGGACCATTTTTTCCTAGACTATCTGTCCCATCGTTATTTATGTAAGATTACAGCCCGCAAGGTCATGATAAGAGGGGAGAATCCCTGTATCCTAAAATATATATGATCAAATTAAAGATTATTTTTTTACATACCCCCTGTGTTATGGATATTTTTCCTATTCTATATCACTGCTTCTACTTCTGTCTTCCATCTATCAACTGCTTGTCTGTGTGCTTCCTTAAAATATCTTGAAATAATCAGAGAAGTTAGCATAATTCATTTTCTCTTATTGTTAAAGTAACAATTACTTTATTATTAAGAGTGCAATTTTCTTGGACCCTCAAAAATCATCTTTTTCAAAAGCCTTTAATACTGTTAAATATTTAATCCCTATTCTGCTGGAACTGACTTTCAGTAGCACACAAATCCCTAATGACCAAACTGACAAAGATACTGGAATATCCAAAGTCACTTTACCAAATCAAGCGCTTAGTACCATAAATGAGGTTGGGTTCAGGCGGATCAGCTATACAATACGTGCCCCTGAACTTTATGCTAAATGCAAATGTTCTGTTGTTGCCTGCCTAAGTTTTGCACAAAGTCTATTGCATTTCTGAAATCCTACTTCAACCATACTGGTTCAATGAGAGTGAACGTGAGTGGATTTCACTCTAAAATAGTATGCACGCTTTTCAAAGTCTTTCTTCTTTCTTTCTCCATCCTAATTATTAGGAGACAAGGACAAAGTGCATTGTACATTTGATTTATAACATGTTAGAATTCACTGACCTGCAGCACTTTCTTTCCAGTTCCAACTGTCAAGACAATTCTGGTATCTGCTGATCACCGATTTCCTTTGCATTGATGGCTTCATTGGCCTGACAAGCACAGTTGCTCTGGAAAATCACTGTCTCAGAAAGAACAATCTGGTATTAAACCCTCAGTGTCTTTGAAAGAGAGTGTTTTGATTTGATATGTGATAGGGATCCAATAGAATATCCACAGCACGAGAAGGAAGGACATTTATTCTCTTTTGCTAATGAGGTCCTGCGTAATTGATTTCAATCACATAATGACTTGCTCAGGTCACTGCTAAACCACTCACCCTCTTTCCTTTTGCATTCACCTCTATCAAATAACATCCAAATCCGTCTAAATATTTTCATTACTGTGCTCACCCTGTGTCTGAGTACCTAACAAAATGACAAACTCAAGCAGATGATTTGCTGCAAACCTCTCCCTTCTTTGCTCTTTGTGTACAGCACCAGAGCAGTGTACGTAGCTTTTGTTTGCTTTTTGTTTTCTTTGAAATACTTGCACGTAGTTTACATGTCTTTCTACATTACTGCTTAGCTAAGCAGGAAATGTTGAATTCTTATAACATTTCCCATGAGCCTCTCCTTCCAGCCCTTTAAAACTGTGTTATGATTCTTTGAAGTCTTTTCTATTAGTCTACATTATTCAGAGGCTGTGGTGTGCATAAATACATGCAAGAGCACAGGTGCAATCTTTATGGCAATCTCAAGAAGAAAGAAGAGAGACATCAAGTAGCACAGAGTGTCATAGGGCCAATGCAATAATGCTGGGTGTTCCATGTTCATTAGCATGTATGAGTATAGAAAGGTTAGAGACTTACCAGAAAATGGCTGCAGCAAAAGTTACTCAAGGGGTTTACAAATGCCCAGCTTCCAGAAGACGACAGGTGAAGAGCTGTAATCTGTAGACAGAAAAAAAAAAGCTAACAATAATACTAGGACATAAAGAAAACGGAAAATTTCATTAATAGTTTCCACCTTGAAGTGATGGTAGTAGCAAGTACGCACTGGACAGTTTATTGCTTTGGGTGTGTCTGAGCGCAGGACTAATTGAGGTACAGCTAAATATAGTGTGCTTGTGCAAAAACCAGTAACACTATTAAAAATGTTCATAATTTTCTAAGCAAAGCAGGTAGAAAGTGTTTCTAAGCCCCATTATTACACAGATCACCTTTGAAGGGTGGTTCCCCATTATGTTTCCAGATATTGCCCTCAAGGAGTGGCTCTATTTCCCATTGTGCGATCAAATTTCACAATCTTCTGTGAAACTGCCAGCTCAGCACCTGCTGTAGTTAGGTGTGATTTCCAATGCAGCTCTTCATTTCGGAGTTGACACTAAGTTTGTTTTACATAAGAGTTGTAAGTGATAAATTTGTTAATGAGAAGGGGATATCTGCCTTCTTGCTTGCCTTCTCTAAAAAGCAAGTGCTCTACAAAACCACAAAATACAGGTTTCCCACAGTATATGCCAGTGAGTAAGTGGGTGACTCGCAGTCACCTCCTCCATTTTCCCTGGAGTTATGGTGCTGTCTTGCCTTGCCCAGACACACACGCACACACACACACACAAGTTTTACAGGCACATACATGTACACCTAAGAGAATATGAAGGACTTACTCCTGGTAAACATATACATTTCTACAACGCATGACCACACCAGAAAGCCAGTTGAATTTTAAGTAGGCTAATACAATGATGAAAATAGCTTACATTTGAGAAAGGCACTTCATCATAAATCTTGACAGAAATTTGTAAAGTGTCATGTAAGTGACACATGTAAGTGATGCAAGGGTCACTTCATCAAGCACTGCAATCATAAACAGAAGACATGACAACTTTAGAGTTGAGACACATAAAGCCAGCACATCTTTCTAATCCTCAAGTTGGTTTGGAGAAACCAAAAATTTGCTCCCAGTCACTTAAGAGCTGCTAAAATGAACTTTAAGGAAGCCTTGTTGTATAACACTGAAACCTCAAAATATATCTAGATCTTACAATTTAATTCCTGAGCTTTCAAAAAACAAAACAAAAACAACGAAAAACCCCAAACCTGCTTTGAAGAAACCCTTATCATAGAATGGACATAAAATAATTCTCAAAAAGATGAAAAATATTTTCAGAAAACAAAATATAAACCAACAGAAAAATTAAGGGCCTGTGTTTCATCCAACAGTCATCAGCATGTATGTAAATATGGACCTTTCTCCAGAAGCCGTAAAAGCAGTTCCACTCTTGTCCCTGAAGGTAATTCCTCCCTCACACAGCTATGGCATGTTGGCAGTAGTGTGCATCTTAGTCGGAAACTCCAACTCTCCATTTGGCATATTTGTTCTAGGAATACAACTCTCTGCTCTCAATTACCATGTTGGTTTTAGCATTTGCAAAGGCAGAAACAGAGTTTGGAACTTCTGCAGTGATGAATAGCCAAATAAAGAACAGAAAACAGAAATACAAGGTCTTAGGAAATACGTAACTTTAAATCATCAAGGAATTTCACAACCCTCAATTTTTTTCCAACAAGGAACCAATAAAACTATTTACAACTTGATTCACTGAACTTTATGATTTGAGTTAGTAATGACCAAGGTGCCAAAGTCTGGAAATGAAGTGGTTTGAATATACTAATCACCTGGTGTCCAAAATAACAACTGTTTAATAGAACATAATCACTACTGTCAATGCTGTGCATTTGCTCCTATTAAAGAAACATTTAATATTATTTATCCTTTAATCATACTAACAGACCGAAAATGTCAAGTTGCTCTTCAGGATGTACAGATTCTCTTGCAATGTGCCTTCTAGTGGCTGCAGACACTCTACCAGGACATGCCCAAATTTCCTAAATCCAGGCCAAGCTCCTAGCCTGGTGTTGATCTTCCTCAGAAAACATCCCTAAATAGCTAAGGGGAAAGTAATGGAACAAGAGGAACACTTTTCAAAGGCAGTGCATGACAGCATAGCTGCAAAATTAGAAATATATTATCAACCCAGTTAAATAAAAATTGATTCAAATTGTCAAAAAGAAAAAAAAAAACAACAAACCATGAACTGACTTGAAAATAGAGAAGAGACAGAATGGTTAATTCAAGGGTTCAACCCATACATATTCTTATGCATGATTTAGATCAGACCAGATGCAACTGCTTCAAGGCTCAGACCTTGTAGGTCTGTCAGGTAGCTATCTTGATAAACCATTAGTCATGACTACTTTTAGATGGTACTGCATTTGAAATATTAACATTAAGTATGATCAATTAAAAATTTACTCTGCTTCAAGTTTATACTATTCAGCTGACTTCAGATTAGTATGAAGGTTCTCTTGCGAAACTAGCAGCATTACAGAAATTTCCTCATTTCCCTCGATCCCTGCCCAGTCTATGAGAAGCAGAGCAATTTCGAATTTTCCCAATACCTGCCACTGGGACCTAGGGCTTTCCGTTCTTTGGAAGGGAAGGGAAAGCCCTAGGACACCAAAATTCATTAATTCTGCTGATTACGGAGTTTCTCATTTCTTTCTATAAAGCAAAAGTGGTCAGAGTTGCCTGTGAAACTAATGTCCATATTAATATGGAATTGCACAATGTCAGAAGAGCAAGTTGTGTGCAAACACAGAAGGGAATAGAGTCTCGGTACAGTTAGCTGTTACGGCACCAGTTTTCCTGGTTGCCTATCAAGGGGATCTTTGCCAGGGAGTAGTGGTTATTCTGGAGCAGTTGTAGCGACTGCAAAGGTAAAGTCACATTTCCCTTTTTGCTGTAGGACTATCCTGATGAGACTTGCCAGAAAATTCAAAAGGATCCTCTTTATTTTTGAGATGTCTGTCACCTGAAGGGAGTTTGAATTTTCCTCCTTATTCTTACCGCTGGCAACATCGTTCCTGCTACATGAAACATGCAATCATAAATCATTTGTCTGCATTGCAGATAACACAGTTGTACAATGCAAGCTTCCTCACACCTGTGCTTTTTCTTTTCTCCTTAGACCTAAGCAAGCGGTGTTGTGGTATCAAGAGCTACAACCGGTACTGAAGAAATAGTACAGTCTCAGAAGATACTACCTAGCCAATCTGAAATAATCTTTGTAATTCCTTTAGTGTTACATCTTTATCATCCAGGCTACACAGAAAATAGTAACATAATCAAAATTTGTTCAGATGACTTTTAGAGACTTGCGGGCTTAGGGAGAAGACAGAACAGTTTTTCCTCTAATTAGTGGCGAAAGCCAATGACCACAGCTGGCACTACAGCCCTTCTGGATAGTCACAACAGAAAGATCAGTGAATGGCACAGAAAAACCAAACTCCATTTTCATGCTCATACCTTATCTCTTAATTTAAAATGCTCTGATGCTTGACAGACAGCATGGTGTGTATAGACAAGACAAAAATCGATTTCTGAAATACATTCAGAAAAGACTGAAGTATAGCTGCCGGGGGGGCAGGTTCTGTCTGCCATCCTGGCTCCAGAAACAAAAGTCTTTCTCCGCAGTGTACACAGGGTGTGTGGAAGTGCAGGAGTTCAAACTGTATGTTTCTATATTTTGGCAGAGATACTACAAGGAGGGGAAAAAAAAAAAAAGTAGCTTATTAGCCTAGAAGAAAAATCTTTGGTCTGTTTACATCGTAACCACACACCTGTATCTCAGAAATATGAGACAATTGATGGGGAAAGAGGAGGGGACTGACATCTTTAGCTTCCTCTGCACCAGGTGCAGTCAAGTATGTAATATCTTTCTAGCCACTATTTTGAATCGGTGCCACTTTTGGCCTACTGTACCTGCTGAACAGCCCCTGCAGGGAATGACTCCAAAACATGCCCATGCTCTCTGCTCCAGCAAGATCAGTTCTTACCTGGAGCCCTGGCGGGTGCATACGTAAGTCAGCCAAATCCTGAAACGATTCTAGCACAGCTGCAGTTCCTCCAAGTCACAGAAAAACAAAAACACTAAATCTTGTACTAAACAATTGTATCAATTAATTTTTCTTACAGGACACACCACTCAATTTCCTGTTGCTGCCAGTTTGTGTTCTGTTTTTACAGGACATAAATGCGGCACTAAGGAAACTTGTTTTGTCACAACACAGCCGCATCATAAAATGTCAAGGTAGGGGACAGAGACAGAGCTGGACGAGAAGGCTGTCCCGTCTCGTTAGCTCCTTGAACTGAAGTGTAATGCAGTAAAGTCCAGTTGGATTAACTGTAACAAATCTAAGTGTCTGGTTCTCCTGAATATGATTGTTTGATATTCCTGGGCAAACAACGAAGAAGCAAAAAGGGTTATATATAAAAAGAATACATTGATTTTATTATTTTTTTTTACAAGGACAACTTTCTTTGTATCATGAGAATGACAGAAAAACATGCTTCATGTTTGTGAAAATATCAGTCACACGAGTAAGAACAAAGTAGCTGCTATTGCAGTACTGATTACATGAGACCAAACAAACCGCTGGCTACGAAAATAGCAAATTTATTTCCTAACTCTATTCCTTTTGAATTAATTTCTTCTCTTTAGCAATAGTGTAACATTAAATAATTCAGTATTTACTGGAACAGAATAAGCAATGTGAAACTGTTTTAAGAAAGTACGTTTTGCCACACAATACATGACAGAGCAAAAGGCACGACATGCTTTATCAACTGTTCTGTACAGATAGCAATGGGTGGAACTGGACGGTGCTGCTCAAAAGGGACAGGATGGTATTACATTAGCCCATGCTGAAATGCACATTGTATTTCTATCATTTTTATTTCTTGAACCTGACTGCATGCAACCCTACAAACCAGAGAAAGCAAAGTCTCTATGTTTAGGAACTTAAATCTTCATTGGGAAAGGAATATTTAGTATTCCTAGGTGGTGATTAACATGAACTCTGAGTTGGAGTTTATAAATACGATGAGTCTTTAATTTACACAACAAGTAGAGTAATAAAGACTAGGAGCTTGAGAGGGAGGGATACCTTCATATCTAACTTAGGCTGCTAACACACAAAATCTTTTAAGAGTCAGTATGTTTCAGCTTAAGATTTAAAAATAGCCAAGTGCCGTATACACCATGTTAGCACAAAGAATCATCAAACACTTACTATAGCAGAATGTCTGGTTTTTTTCTTTAAATCTTACTCAGGTTATTTTTTGTCATGAAAGAAGTACTGCATCTTTGGCAGTTGTAAAAATATCATGCATGGCACCACCTGCCAGACTAATAACAATAATTAGAAATGTAATAAACTGTTCATTGGCAAGGTAACAAATTGTCTTATCCTTTGAAAGTCACACTGGCCTGAGGCAATTCCTCACAGACATTGGCCACTGATGTCACAAGAGCCTGAGTGAAAAGCATACTGTGCAAAAAAACAAGAGAGAAAAAAAGTAAGAAAAACACCCTACTGGCAGAGACATTTAAGCAATGTAGAGTAGTTGCAGTGGATTCCCATTTTACTGAACAAACCATTAAAACTAAGGACTTAGAGTTGACAGTGAAGGTGAACCAATCCTATTGCTCCCTATGAAACCTTACAGACTTGAGCGTTTGGAGATTCACATGAACTCATAAAACGTGCTTAAGAAGATGAAACATTTTTTAACTTAATTTAGAATGAAAACTTCACTTGCAATTGCTTCTTTTTATGCTCCTCAATTCTTTTCATCTTTTGTAAATGATCTTTCAAAAAATCATTTGCACTGAATACCTTCTATAGTGGGTTACTCTGACTCTTGTTTCTCACACATCTAATCTAAAATCTGGCAATCTGAGATCAATACTTTTTTTCACTGAAGCTCCTCTAAGTGCTAAAGCAATCTCGATTTGTCTGCCAGATAGGAATTAATGGCCTGTTCAGGATTTTTACCTCGCATTATAACTTTCCATTTGAACAGACCACACAATTTCACATTGCTTGTTTTCTAAGAGAGTGTTTAAAATCATCCTCAGCAATGAAAATGTGGTTTCATATTTTCATGACCTTTTAATGTTTATGCCCCTCTTCCATGCAATATGTATTATCTCTAAGCATCCATTTCCAGTTTCTGAAATGTAAAACCCCTCCAGAAATCTGTGAACCTAAAATACTTGCTTCAGTCCATGCCCTTCCTCATCCATCTTGTAGAATATATGCAGGCATTCAAGAGAACACAGCTACTGGTTCCATGCTTACAGAGAACTGAAGAGAAGAAAATCAAGTCATAAACGCTGCATAAGCACTTCTTTCTGAGGCTTCTGATGATTTCACAGTCCCAGTAAGTCATCTAGGAGGGGCCCATGCCAGGCAGCAGCCTGCTTTTGTTCTTTGCTTTGTACTAAGAAGGGAGGGACATTGCTGAGGTACAACACTTTGAGTATTTATATGATTCATTCCTTCTTTCATTGAATCATTTTCTAGTTTCTAAGATAATACCTCTGGGATGATTTCAACTGCTGTTTGCGGAAGCACAAGGTTCTTATGTTTTCCACTATTGTGTGTGAAGATAAAGGCGAAGGAAGGATTGCCCAAGCAAGATGCGAAAAGGTTTTGCACAGGATGGTGGAAACCTCTCTCACATAGTTCTGATTACTGACCTGATGGCTCAAAAGTCTTGCATACAGGAGCTAGCAAGGTCAGCTCAGAACGTGACTAACAGCCAGGTATAGGTCCATAACCTTCCTGCTGAACATGCTGCATTTCCCCCCAAATCTAGCAACGCCCTAGACTGTGTCACATAATTCATCCCAGGCTGCATGTGCATTATAATTGGTTAGGAAAACCCAAGTATGCTAGTCCTTTTGAATGTCCCAGGTAAACTCTTCCCACTTTTGCTTTCTGTTTCAAAATCAGTACAATAATAGCTGGTGGCATGTGAGATAACACCTTGGAGTGGTAATATTAAGCACCTGTCAGCTTTGCCTATAAATACTGCAGATATAACTACATTCTTTTAATGAGCTCATAAGAAACTTGTGTTTCGAGAACTAAATTTGAGTTGTATTCCTAAAACAGTTTTTCTCCAATACAATTCTATTAATCCTGTTTATTTCTCACATTAATATTGTCAGTGCATTTTGGGAAGCTTGGGACAAATGTTCCCCCAAAGTCTATGGAAGTGGAGAAACGCTAAAAAAGGGCGTGCATGTATTGGCACTAGCCGCTTATGGAGCACTGTAGTTAGGAACATCCAAGCACACTCCAAGAAAGGAAGAAGACAGACCAGTTGTACTGGTTGTTAGACATGGTTAAGGGGCTAATAAAAAAAAAAAAAAAAAAAAAGCAAACCAACACACACACACACTTCTGCCAAGCCAGTTATAAGATAATCATGTGCTAGCCTAAGCCTCTGGCAGGAGTAAAACACTGTTAGCTGTCTTCTAGTTAGCTAAATATTAATCATCCTGTTTAGAACTAATCATGTCACTAACTGGTTAGAAACTTGGTTAAAGGTTGTGGTCCAGAGAAGGTGTACTGCTCCATCTCTAGCTGCAGCATTCCTAGACCTCTACAGAAAATATGTTAGGAAAGGCAAATACAAAAGCAATATTCCAGTTGTTAGCAAATTCATCAGGTTTGTGAAAGGGATATAGGAGGTTCTGAGAAGTACAGCAGGTTCTGAGTGCACTCCGCTGTTCTGAGCGCTACATGAGAGATCCTCAAACAATTCAAAACGGATTCTCTTCAGCTGTTTTAAAGGAACAGTGCAAGAATACAATGTGTTTCATCTTGGGTTGCAAAGGATGTAAGTACAGTAAATTGCTAGCATGCTTCATCTGTACCACAAAACAACATCACATGTCATTCACAAACAAATGTTCTTTCTAAGCTCTGTCACAGCTCCAGAAAGGATGCTGCGTGTTCATGGTAGAATGTCAGCAAGGAGGAACAGACCAGAAAATAGCCTGAGAACTAAAAGATGCACACTATTTGGGGTAGGTGTGGGTTATTCAACACCTTTGAAATCATCTTGCAACTTAAAATAAATGGAAAATAAAAAGAGCAGGCAGCAAGCCTTAGAAGCAATAATATGAAGTAATGTATGAGCGATCATTTCATTGCTTATGCCTTAGCGCTAAGTGGCCAAACCTGCATAACATATTCAAAATCATGAATGTGACAGGATTGGGTTTGGAAGACTCATACAGTTCAAAGGCGTCACTTGTAGCTCCGCATGTTCTTGAAACTCCCACAGTCCCTCAGGGCCTTAAAACCAGAATGCAATAGCATTCTCCTTTGAATTTCGTGTGGTCTGACCTTTAGAAAGTCCTGTTTAGATAGAGGAGTTAGAGGTGACTAGACAGAGGATCAGTCAACTGCTCTTTTCTCTCCAGTATCAGGACCAAAGTTCCCAGTGCCATTGTCAGCTGGCTTAATGAAATGCTTCTGGGATTCAGTCATCTGTCTTCTGACATTGGCCACACTCTTCTATGTTCTTGACTTTGACAGAGAATGCATTCATCAAATTAATGTGCTCTGGAAACTGATGTAAGGTAGACTTTCTCCTTATCATTGTCATGTCACCAAAACTCCCCCAACAGCCTCGCTCTGCACAACTCTGTGATGTTAGAAAAAGCCTGGCAGCCAAAACTGAAGAAGCCATAAGACCAAACAAACAAAGACAGCCTGCCAACCTACACTTATCCAGCAGCTTCAGGCTAGGAAAGCTTTCTCTCTTTCTGCTAACCTTGTAACAAAAAAGGGAAGAAAATCATAAAAGACTCTTTCTGAAGTGCAATGTCAACAAAAAAGGGAAAGTTGACAGAATGCTGCCAACTCTTCACAAATTATATTCTGTGAGAAGAGAAGAAAGTTTATGATGCGTTACAGAATATTTCAGCCTGATCCTGAGGTCTGAAACTTTACTTATTTACAGTCATCAGCTCCAAGGAGGAATAAGCATTCCTCTCTGAGGACAGGAGAATGGTCCAGCTGCCCTGGAATGATACAGGGTCCTGAACACGGCATACGATACAGAATAGTTATAAGGAACAAACAACTAAGCATGAGACAAAATAAACCTGTGAGGAGAATCAGAGATTATTACTCCATTAGCCCACTATCTCTGTCTTAAATTAATTATCTCACTCCTGTATTGAAAGTTGCATACTAATAGCAGTCTTGTCAAAAAAAGCAAAACAAAACATATTGCTAGATGACACAATAACACGTGTCTGGATCACCTACCTGAATTTCACCTAGAGCAGAAAGGCACAGAGTCAAGTCTAACGCCACATCTTGAGCTCATCCTCATTTCTAGAATAACAAAACAATAATAGCTTATAGTGGCTGTCACATTGCTACAGATGCTATGCTTTATAGGCAACACTAAATCACTGGTCAGGAAATGATATTTCATATATAATAATGGTTCTTTATATTTTAATTTAAGATTAAACAATTAACACACAGAAAGTTCTGCAAATGCCAACAAAAGAGCATCTTATGGGTGTGTCAGATTTGGAGGCTATAATTCACATCTCCCCAGTGAATTTTATCCTTCAGTCTTCCAACTGAATACTGCAACTCACAGCTCCTCTAAGATATAACAGCAATAGGGCAAAAGACAGATACATATTTTGTCAAAAGAGGAGGCTCAGAAGGAAATGAGAATTATACTCTCTTAAATATATTGAATGCTAAAATTTACCAGTTTACCAATGTGTTTTTCTAGACACATCAAACTACCAGATAAATGCACTTGGAATTATTTCTTAGGGACAAAAATGGGCTGAAGTGTATGTAGGTTAAACCAAGGTGTGTATTCCCTAGGGATATCTCAGAAGATAAAAAGCAAGCCCTGACTACTATTTAAAGGCAGCACAGCAGACGGTTAAGTTACACCCAGGTGTGTCTTCCCTCAGGTGATCCCAAGGGAGAGATGCTAGGCCACTTTTCCTATTTAATGGTGGCAGAATAGCTGGTTAGATTACGTCTTAAGTCATTTTGTAAGCTTATCATCCAAATGTTAGGATACAAAAATTGTAAGCCTACAAAGCTATTTATGATAACAAATACTGCTGCCATCACTGCATAATAAAATATAAACAATGTATTAAAAATAAGCAATTATCCCACTACTAAATTAAATAAGAATATTTTATCAAAAGAATGAATTTATGCTCTGGCTGGGCACAAAATGAAGTTCATAGGGAGAACTCCTCATTGACAAGTTTCCAGATCAACAAGACCGTTCTTGCTAATTTCAAAAAGCAGGAGGGGTTTATAATGAGGTCAGCAGTGGTTTTCCATATAAAGGAGCCCAAGAACATTTTATGTTAAAATTGATCAAACATTCTGAATTGGACACAAAGTGTCATGCACACCTTTGAGCTCAGCTTACCCATTTCCAGTGCTCTGCTTTGAAAAGCACTAGCTAGTCCAGGAAAAAATTTTGAGACAAGGATCAAACAGTAGAAAATAAGAATAGAATCATATTTTCCCAACTTCTATTACAAAATAACCTCATATACCCAAGATGCCAAAATGTAGCACTACAGGAAGCAGATCATGCAGGGTGACTCCCCCTGAGCAAGGGAAACAAATACGGAAGCAGGCTCTTGAGCCACTCATTCTGGACATCTTACAATGACATCATGCCATGTCAGTTATGCAGACTGTCATTTCTTTTCCCTCTGCAGTACTGCCTGTATAGAAGTACCAAACAGCACTGCCCACTTAGTAATCTTCAACAGGCAGCTGAGCCCTCATGAAAGCAGATAGCAGCTATTTCCACCTGATGACTTTATCACTTCAAACTGTAGCCTCAGTCAGACATCACTGAATTGGTTCCAGTGACTTGCATTTTGAATATTTACTTTGCAACTTTGATGGCTGCAATTTTTATTTTTCTTTCCCCCCAAAAAAACCCTGAAAGATCGGATCTGGGAACAGAATTTAACAGTTTAGAATAGCTGCCAGTACACCAGATAAATACCTCAGTCTTTCAATAAAAGCTCAGACCAAGAAGAGATCTAAAGTTAACTCATTACAATAGTCTAGTCTGGATCTGACAAAACTAAGTTTGTTCTGATGTAAGCATCTTGATCTCTTCTGTTCTTTGCTTGTGGCATACGGCTCTATCTCCTGAAGACCAAACTGTTTAACAAAACTCTTCAAGCTGACTATAAGGCAGCTGCGAGGGAAAAAAAAAAAAGTACTGACTTCTAATTCTGCAAAACTATTTTGCCCGTCAAAAGGAGAAACAGTACAAAGCAGTACTGTTAGGTGGGCTGTGCTTTTTATGTCCGCAAAAGTGGATGTTGATAGAAGGCTGTGACACACATTGGTAAGAAATAGGAACAGTCTGCAGCAAATACTGACACCCCCCTTTCCTCTAGGTATTTCCTCCTGATAGTTATCCCAGGAAAGACGAGATAATGCTTGCCAGTCAGTGGTTCACTTTCATTCAGGATCTTATCTCTGCACTGCAATCGACCTGTGACGCCAGCTCAAGTAAACACACCCAACAAGTTAATGTTAAACTCGGTAACTTAGGTACCAATAACTACAGAGCTGCAGCAGTCTGGATTTCAAGGCAGGCTGCAAGGCTCACTACAGAGACTGGGTTAATAATCAGGCCATTAGCCTACTTTGGTTCTGGGCTATTGTAGTTACTACCTAAGTTACTAACATAGACAAATCTGAGATGGTTTTATCTTCGCCATCAGAGCAAGAATTGTAAATTAAAGGTAATGCAGAATTTGGGAATAATTGTGTAAAGTCGTCAAGCGCAGCCCAAACCATCTCAGGATCATCCCTGCCAGCTTTAGATATGTAACCCTGAGGGACATCAAATGTGAAAGCCCTTGGAAAGGACAAGTAATTATCCAGCAATATCTTTGAGATCTTCCAAACAGGAAAGAGCATATCCACCAACACTCCATGCCCACTATCTCTACAAAATCCTCCAGATAAATTGACAAAGTCTTCATTTCTAGTATCAGAAGTTCCTGATAGATCTAATAAAAATCAAACTGGTAAACTCTTGACAGGAAATAATTAATCACAGGTAAAAACACCGGTCCTATTATCATCACATGTGGATGCCATG
This sequence comes from Grus americana, assembly GCF_028858705.1. Classification (NCBI taxonomy): domain Eukaryota; kingdom Metazoa; phylum Chordata; class Aves; order Gruiformes; family Gruidae; genus Grus; species Grus americana. The sequence goes on along the minus strand of NC_072870.1, from coordinate 5,283,704 downwards.
GTAGATCTTTCCTATCACACATCCGTGTAATGTATTCTGCAAAAGGAATCACAAAAACACTTCATGAATAGCATGAACTTAACATGACTATAAATGTCTTCCAAAGCAGAGAGCGTGTTTTTATCTAAGTTTCAAGACCTTATTCAGTATCTTACCATAATCGTGGGAGATAAACATGGGTGTACCTATACAATAACCTGGGGGCCGCAAAGATGTTTCTACTGTTTTGTGGAATGCCGATAATTATATTTAGCACTCATTCAAGGCTTTTCATCTTCAAAGCACTTTACAAACATTAATTAATCCTCACAACACCCTATGAGGTAGGTAAGTATTATTACAGTAGGTGTGATCAGGTTTGTGTAGGGGACTGTAGAGTGTGCACAAAGCCAGGTAAGGGCAGCAAAAATACAGATTCCTGCGATTGCACATTTAAACTCGTATTCCTCTCTACTTACCTGCACTCAAAAACCAAATCTCTCCACATAAATCTATACATACATGCCCACACAAATGCAGTCCTCTGATCTAGTTTAATTTTTATGACTGTGCTAAGGCACTCTGTTTTGGGGAAGGAGTATTACCTTGTAGTAGTATTGTTCTTACATTTAAATGGTGCAATATGTTTTGACATTCTACGGTGGAGCCACAGCTCCTTTCCATGATGAGAGTTCAGACTGTACAAATGTAAGAAAGACGCCTATTTCTGGTAGCTGAATGCTTTCTGATAGCATGGCAAAATCCTTGCCAGGAAAGAGTGTTTTTAATAACCACAGGTGGATAATAGGTTTGCAAAACACAGTAACACATGGGTATTTTAAATCAAAAGAAAAACAGAGAGGTTGAGAGGGAGCACTCTCTTTCCAGACAGTTAGAGCTCAATACCTGCCCAACTTCTCTGAAGAATTACCAAGAGAACAAGGAAAAAAAACCTGCAGCTTAGTCATATTTGTATTCTTATTAAATGCAGGACTGCCTGAGGCAAGCAAGAGCTGATATCATAATTATTGGCTTGCCTAGCCAGCTGCCTTCTCTCACCTGATGTAAGATCAGATCTTTCCAGCCTTTGGAGACTCTGTACCGCTGAGCCTCCACTCTCTCTGCAGGGCTGTTTGAATGACCTAATCCTGTCCTGGAGCAGCAGCACGCCGTTTTGCTTCAGTAAAAAGGTAAGAGGAAACCTCTGACAACTTCATATAGCTTTTTAGAATTCAGCCGTGAAAGCCAAACGGAAGGGGGAGCAGAACTCTTTTGCCTTGGCTCATCTATTTAATCTGAAGTCCCTGAGGCTGACTTTGAAGAACTTCAGGCTGAGGGAAGGGGAAGGTCAGCACCTACATCCCGTTCCTCGGCAACTCCTATAGGTATTTATCAGCCGCGAGTGAAGAGCAGCAAGAGAAGAAGTCAAGAAAACACCAGGTAAGTTAACAGATCCATTGGTCTAGTACTGGGAGAAATGAAGACTGTAGGTGATTTCCCAAAGGAAAAAAAAATAGCTCTTCTTGTCTCGGGTGTATACCAGCTTAATCTAAGCTACTTTCTGTTCCATCATTATAAAGAAAGCTGGAAGTGTTTACCATTACCTGGAAAAAAAAAAAAATTAAATAACAGAAAGACAAACCAAGAAAAATATTTCTAAAAAAAAAAAGCGGGAAGTCTCATGTCGCACAGATTCATAATAGATTTATTTCAAACTTTTCCAATGGCGAAACAAAAACTTGGGAAGTTACATGTTTTGAAATCAAGCTTGCTTTTACTTATGCCTCCATTTTAAATCTCTTACTTTTGCCTCGTGTGTTTTGTAGTAGTAGATTAATACTTTTTTTAGATTTACCCCTATATTGAGAAGTGACTGAAGTGACATCCAGACAGAAGCTAGGATGTGTTAACCGCAGAAATGACTGAATTTTAGTACTGCAAATGGAAGCTTGTTTCTTATTTCTTTATGTGCGCAGAAAGTATATCGCTTTCTTTTTACTTCTTAGTTTCAGACTGTTAGATTTCCAGCAAGAAAGGAACTGTTTGTGTTACAAACACAATAATTATCAAACCTATAAATAACAACTAGCCATCATTCACTCTTGGCTCTCCTGCAAATTTGCTGGACATCAGACTAAATCTTGCAGAATTAGACTTTATTCTATAAATGTTTCAGTTTGGTTTATTGGAATCATATGTTTCTAACTTGAATACTGATATGAGCTAGGTTGAACTGCATGAGTTTTAGGCTGAAAATGTATGTATTTTGTTCATAACTAATTATGAGCATAGAAGAACTAAAAATATTAAATATCTAGAGTACATATTTCTTAAGGAGTAAAGGATTGTGTACCTTGCTTTCAGCCAGGTGATGCCCTGTATTATATATGCAGCCAAGAAAAAAAATACAACTAAAGCACGTTGTTTATCCTACATCCCGGTGAGGGGAGATGACTGTGGGTAGTATTGCTGTAAATGAAATAAGGGACTGCATCTTGGTAATTTGAGCATCTACACTCTGCCCTAAATGTCAAAATATAGTGTGAGAAAGTGCTCATGTACAAGCTGGTACAGATACTTGTATAATATTGCTGTGTTCCTAGATATAACTGGAGCCACGTGTTAGTGACTGAGATAGGAGTCAGTCAAGTATTCCAGGGAGTAAATGGAAATATCTATATGCCACTGTGATAGCTATGATATAGGAACCTGCCAGGAACACGTGAAGACACTTGCCATTACTGCAAAACACTGAGCAGAAAGAGAAAAGCGTAGAAAGAGGGACATCTACATGAAGCAATGTCTTTCTGACATAATTGTTTAGGATTCATGGAAACTAAACATTAACCGCAACAACAACATTCTAATCTTTTTGGCCGCAAACTCCAGAAACCTAACACAAGAAGTAGTGCCATGCAGAGCTACTTTCAATCATTAAATCGCTCCCATACCCTGGCTTCAGAGGCTGTTAAATGACCAAGGACAGGGAGACAGCGATGCTGCCTCCAAAAAAAATCTGAAACAGAAATTTCCAAGTCCTGCAAAAAGTATTGATAATTGATTCACATTAGAACCAAAAGGAGCCTTTGATTACAGCCCAGAGTGACCACAGCTAGATCTGAAGCCAGTTGTTCTGCAGTAATCCATGCAATAAAATCTAAAGGGCATACAGTAAAAAAAAAACCCAAAAACCAAAACCCATGGTGTATTTAGCCATTAAAAAGTAGAGACTCAAAGCACTGAAGAGTGTATAATGAAGAATTTTTACAGGTACTACACTGTACTGCTTATAAACCCAACAATTACAGATGCAAAATATTCTAGCATATGCCTCACTCATGCAGAAATTTTGGAAGCTGGCTCTTTCTGTCTGTGGCCATTGGAAAGTAAGGAAAGTTGTTCCTTTGGACATGGCATAAGCAAAACAGTATTTGGTAGGTCAATGTCTATAAGCTATGGAATTAGTAAATGGAGAGAACTTCGAAGCAGATAGGATTTACTGTTTGTGGCCATGTCCTCTATTGTTACTCAGAAAGCCTGAGCTTTATGATTTGGGTCAAACACACCTCTCTGCTCTCCTGTACCTCAAAAATCATTAGCTCGAAATACAAAGAGATTAATTATGGAGATTAAATGAGAGGTACAAATAAAACCCTCCTCTTGTACATCTATGAGTATGGCCAGTGCTGCATCTTTCCAAGGCAATTCTTCATTGAGTTAAGATTTGAAAGCAAGGTGGCAGTTCTCAGAAGCTATGCAAGGTTGAAAGAGGCTGGAACACTGAGTAGGAGCCCACTAATAAATCACCACGGAATGGCATCATCCTATCCACCTTAGGAAGCAGAGCTGTGAGGTGCTGCTCTTTCTTCTGAGTCACTATTGAATCAATGACCTAACATGGTGCTAACGACAGGATGCTGCTTACATTAAGGACTAAAAGCAAAGTCTTGGGCAATTCTATTTATCAAAGACTATGCCACTTTTAATAAGATTAGGGAAATTATTAACCCTTTTGCCACTTTTCAAATAGAAATTCAAGTCATGCCCTCATAATCATAGCCAGCTGCTTGCTACTTCCCTAACTGGCTCCTCACCCCATAGAAAAACATCCTGGTTTTTTGTTGTTTTCTTTTTAATCAATTAAGTCCTGTACAATGCAGCCCATTTTTTTGCACCCCTCTTGTGCAACTAAGTCCCCTGGTCATTCATACATGAGATACTACCAGTGGTTTCTTCCACAATGCTGAGAAAGCTCAGACCCCTCACTATAATCCAGCATGCCGTGCTTGCTAGCTTCTTGCAAACACCCTCTTCCCAAGGGGCCTGTATGCCACCGTTCTTCCTCCAAATCAACACTTAAAAAAGCCACGTATTCCAAACAACTGTGCAGAATATATTACTCCTTATTTTATTTGGGATGCAAGGCCTTTAGAGTTGTCCAAAGAACAACAATGTTACCTTTTGCATTATGTAAACAAAATAATAATAATGCATACAATTATTATATGTATTTTACCTAAATTCCCTAACGTTTTCAAATGAAACTTGCATTCTTTGTGCCCTATTAAATGTTGCTGAGTATTGAAGAGAGCTGTTAACATGTGGTTAGTAAAGTGATCCCTGTATAGCCTTTACAAATCTCAGCAGTGTCTTTTGAGGCTTAGTAAATATAAGTAAAATCATTTTAAGATGTTTGGATGAGACAGGGCTACTGCAATCCAGAGCATTATTATCTTTCTGTTGGTGAAGTGCTCAGAAATGAATGAAGCATATAGGGTGAGGTTCCATCAGAGTCATGTAATGAAGCTAAACATGCTGTCATTTTAACCCAATTTGTTTCCCTCTGTACTGCTGCCTCACCAGTTTGTTAGAGCCTCTCAAAGGAGCTCATCTAGTGTCAGCTTACAACTTCCACACCTAGCCCGTACTTTACTCCTGGAATGGGTAGGTATCCCTGCCCTGCAAACTCTTAACTGCTGGTTCAACAGACCTGCCAGGACAGGTCTCTGCAACATTCCCCTCTGTGGGCAAATGGTAGGATGCCAGAAATATTAGACAGGAACCTGTTCTCCCAGGAATGTAAGTAATTCATAGAAGGAAATAATTTACTATTTTCCCAGCTGGAATAATTAAACAGCTAGGCACTGTCCTCCCAAGCTGCAGAAAAGAGCAAACGAGAGAGAAGAAAAAAAAGAGCTGGAATGTCCTTCAATATACATGATCTTCCGGACTAAACAACCTTAATTCTGTAAATCTTTGTTCATAAGCCATATTTCCTAGGCCTTGGACCATTCTCTCACTCCTCTCCTATGGACTCCAAATCGGAGTCCATTGTCTCAAAATGCAGTGACCAAAACTGGACACAAACCTTCAGCTGATGCTTAACCAACATCAAGAGGAATCAGCTTCCCAAGTCTCACAGAATATAATTCTGTAAGCCCCTTATACCTGCTAGCACGTCTGCCTTTTTCATTACGGCATGATATGGCTGATCTAGGTTCAGCTTAGAACCCATTAAAACTTCAAGATCTTTTTATGCAGAACTGCTACCTAGTCACTTGGTCTCATTCACTATCTGCAGAGTTTATTATTCCTGCCTAGATGCTGAACTTAGTTATTACTGAACTGCGTTTTACTTTCTTCAGATCATTTTTCCTGCCTCCTTTTGAATATTAATCCTGTCCTCTAAATACATACGCAAAGCTTTCCATCTTCATGCTGTCTCCAAATTTGAGTAGTGTTCCCCTCCAGTCTATCACACAAGTCATTAGTGAAAATACCAAGTAGTATCAGACTCTTTAAGAAATCCACTCAAAACACCCTTTCATTCTGACAACAGTCAGTAACTACTCTTAGCGCTCTACTCCACCCAGCTTTACCTCCTCTCTGCTAGAGTTTTATCTAAAATAAATTTTCTTAGTTAGCTTATGAGAACGTCATGGGAGACAGCGTAGAAGCCTCACTTAATGTCAAGCTGTATTACCCGTACACTTTCTCCTCTTCTTGCAAGGCCAGTATACAGGGAAACTACACTGGCATGACAGTTTCTTCTTAGCAAATTCATAATGGCTTTTACTTTTGCCTTTTTTTCCTTAGCTTTTTGTTTTGGTGGTTTTTTTTAATTTTGTACTTTTCTCAGAATTAAAATTAAATCTGCCATCTGTAATTCCCTCACACTTTCTAGTTTCAAGACAGGCACCACATTTACCTCCTTTCGGTCTTCTGGTATGGCACTCATACTCAGTGACTGCTCAAAGACCTGCAGCTCTGTAGTTGCTTCAGCTGATTGTCTACATTCACTAGAATGAAATTAATTGGGGCCACTGAACCTGAAGACGTCAAAAAGCCTCAGCCCTGTCCTCTGGGAGGTGAGAACACACGTATTCCTCAATGTATGAGATCAGAGGCAAACATTAATATTCCAGAATTTCTCATACTCTGACTTGGCATTGCCCCGTTAGTTTTCCATTGTGCTTTAAGGTCACTAATTAATGTATGCCCTACTTTTCCACCCAGGAATACATCTGAGCTGGGTTTTTTTTCTTTGAAATGCAGAGTGTCTAGAGAGCACCTGATCTGCCATATGGGTTTGGGGTCAGCTTTGTGATATCTGAATCTTGTTTTGGTAACACACAAGAAATACTATTGTCTGACATCTTTTATAGGAACCTTCCAAAGTATTGAAAAATTACATACTAGGACCAACATTTTCAAGACTAGCCATTAATGCAAGGTATCCAGTTTGGGATAATCTGCACATAGTCTTCTGAGGTGTTGAGCAATACCACCAATTATTTAAATCTATGGAGATTTACTGTTCATAGGTATACATCAGTTCAGTATACAGCATAAAATACCTGTGCTCGTACGGAAAAAACTCTTTGCCTCGCAAAAATTTTCATTCAACGGCTAAGACTCACTAGAAATCTAGTAATGGCTTCCTAGGTTTCTGTCCATTCTCACGTAGGTGAGAGTACCCTGCAGCCTAATTTGACATGCATTGGCTAGCAGTACTTCTCAGCAGACGAACTTAACAGCCAGCAAACGAATGGGACTCAGCATAATTCAGTCACACCTGTTCTTTTTTCCTCCCTGACCCTATAAAAATACAAGGGACTGTTTTCGACAGGGAAAAATAAGCCACATTTATCTATGCATCTATGTGCAGAGTGGCTCAAGAGGACTGCAAAGGGGACTGCAAAATTGGTCTCAAAGTGATGGTGTTCCTTTTTGTTGGAAGTCTCCACAGAAAAGGTCATTTTTAAAAAGATATTCAACAAAAATAGGAACAGATCAGGTATACACGAATAGAAGATTTTCCCACATATAAAGACACCGTTAAGCTAAAAGATTTGAGAAAGAAAGACAAAGTAAAATTTAAGAGAGAATGAAAATGTGGAAACTAGAAATATGCATATACTGAAACTGAAGTTAGGATGTACCAGGAGTGAACTCCTTGAATTTAACAATATGGATAATCAAATCTTATCCTCATGGAATTCTGAAAAGTAAGTGTATGATGGATCTGTGATACTTGCTTCTGGTTTTAGATGCTATAGGAATCAAGTTTCCGTCTTTATTTCATAACTACCAATGAAAAAGATCCATTCTTGACAAAATAAATGTTGTGATTCTTGTGTATTCGTTATTCCAGCAGCACTGAGTGTCTCAAAAAATTTAAGATATGCCAAGAATCACAATAATAGAAGTGGTAACTGGCAATATTTAACTTGGAAAGAGAGAAGGAAAGGAATACTTTATAGAAAACCAAATAAAGAGAACCCATATGAAGAATTCCTTTGTCCTAGTTTAGCAAGTCAGATTTGATGATGCGTTCATTAGTGATGTTTAACGTTCAAATACACACGCATGTTTTTTGTAACAGATGCAGACCCTATATTTCCCTGACAAAAGAAACTACGCATGTGCTTTTTATTTTCTAGCTGTTTTCCTGCTGATATTCTTCTCTCCACTTTAATCTAGCTGACCTGGCATTGAGCAGGGAGAGCTGGACTACATGATCTCCTGAGGTCCCTTCCAGCCTCAGCTTTCCTGTCACTCTGAATCTTTCCAATGGTATTTCTGCTAAATCGATCTTGAATTGGAAACAATAGCTGTGAAAACCAGGCACCTTATAGCTCTGCTCTACAGACTCCCAGCCATGGAGAAAAATGGTCTTCGAGATCTGCCAGAGGAAGCTACTGTCACCACAAAAGAAGCTGACAAAGAAAGCAAAGTATGAAGTTGCTTCCAGTAGCTGACTGGCCTCTTCACCAGCAAAGAATAACGAAAGCTGACAAAAGCTTCTCATCTAGAAATTAATTTCACACAGCCTCAGATAAAACTAATCCCAAACACAAATCATCTCCTTGACTATAAAACACGTTCCACACTTCGTAACTGATAGCTACCACAATATAAAATTCTGGGTTCAGCTGGAAAAAAAAGCAGAGGGCATAAATATATGAATGCAAACAAAAAAGTCTAAAATAAAACATGTGAATTAATTTCAAGACATTAATTTATGAATAAATACGTAAAAGTCTCCAAGCAGCATGCTCTTTTTCAGGACCCTATTTTACCTTGCTGATATTTTTTTTTCATTCTGTTGAATTTGTAACATTATGTTCTGCTCTTACATAGCCCCCAAATTCTATAATATTATAAGTCTTATACTTGTTTAGTCAGTCTGAAAAAGCTAAAACACTAGAATTAGTGAAAAACTCTATTATGCATAGAGGTCCTTAAGAGGAAAGAAAATATTGAGCTGTTGCTGTTATCAATGTTGATACAGATTTCAGGGGGGGTTATAAAATATAAATATATTTTAATATATCAACTCTCTTTTTTCCTCCTGAAATTACTATTCTGAGGACAGAGTTAGCAATAATATAAAACTATACTTCTGGTCCCTTAATGAATATTCTTTATCAGCTGTGCATTAAGCATTGGAAACAAACACCTACAAAAAGTTTAATTTGCATTACTTTTTATGTATAAGAAAACAACATGTTTTTTGTAATACACTTAGTTTTACACATCTTTCTTTAATGTGGTAATCCCCTTAGATCAGGTAATTATGTTTTATGTATCATTGAAATTCAATATTTTAAGAGAAGAAATGAGCATAGTTTTGACCTCTTATATCTAGCTGCTCCCAAAAATGCAAGATTCCCTGTCACTAAAGGAGTTAATTCTTCACAGTAAGGAGAGACTGGACAAAATCCCTGTTAGAAGGGGCATGAGTCTCCCAGGAAGAATCTCTTGGGCTTCATAAGCAGCATGATGATACACATGTGTCAAATGCAACATGAGTACAGAGGAAAAATGCAGGATTTCTACAATTCCTGTTTAATATTAGTCTTTTTCTCATTTCTGATTTTCCTCTCTATTAAGAATTTTCTAACAGCATGTTTATATCATTCAGTACACTCGCTTAAATGATGCTTCCTCAATGAAACAGAGACCGTTTATTCAGACTGTTTCTTGCAAAACTGTTTCTGCACACAGTGTTTGGACTTTTGCTGTTTATGTGGAATTCCTTTCCTTTATTGCAAGGGTGTTATCACCTCATGTTTTGTGGCAAATGAAATCTCTATTTTCTAAAGTCACTGGGGCCTTCCTGTAAGTGGGAGGTGTGGAAGGCTACTTATTGTGTAATAGAACTGAATTTCTCCTAAAAAACAAATGCTGTGAACTTCACATTTTCTAGTTTTTGTGGTTTATTTAATCTAGTTTTAATTAGGGTTTTTTAATACCTTGCCCTAAGATATTTTAATTAACCATAATTTGAGACAGAAAGAATTAAAAGTATATTTGTTGTCTCAGTTATCAATACAGTAGACATGCTTACCCTGAAGGGATCACCTCAGTAGACAGACACACAGGTAGAATTTGGAATTTATTAAGAAACGGTGGAAAGTAGATCCGCTATTTTGAATACATATAGCTGTTGAAGGAGATTCTCTATTGCTTTAGGTATTAATAAAAAGTCAAAATATTTTAAACATGGAAAAGACTACTATCATGTCTCCATTTCTTAGATACTCTGTTGATAGAATATTTTGATATTTAAGCCCTGAAGAAGTGCACTTTAGGCCCTGAAGAGGGGCGTGCATGCCACAAATTTCTGCACTTTTTTTTTTTCAGTGCTTTTTGCTGAGCACAGAGACCATTAATTACTTAGTGCTGCTCTCCTCTTCAGTCAGATAATGGCCAAAAAAAAAATGAACATGAAAGCACCTCAAGTTTCACAAGGCAGATTGACCTGGCTGAAAAGTTCACCCTAGATGAACAAATCACATTATTTTGCCAAAATTTTGCATCAAGCATTTAAGTCGCGCTGGCTTGAACAATGTGCTTTTAAATAACCAGGAATGAAGAGAACTGGGGATAGAAACTTTGCTTTCTTCTGCTCTTCTTTTAGAAGAAAGAGTTTTCACAAAGCTTGAAGAATTTTCCTGAAAGAGTTAAAATAGCATAAGATGAAGAATTAAATAAAACTAACTTTAAAATCAAATAGCTGTTCTTGATACTTTTGCTTTTAACAGTAAGGAAGCAGTGTTTATGAAACAGAAATAGACTCTGGGAATAAATTAGGCAGTGGGAAAACAGGTGGGTGTAGCAGAGGAATGAGTACTTGGAAAGTGGGGAGGGTAAAGGGGAACAACAATCATTGGTCACTTTGCAGTGAAGCGGAGAGCAGGTTAATTGGGTGAATGAACTTTGGTGCAACTGGGACTGCCAGATATGGCCATATTTACGCTTCTTAGAGACTCTTATGCTGGTCTCATGTCTCATAACTGTAAATAGGGATGGTTTTATCTGTGCTTATTTTCTGATAACTTCCTTCATTTTCAGATCTTTTTTCCCCCAGGAACTTCCTTTGTACTTCTATTAACAGCAGACATTAAGTTTTCCAAGACTTACAAAGAATGAACATAATCCTTCCTGGGAAGTTTAATGCCTTCATGCACAACTTCTTCTTTTGTTCTCCATATTAGATTTGCTTTTCCTTCCCCCTTTTAGTCTTCCTAATTTCAAGACACTTGTATCTCATCTGGTTCTCAGCAGTTATTCCTTCCTAAGGGATTAGCGTATTTGTATGTTACTCATTTTGCAAAACAATGTCAGGCCATATTTTCCCACAAGGTTCTTTAATCTCAAAACTGTCCCTCATTTATTCTTCAGTCTGTCTGTCTCTTGCTCCTCCTGGTATTCCAAAGACGATGCTTTAAATTACAAAACTACGTTCTCAACTTGATGCTGGGGTGCAAATGACTTTGTAATTTTTGGGGGCAGGGAGAGAAGAGTATTGGGATAATTAGACATTTGCCTTTATTTCTTCACCTAAATTTTTTTCTTCTCTCTCTTCTCCAACGACAGTGTTTGCTTCTGCAGGTAGGTAGCCAGATCTCTCTGGAAATACATTACCTTTATGTTACACTGCAGAGAATTCATGGCATTGAAACGTGACACGTTCTCTGGTTTTATGTGTTTAAAACACTGTGCAATGCAGTGCACAAAATACCGAAAAACATCCACCCTGTGTGAAACCAAAGGCCCATCTAGCCCAGTATCCTATTTCCAGCCACGGACAAGACTAAATGCCACTAAGACACAGTTTGCAAGTCACAGACCTCTGAAGTCAGATCTGATGTCCATCTATTTAATGAGCCACAATAGATTTTCCTTTCCATTAACTTGTCCAGCCATCCCTGCAATCCATACCAACTTTTACACCTACAGTCTGTGGTAGGGGCTTGCACAGCTCAGCTACATGCTGTGTAAAGAACCACCTCAGTTGGCTCACTTGGAATCTGCTTCCTACTAGGCTGATTTGACAGTGCAGCTGTTGAATTAGGAGACTCCCTTCAAAGCCTGTTCACCCTCTCCATGCCACCTGTGATTTCAAGCATCTCTTCCATTCTTTCACCATCACCAATCCTTGCAGCCCTTTCCTCAACCTGTCCTGCACAACTGTCTCCTTGTCAAGCTAGGGAGAACCAGAACTGCTGTTCAAGACAGCAATGCATCATGGTTTTATACCATGGAAAAAACATTTATCTGTTTGCTCTGGTTTTCCTGCACAATTCTTAACATTTGTCTTTGCTTTTGTGATTGCTATTATTATCAAGCTAATTTTTTTTATGGAACCATCCATCATTACTCTTTCCTGAGTTTTAATGGTCAGCTAAATCCCTTTTTTTTTTTTTTTTTTAAGGAAAAAAAAGGAAGTTAGGGCTGCTTTTTGGTGAACAATGTTTTGTACTTCTCTTTAGGTTTACCTGTAAGGTTAAATGCCCCATCACTGAATCTCATAATGTCTTTTAGCCATTCCTCCCACCTAATTTTCATCATAACTATTCAAAATAACAGTATAATCTGCAATTTTTTTCATGGTGCTTTTCACCTCTTTTTCCAGATTTTTTCTGAATACATTAAGTAACACAAAGTCTCAGCAGACCCCTAAAGATCACCCCCAGCTCCGGTGACCTCCTTCCTTGTGAAAACTGATTGCTCACCTTTACTTTTCATTTTCTGTCTTTCAACCAAATATTTATCCATACAAACACCCTTTCTATGGTTATTTAGGATTTCAGTGGATATTTAGTTCCCTTAAAACCTTGTGATGAAGCATCTTGTCAAAAGCTCTTTCTGGTAACGTAAGCAAATCATCAGCCCAATTTCCCCAGTATACCTGTTCAAAATACTTTAACACACTAACCAGTATTGACCATTGCACACATGGAAACAACACTTCAGTTTTGTGGACAGAAAGGATATTGTGAGGACTGGAGGGTGGGTGCCCTCCAGAGAAATAAATATCATTCTCCATTACCTGTTCCTCCATCTTTACTGCTTTATATGCAACATTTTTCATGCATGCCTAGGAATAGGTGTCAGCAGAATACATCACTCCAAATCAGCTGTGCTTCTATGAGCTAGCTGAATTAGTTACGAGTTACTAGGTGGATGCTGAAAGACCTTTGATCTTAAGAAGCCAAAGTAGGAGCTTGAGTCTTGGGGTTTTTTTGTTTTTTCTTTTCAAAGGTCTCCCCAGAAACTAAATGCTTGAATTACTTATGACTGCAGACAATTTCTTTTCTTCACTGAGAGTCTTAGAGGCCTGTGTAAACTACACTGCATAACCCAGGCTAAACATGTAAAACAAGTACAAACTGTAGTTTGCACTGATTTAGTTTAATGCAGTGTAAAACTAACAGAAACTGTTCCAATGAAAACTGTAACTTCCAGCAGCTTTGCCTGCTAACATTAAGAACTCAAACCAGGTGATAGCAGGTGAAATTCCCCTTTGTATACATGTATTGTAGTTGGACATTTCCAAAGCAAAAACTCCACAAACACTTCAGTTAAACTGCCCCTGAACTTGGTTATCTGTCTCTGCTGTTTCTCTACTTAACACATCACTGCTCAGTGAATCAGTCAGTCAAAGTTTTTTGTTGTTTTGTTTTGTTTTAACATACTCAGCTTACGACTGTGCAAATAAGATTCCCAAATCCATTCCTCAGATCAAATAAAGGTAATTACAGAGCTTACTGTGGGCGATTCCCAGTGGGAGGGTGGGAGTGGCCACGGGTGGGGCTGCAAGGTGAATACTGTACATGCACAACAGAGAAAATGGGAATGTACCACACCCATCATAAAACATGCTGCCACAGCCAGCAACAGAAACCATTAGGGTGGATCATCATACACACCTTCTCATAAAGACAGAAAGATGGCATGAGATCCCAAGATGAACTCTCAAGTCACAGGGAGATGAGCATGACTCACTGAGAGAGAAAAGGAACGTAAAACAAATTATGAGACTACTAAAGGAGCTGTGCTGTGTGTCCCCCACGTTCCCCCTACATGATGTTCACCAAAGAGGATTAGTAGGGTACACCACATTCCATACAGCCCTTTAAGCTATCAATAGGTAATTCATGGGAACATCTTACTATTAATCATGTTTATTACACTAGCACAGAAGCAGCAAGGAACAGGGCCACAACATGTTAGATGTTGTGTACAGAGTAGCTGACAATTCCTGACCCACGTTGCTTACTATATCATTCAGCAGTTCTCACATTTTTTGAGGCATTAACCAATCTCATCTCTTTGCATTTGTCCTTAAACCCAACTGACATTTGCCTTTCAATTAAAATTTAAAGGTGAACTCTAAGAAAGAGATCTTATAGAAAATACTGTGTATAGCCCATAGACCACTTCGAACACCAGAACCAGAACAGCCATAGTAGAAGGGAAGAGATGCATCAGAATACATCAAAAGAACTAATAACATGATAGAAGTAAGAAGACATGGACTTTCATTGCAGGGAGAAGAGAGAGGATGGAATACTTAGGAGGAGACAACCTACTTAATGATAGGGGTAACACTGAAGGGAACAAAGGATTACGTGAAACAGGGCTATAAAAAAGGGTAAGAACAAAGCACAGATGCAGGGACTGTGAGGGATACCCAGAGAAGGGCACAGTGGTAATTCCCTAGGATACTCTCCCAGCTTTCAGCAATCTGCAGTTCATGAATTTTTCAACCGAAGAGGTTATCTGTATCTACCATTCAATTTAATCACTATAGCTGCTTTAGCTTTCCTTCTTCCTATGATTTTTTTTTGTGTCACATGATTGTACTCACAGTTCTACTGTACTTGTTGCATCTACACATTGTCACTCCCCAGACCTGCTGCAGAGTAAAACTTTGCTCTGAATTCAGCACAAAGAATTCAGTTACATACTTACTACGATCAGCCCATGAACACGCTACGCCGTTATCTCTTGTGCTGGTTTGACCTGCCAACCAAGTTGGTTATTCATGAAAGAATTAAACAGTTTCTGTATCATATTAACTACTTCGACTCTTGGAACTGTGTCTGACTTCATGCTTAGATGTCTAGTATGAAGCAATGAAATTTCATACTCCTCATTCAGGAAACAGCACAATCATTCATCCAGAAAACAGGACAGAGTATGCAAAGGATAGGGTTTTGAAAATACCACTAGAGTTGCAAAGCTGGTAGGGAGAGCTAACATACTTTTTTATTAGGTTAACTGGTGCAGTTGGAAAGATGTATTAGCGTTTATTATGATGAGGAAAAAGGTGTGGGGAAAACCAAGTCCAAATGACAAACTCATTCACCTTCTTACCTAAATTTTTCCATGCTTGATTTCTGTTCAATGCTGAGTTCCATTTCTGCTGAGCTACTCAACACCTGTGAGGGACTTTTCTCTATCAAGTGCTTCCCAAATGATGGGTCTGCCCAGTCTACAAGAAACATAGAAGTTCTTATAGTGTTGTTATCTCAGCCATACTACATGAATTTCTGCCATGTTTTCTATTTCCGCATAAATGAATATTTTATTGTTAGAGATAAAATACATACCGAAATGAACAGGATATGCAATGCAGCTGAGGAGAAACCCCGTGATCTGCTTTTCTCAAAATTGAGTGAATTGCTGTGTGCTCGGAGAATATCTGCTGTGTAACCACCATGGCCTGTCTACATCTTGAACACTACATGTAGTTTTGGTCCTCCCCACCCCAGAAAGGTGTTAGCAGAACTAGAAGTTGTTCAAGGAAGGGCTGCAGGTGTAACCAAAGGTCTGGAATGGCTTCAGAGTAAGAAATGACTACGTTAGTTTCAGCCTGGAAAAGAGGCAATGGTGGGGAGGAAAATACAACAAAAAAATCTAATAAATCACAAAGTCCTCTGCAGGGACAGACTTGTCCCTCCTTCCTCACAGCTGGTGTCAGAAGTAACTGATGCAGGATAAAATATAAACAAAAAAGAAAATCTAAAATGTTGGTCTAAGGAAGGGAACCTGGACTGAAGACCACAGTGATAGTAACATTGCCTGTATACTTTATGGTGTTCAGCCATGCAGAGAAGTGTCGTGGATCTGCTTCTTAAAACGTTTTTTTTTTTTTTTTCCATACAATAGATTTGGGACAAACACCTTTGTTTTGGAAAGAGTTTGTTTATACAGACAGTTGTAGTATTTTATAGATGTGTTCCTATAGCAGATTAAACACCTGCTGCAAACGCTCCACTTTTCTCTCTACCTACCAGGAAGCACCTGGATGTTTTAGAGCTCCTAACCACTCCTGCTTAGAGCATATCTGGACATGGTGGCAATTACCCTGAGTCTCTGTAGAGTAGACAATAATCACTTGCTATTCAGCCTTGCCTACAGGTAGCCCTTAATGAAAAGAAATAAACCCTAATAATTCAGGAAGGATCTCATAAAAAATGGCATCCTTCTCTTACATGAATTCAGTATTGTGATACAGGTGACCCAAAATATTGGTAGACTTCTTAATAGCCTGTGGATACTGCAGACAACTACACTGTATATCACTCTTAAATTTCTCAGAGAATTGCTAGATCCAGACTGCTGCTGCTTCATCATTTTTTTTCCATTTGTCATTCCATCTTTTGCTATTTCATAATGCCACCATGTTTCTAGCACCCAATTCCCTTCAGTAATACTAGTCTTAATGCATAATCTTAATTTACTGCTACACATGGATGTCATCAGTAGATTTACTTTCTCCGAAATCTCTAATGAAAATAATAAATGACATTAGAATTAATCCTAAATGCTCAAGTACCCCACTAGAGAACTTGCTCCTTTTAGATTTATCAAATTAAGTTCATCGTTATTCTATTCAGGTGTCAGTTCACATAGCAAGCCTCAAACCCAAAGTCATACGGAATTATTCCACAACCAGATCTACTTGAGTAGAATCTACACTTCTATGGAGTTCTGAAAACCAACTACCTACATGTAAACTCATCCAATGTTGTAACATTCAGGTTATTTATATCACTCTTAGAATAACTGTTCCATAGGAATTGATTCACATGGAGACATGTAACATCAGGCAAGCCATAATGCAGCTGTAGCCAAACCCTCTTTCCTCCTCGATAGTTACTATCAAGAGGGTAGCAAACACATCCCATGTAATATGATGCAGAAGGGGTTTCATGGTTGCAAACTTTCTTCACCCATACTTGACATTATCACGGCTCTCACCCTGATGAATTAAGCTTATTTTCCACATGCTCCCAACTAATATAAAAGTTATTTCAAGAGAGAGCAAAATGTGGGCAGTAACCACTAGCTAACCATGAGAGAACTGAGCTCAGAACCCTTGAATAAGAAAGTGAAAATAGCATAGTTAAATTAAACAGAGACTCAAACAGATCTAAATTCAGAAAAGAAAACGCAATCCTTAGAAGCTCTGTAAAAGCTATTCAAGGATCCTATAATCAAGGCCCAATACATACTATAAAGAGAAGCAAGAAAGCAGTAAGAAACTGATGTGGCTAAACCACAGTTTAATGCTGTGTAGATTGAAATCCTGCTCCTGAAAATGTCTTCTAAAAATAGGGCAAGCCTTAGTGATAAGAATGTTAGAGATCAACAAAGCAATCATAGCTATCACCAGCATGATCCAGCACAATCTTTGGTGTCAATCTGTCAGAAATAAGCTCAGAAAGAAGGTCTTGCATTCACTGTAAACATTGTAAACAAAAATTTCTGATTCTCACTAATAAATTCCATTTCTTCTGAAAGCTTCCCATATAGATAATTACACATAGAAATATTCCTGTATACATGGCAAGTTTCAGTCACAAAATTTTGGTCACTTCCACAATATTTGGAACTTGACATTATTAGGGGGTAGAATTTTAACTATAAACCGAAAAGTAGAATTCTAAAACCTCATGATTTCTCTGACTCCTTTCTCATAAGAGACTCAAGAAAAAAAAATTCCCAAATAGTTACTTCTTTCTTGCATTGGAAAACATCAGTGTGATTTGGAGAGGAAAAATATGATTTAGTGTTTTGGGGAGGGGGCAGAGAAGAGAGGAGATCACACAAGCCAGTATCAAGCAAGGATCAGTGAGCTGCCTAAGGCATGCATGCAGAATGAATTACGAATTGGGGAACATCCAAACACACCTTCCTCTCATGAAAACTGATCTCAGCCCCAAGGGACGGAGAGGGCATTTACAGTAACATACAGCGTTTAGAGCGGTTCGAATTGCTTAGACGGCCCAGTGCCGAGCTCTGGTGAAGTGTATCACCGGCAAAATGCCCTCCAATATCCAGAAAAGACACAAAACCAAGAATTGTTTAAACTATGGATTGCTGCCACAGGACTCCAGTCATGCAGAGCTAATAGATCAGCTGCTGCTACCTTGCTTATCCAAACACTCAGCTGAGGTTACAGTTTCTCACTATTTTCTTTTTTTAAAGATAGTTATCTTATCATAGGAGCCTAGGATTGTCACGCAACATTTACAAAAGTAAAAGTGACATGGGCTGGGAAGGAATGGTTCCAGCTACATCTGGGATAATCAGATACCTTTTTCCAAATCAAAGCATCATTGTTTTCTTTAACACGTCCTACATCTAGGCAAACCACAATTTCCTTAAGCTCCCTGTCTCCCAGGAACAGTTTATTGTAAATGATTTATTGTAATCCTGATTATTGACAACCTCCACTGACTGTAATTTCTTCTCTCTCAAAGATTTGTCAGTAAGCGGTCTGATTTCTCTTTGCTAAAATCTATATTAACAATGCAAAGTGGTTTGGGGTTTTGTTATATATTCTTTCTACAAAATAAAGTCAGTGTCTCTAAGGTGCATTTTAAAAACAACAAAAAAAAGATTTGAAGAACAGTAACAGCAAAGACTTTTCAGTATGTTAATTTGGCAGTTTCTACTTATCTGTATGCATAGCCTGCTGTGATACATATCAGTGAAGTAAAATTGCAAATGGCTTTTAGAGTGAGAAGCTTGAACTCCAAGAAAAAATGAGAAAGCCAAAAGACATGGCCAGAGGTTTTTTTTTCTCACAGTAAGACTTATCCACAGCATGTCATTTCCAGGATAAGGATAAATTGGAGAGGCAGTTATTACTGAGCTGCTGAAGAATGGTGCCGATCTTAATGTGAAACCTGAAAACAGGACTGTGACTGTAGGCTTGGGATTTTTCCCCATATGGGAGATCCCTCTGAAATGGATTCTCGACAAAGGCATTAAATAACCACCAGTGAATGCAGATTATCAGCTTGATATTGTTCTAGTACAAGGCTGCTTCTCATTTAATATTCAGTAAAACACTTCCACTATGCAGGGGAGAATTTTTATAATATTAAAGTGGCAGTAAGACTCCTCCTTTCCTACCAGCCTCCATGAGACAGCAAAATGAAATTAATAAACAGAACCTGGCAAAAGTTGTGGAGAGGAGGCACAATAATAATTTGGTTTTCCTAGACCTTTTTTATTGACTGTCCAAATAACCATGATCTATTCACTCTGTTTTCAGAAAGGAAGTCTGATTGCCTTCAGTAAGCAGAGCCGGCCCTTTCTGACCTGTTGAATTCACTCTTTAGATAATGCTGCTTTTTATCTGCTTCTGTCACGGATCCTAATGGTAAACATAATAAGAACAGAAAAGCTTCAGGCATTAGTATACTCTGCAGTCAGAGCTTTTTGACTTACCTATTTTCTTATTTTCATTAATCTGATTTTCTTGAAATCAAGCCCCTTTTTCTTTATTCGTGACCATTTGTCAAATGTCTCTTGCAATGTGAAAGTCATTAGGCAAGAATTGTAACTGTACAAAAGCTTTTAATAAAATTCTAATGCTTAAGACCACAAATTAGGCAGCTGGGTTGAAAAATTGCAATATAAAAGAGAGGTCAGATGCAGTTTTGTATAACCTGAAGTGGGAAACCAGCGCTAAGAGGGCAGCTAGTGTGGAACACTTACAAATATACACACGCATATATTTCCTAGCTGTCAGTCTTCCCACCTGCTTCTTTCAAGCTGAGCGTCAGTTAGAAGTGTATCTCCTCATCAGCCTCCAGTTAAGCTACTGGGAGAAGAGTCTGTGCCTAAGACATTTCTGAACTTTATCTAACATCAATTTTTCCTGATATACTACTATAGGTCTCATACTTGATTTCCAAGCCCCATTGTGCTTTATCCCCTCAGGCAATGCAGTCTTACTCCTCATAAATATAAATTTCTCTTTGAACTATAAGGGCAAAAAAGGTTTTCCACATTTTTAGGTGATACATCTTTGTTAACCAAACCTAATAAACCCCTTAGTTATTTACCTAACAGCCATTTAAACACGTGGCAAAGACCTTGCAAATTAACTCTTGAAGTGGCTTTTTTTCCCCTACTTGTACACCTGAAATCTAAACTATAAACACAAAACATCTTTACATAGGTACACACTTGGTGCAGCGTTATGTGCATGACATTAAGAAGAGGATGCAAGTTCTTCTTTTGTAGTTTTACTGTATGGTTACAGTGAACAAGGACTGCGAAAAAAAATGGTAGAAAACAAAATACTAGAAGATTATATTTAGTCCTCTTAATCCGAAGAACACCATCAGATATGTCTCATATATCCAAAGATCAAAGATTGGGAACTTGAGAGGAGAGACAACTAACAAAAATAGGTATGGAATGATGAAGTTATTTACATATCTCAGATACATTTAATCATGCAAAACAGAACAAAGAGGCTGAAGGGATTGGTACTAATAAAAAAGCAAAAGCAAAAATATAAGTCTGTCATAACCATCAGTCTAAGTAATGACAGAAAAAAAACCCATTTTATATAGTGCCACTGAAAGCAATTGGGGTGCATTTATATTACAATCTCTCAATAAAGCAATATTGCTAAATTTGCATAACCCCAAAGCAATACATTTTCATTAACTTACGAACGTAAACAAAACAAAGCAATGACTTATTTTTAGAAAAATAAGTGTCTGGTAAATCCATATAAACTCTGTATCACATCTTCATTGTAATTGCACTTACAGAACATTTCTTTAAGAGCTAAAAAAAAAAAAAAAAGTAGTTCAACTGCATTAGGAATATGAGGAATTCTTCAGGATGGGTTATTGTCCAGCTGCATATCTAACACTGTCTAGTCATCTACATGTAACAAATAGTTTCTTTTGCAGTTTAAGTTTTAGAAAATATTTATTGTAATTTGATTTTGTCATAACAGGATTTCTATCTGACGTGGATTTGGTAATGGTTTCACTACTCCAAGATCAATCTAATATTAAATTTTCTTCTTCGGACTCTCTGGAAAGGGACCAACAAGACCTCATGAAGACACAGGGGGATTCAGTATCCCCAGTTCAACAAACTGTGAGTAAGATGGCTCAGTTCTGTTCTATTCTTCAGAGGCACAAGTCCAGATACAATATTCTGCAATTGCTGTACTAAATCTCAGCATATTTAACTGGTAACAAAGTAAACATTGGAAGTTTTATTCTTGAAGAGTAGAAAACTGAGTTACTCTTCTGAGCTAATAATCTTAAGCTCCATGCTAAATTTCCTATTCGATTGCTTAAAAATCCTATCTTTAAAAAGAAAACAGGCAATACATCTAGCTACTAATCCAGTAAAATGCTACATTTAAAATAATTCTCATCCTGTTTCTAAAATAAATAAATAAATAAAGCAGACAGACATCAGAACCTTTTTGTCTACTCCCTGCCAGCAGAGGATACCCTTGAAGCACTTCAGAATTCTTTGAGACTTTTTTTTTTTGGACTAAAATGATCTCTTTCCTGTGGCCTGCATATTCACCATGTTTACCTTTCATAACAAAAGTGCAACTGAGAATAGTGTTTTTCAAACAACAGCAAAATAACCATTGCCATATTTTTATTATGAAAATTTCAGGTGGAGAATTGACAGCACCGCCATTCATACAGCTTTATATAACTAAATGTGGGGGTGGGTGTTAATTCTTATGTAATAAAAGATATCATTAACACAGGTATTAGAACTATACAGGAGAGCGAGGAAGTAAGAATTAAGAAGTTACAAACTGAGCAAGTTCACGTTCATGTGAGAAGCCAGAAGCCTCGTGAGGTCAGATTTGCTTTCTGCAGGAATCTGACAGAACAAAACATTAACAGCTGTGACACGCAGACCCATGTGCAAATGGATGAAAAAGCTGTGCCATGCTCCACTCTGCAGAAAGCACTGGCTTTTATGCTAACTTCCCTTTGGGACTACTTGAAATCTGGTTCTTCCATGAAGGTGTATATTCCTTTGCCTGTTCTCCCAAAATACTGTGAGACTAACTTGGATTTAGAGCAGGCAGGAGGAAAGAGACCACTTGATAATCTGGTCTGACTTTTTGTGTAACACAGAACATTTTCTTTTCCCCTTCACTGAACACAATAACCTGCTCTTGACTTAAGCATGTCTTCTCAAAAGGCATCCAAGTTGTTACTCATCCTTGATGTCAGGGAAAATATGCATAATTTCTAAGCCGAATGTGTTCAGCTTCAGGATCCAGACACTAGTTCTTGTTAAGCCTTTCTCTTCTAGATTAAAGAGCACTTTGGTAGCTGTTATTTTCTTTTTGCTAAAGTGCAAAAGGGAAGGGAGGAGATGAGACAGGAAGAAGGTTAAAATGTCTGCCTAGAGCCTACCTGTCTCACAGCATGAGTGTGGCTATGTTAATGAAAGGAAGTGATGTAACTAGCAACATATCTGGCAGCTTGTAACACCATCAGAGAATGAGATCAAGCTTATTTGACTAAACTTGTGTATGACAAGACTTGTGCTTATCGTATTCCTGTCATTTAATCTTTCATCGCTTGATCATACATCATCTTTTCCCTGAAATTGTCAGACCAACTAGTCAATAGTTACCTAAGACATCCTGTTTTTCCAAGATAGTTCAGTCTTCTCAATGCTTTTATTAATTTACTTTTAAACAGGTTTGGATACCAAGTAACCAGAAAACCCTTTACATCTTTTAGGGCTTCTCTGTATGAAGGTGGCTAGGACTAGTAATTTTATACTTTTCATCAATAATATGTTTAATGTACTTTTTTTTGTAAATAAGGAAAATAATAAAATATTTGCTCATACTAATCCTAAATAAATGCCTATAATTCATTGCAGGATAATCCCAGTTATAACTGCCAACCATATGAGTCAGACAGCAGGACAGAAAGGAAGAGTTCAGAGTCTTCTCACAGCCCCAGCCCTGCTTCTCCAGCCCAGGATCAAATTCATGGGAGGTACCCTACAAGCCAAGGAATTCATTGTGGCAAGAACAAATTTAAAGCGTCTTTCAGTACTGAAAAATTCAGACGGTACAGTTACGAGGAAAGTACTGTAGGAAATTATGACAGGTTCCTCAAGAGCAGCAGAAACCCCTTTCACCCTTACAAGAGACAGATCAGCGAAGATGTCTTCCAGGAAGCACATCAAGCCCTCCCACCAGAAGGCTCACCCTTCAAAAATGCTAGAAGCATCGATGGTTTTGAGGGTCTACCAGGATCTACAGGTCCCGATGAGTCAGAGTCATTTCCTACGCACATTCCAAACATCTCTACAGAACAACCATGGTGTAACAGCCTCCAATACAGCACCACAGGTCAAGATCACAGTTCACAAGTCATGGTCAGTATTTTTTTTTTCTAATTTTTTTTTCCTGTTTTCAATGGCAAAACTATACTTTTGGAATTATTTTCTTATCTCTTAATGTGACTACATGGTCATTTAGCTCCTGTCAAGTTGCAGGCTAGAGCACAGGATAGACATCCATATTTATCAAAATTATCTATTTTATGGCCTTTCCCTACTGACAAACAGTCCTCAAACGGGCACAAGGACCAATGATTTTCCACTAGACATGACACATGAATCCTAAGTATCCAAATTCTTCCTGACAACAGGTTTTATATCAGTAGTTGTCATCAACTAGTATTTTCAAGGAACAAAAGTTCACAAACGAGTATTTTTCAAGCATGAAGACATGTATATCAGATTTGTTACAACACCTTGGCTCACCTGCATTTTTTCTGATGCAAATAAAAGAGAAACTCTAAGACATCAGTACTACTTAAAATTAAATATAAGATCTGTTTATGGTATGTGCAGTGTAAAGGTACCTGGGCTAATTCACATACTGGGTAGAGGCAACTGTTATTTAGGGCAGAACAGAGATCCCTGAAAAGCAAAATAAATTACCCTCCAGTATCTCCACAAGGTATCTCTGCTGTGATCCAAAGTGTAAAGCATATCTTCATAATCTAGTGCAGACAAAAAACAATGACTACATCTGCCAGGAGAGGGCCCTAACCACTGGTTCTAAATTGCTGTGAGGCAAAGAATTTGAGGATTACCAAGACAAAGAGGGGTTAAAAAAAAAAAAAAATCTTAATTGGATTAAGACAATGGCGGGATGTTGTCAGGGTACATACTTGGGGATTGAAGCCATTCAGGTTAAGGAGAAAATTGATCTAAATCTCTTATTTCCTGGATAAATACTCATCTAGGTCAGGTGAGTTTAATGCAAAACCTATAAGCATTTTCCCATTTTCTTCCCAAGTCCCTGGGCTGCAAGATATAGAGAATGTAAAGCTAGCACTGCAGGAACCCTTTACCAAGTACATGTAACTACTCAGGAAAAGACTGGGTACTTGTTAGTGTCTCCACTGGTTCAGTCAGCATGCAACTTCAAAGCTCTTAAGTAGCTTACATGCTGCTGGCAAGTTGACATTTCTGGAAAACTTCATCTTATGGTCACCAAAATAGCATGGACATTAATACTGGATGCGGCATTTGCTTGGTGCCAGGACATCAAATCAAGTCTAATATGTACCCCTACACTAATCTATTACCTTAAAAGATGGTCATTACGGCCTTGCTTTCAAACAGAAGGGTAAGTGCTACTAGTTCCTTGAAATAATGTGTCTATGACATCAGCTCTCAGAAGAGAGTTCCTGGCCATGATGTTAAGCGGAGGAAGGAACCTGAGTCAGTCACCAGCCACACGGATAAGGACACTGCTTAAGACACATCATTCCCTGCACTGTTTATTACCAGCTAGAGCGCTATCTAGCTTTCTGCTTAGCATGCAGCTTGTTTGAATCGCTCTTCTAAAGCGGCCAGTGTTACGTACGGTGCACTCAGGGTTCTAACTAAAAGACAGCAACATTTAACATCCAGGAGCCCGAGCCCTTAAGAGAATCAAGCCTTGTGTGGAATCCAGGACAGGCAGCTGGGCAGACCCATGAGAAATTAAGACCTGTTCAACTTCTCTATGTTTATTTCCACAGTTGCAGAAATAAATCACATTCGTACTATATTTCTTATATCCTGTTCAAATTCAGTAGTCAGCCTAGTTTGGTTCTTCTCTGTCACCGCTTTCCTGTGCGTTATAGACCTCACCCTCTACCTAATGACAAAATTCCAGCATCAGCCTGAGATACTGACAGTCTGCAAGATAAAAATCAAGGAGTATGAAAGAGAGAGACAGAGACATGTGCACACTCAGGAATGAAAGCTGGAGTATACAGTTTGTGTATGTAGGGAAAAGGAGATAAACAGAAACTGACATTTTCTGAATTGCTCTTTGCATGGAATTTGGACTGGGATTGCCTTTTTTTAAAGTAGTAATTACATATTACATAAATGCAGGAAACAATGTTTCTTCTTGTACCCCTAGTATATAAAACAAAGTCTCTGTAACACTGTGACAGAATCAAGTCCAAAAAAAGTAGTAAATATAAAGAAAGACAAATCAGAACAGCAGCTAACAGAATCACTCCATTTTAAATTGAGGTGTTTTCTCTAATAACTCTTTCCTTAAATACTTTCTAGCAGGATTCAGACATCAAGCTCAGGACATCCCCACTGGAAGGGCAGCCTGGATTGTATTGCTATCAGCCTCAAGTGCAGCAGATGTATTGCCCCTCACATCCTTTCCATCAGGTCAGTACGATATGGAGACGAAAATCCCCTGGATTTCTAGCACTATAATGGCATAGTAGTTATGGCAATAATACAAAAAGACAGATGAAACAATATCTGCTAAATTTGTGTTTGTGGGGCCGTATTTGTATACATCATTTTGTTTATGACAATGAGACCTTAAAAGAACCACATTTAAATGCATCTTAAAATTGTCATTCAGAAAAAAAGAAGAAAAAAAACCACCAAACTTGTCAAAAAGGAATCTTGGTACTGCTTATTTATATTTTCACCATTATGCTAAAAAAAATTGGCTTTGAAACCAGATAAATTATTAACATAACTGTTGGCATTTCAGAATCCCAGGGAATTAACTGTGCTTTAACTTCAGAATAAAAAATTAAATATATGTGACTGTACACTTAAAATTCAGATCAAACATAGAAAAACACTTTTAAAGCAAAATTTTAACAGCAAGATGATGCTCCCTTGTGCTTGATAGCACACACATCTCTTTTGCAATCTTTTGACTGTTACATCATCCCCAGTGAAAGATTATTCAGCTGAAGCATAATTGACAATAATGCTGATGATGCATGAGAATGCACAATATTAAGGTTGTTCTTCCGTAATATATTATTAATACTAAAAATGCACAGGAGTAACTGACACCTTGTTTTTCTTGAGTGTATTTAGATGTCATTTGAATACAAGTCAGTTCATATTTTCAAAGCAGTAAACACACAGCATCTTTGTAAAACCATACATATATACCTTAATCTTACATGCGATCCTAGTACATATTTATAGAGGTTAGCAAGTTTGGTGTACCAAGCTTTGAAAACTTGGCAGAGAGGGAGAATGTGTATTATGGAGAGTAATTTTCATGACTCTGAAACGTCTTTAAATTATTTCCTTTAGATATAAATGGTGGTACTGTTCAATGCATCAGAATTTTCCTCTTTTATGCTCAGTTATCTGCAATATACTGAAAATTTTCAGTAAGAAAGATGTCTGAGGAGATTAAAATATGCTTGAAACACCCTATTTAAAACAAACAGTAAACAAAAAAGCCCGAAACTTATTTAAGGTGAAATTAAGGCAATGAGGATTTTTCAGATATAAAGGAAGAAATCCACATTCAAAAATAGCACAACTACTAAAACTCCCAACCATTAGAACTGAATTAAATTAAACTTACAGGAAATTCATTATATATAAAGTATTCAAACATAAAAGCTCACACTTGAGTTACGACTCCTTTGATCCCAGTGACTGATGACTGATATTGTGGAATCAACTGTACCATCTCATTCAACTTGCTCAAGAAGTATAAAAAACATGACTAACAGAGCAGTGATTTAAAACTGTGCAAAGAATACAAAAAACAGGTTACCATATGATATTTCATTGGGATCGTTAATTCATGTGGTGTTACTAGTCTGAGTCATTGAAATACTAATCATAGCATTCATCATCAGGATTTAATCCCTCATGAGGAAAAAGAAAGGTTATTTTTGGCATGATCCTTTTTTAAGAGGAAATTTAAGTAACTTCTGAAAACAGGTGCTGACTGACCATAAAGAACAAGAATAGACATATGTTGGAATTTTATGATCACTGATAAAATTAAATCATCTGTCACAGATGACATTTTAGGAATTTCATTTGTTAGAGTTTTGTAAAACATTACTAAGGAAGAATGAAAGTATTCCATATATCAGTAGTGGACTTTACCGCCTTTCTGAACTTGTAGTGGCTGGAACAGTTAAAATGATCAACAGGATGGTGTTGCAAGGCAGCTCAATAAACACCTTCAAATACCAACACTTGCATGAAGTAAACTTCTAAAATCAGGCTCCTATTACTGTCATCTTTCTCTTCCTGCTCCCTCAGCTGAGGCCAGCCCCTGACCACTAACTGGACTTTGTATTTAAATCAGCTTAGGAACTCGGGGGCACAGGTTCTTCTCCAACTAGGTGGTATGCAAGGACAGACCAATTTGCTTAGGGCATCCCACTAGTACAGAAGTTCAAATACTTTCAATATCAAGGGGTTTTTGTATCCACTGTCTTCAGTGGGTAGCTTTGTAAAGCCTCAGAAGTGTATGGATGCTAAATAGACATGAGAAGGCATAGATAACAGAAAGAAGCAGCTCTCCTACATTGAGTCAGGAAATATGGCTAGAGAATATTCTCAATCCTGGTTTTTTCCTTTACCTATCGCTCTGGTATTCCACCAGCCAGAATTTAGTGAAACTGGCTCCCTCCCTCCCCATAATGTGACAAAAAGGTAACTATCTTTTAAGTTCTTATTAACACCATCATAATTTACTTGTTTTTTCTTGTTAGCCTAAAACTCAATAGAAGTGATAAAAGGTAATAAATAAAAATTAAAGGGTGATATTACACTACCATCCTAACTTACAAATCGATTGATTTTATTATTGTTATTTTAGAAGAAAAGAGTCCCAGATGAAGGACTAACTTGCCACAAAAGCTCTGCTGCAAATATAAACTAGTTCCCCACTGGGACTGCAGTAGAGATGTTGTGGATGTACCACAGCATCATACATCTCACACCCAGTATAAATGTCAGTTTTATGTGTTGCTTTAGCAGGAACTCCAGTTAGCTTGTTAATTCATTTGAATATTTTAATTTCTTTATTCATTCTGAAGCAGGCACCCTTTCCCTGTCACTGCCGATTTGATACCAGTATTATTACTATCCACTGGCATTAACCACATTCAAAAAAACCTACAAAATTAAAGCTGAAATACACCTTCTGGGAGCTGCTAGGCAAGATACAACAAGTACTAAGAGGAAAGCCTTCCATCCACCTGCAGGCTGGCACTGTGACAGATCTCTTACACGCAGCAGGTTTCTGTATAGACTTTTCAATATTTGTGCTTCTTAATGTTACTGTAGTAAAAGCATGGCAACATGTTCTACTACTCAGAGGAAAAAAACAATAGGTATAAGCAGCCAAAGTCATAACAGGTAGAATTGCTGTCTGTGTGCCATAATCAGATACTGGGAAATGAAAGAACATGTGATACAAGACTGAGAAGTGGTGGAATAACATCTTTTGCATGAAGCAGTTCCAGTATTAATACTTTACATTTCAAATTTGAATGGAACAGTGCAATTTAAATCACTAGGAAGTTACACTCAAGAGAACGGGCCCTTTAGCCTGAAGTGAAGGATGTTCAAACTACGTCTCACTTTTCATTAGAGGGATGAGAGAGAGCAACTCCTTTGTTAATTTTGTCCAAATGATAAAATGGCCTCACCTTCCCCTTTGCTGGACACAGCACAAATGATGACTCATAAGAAAAATAACTTCTTATTGACCTGAAAGAAATAGCAGACACTTATTGAAGTCACTTACCCACCCACCATAAAACACGGACACCTTTCATGCCAGTTGTGCGACTGTAAAACCAGCTCAAGCCTGTCATACCAGACCATTCCCCAGCCTGTTCCCTCAAAAATAAGTAATGAAACCAATAAAACAGAAATAATCCTTAAAACACCCAGATCTTGCCTTTGGTGATGACATCGCAACCAGTCCCATCTTCCCTTTCAAAGAGCCACTAAAACAAATTAAATCAAAATTATTCTATGAATTGCCCAATTTTCTACTCCGGTGAAAAACCTACACACAATGCAACAAAGCAGGCGGCACAGAACTGCACAAGAAATTTAGTTCACAGTTGCTCAAAATTGCAGTTTTGCCCAGTATTTAGTTTAACAAGGCAGGATATGATTATGTACATCTCATTTCTTTCAGCCTGCTTACTGTAGCAAAGAAATTAGAGTATCAGTATGTTTTTCCACATTCCATTTCAGGCAGTTCAATGTTAGAAAAATAAAAGCAAACAGGCAAAAACTCAAGGAAAAACAATAAAATCACTGAGAAACTGAAATAAATTATTCAGAACCCAGAATAAATAAATAAACTATAAACATTTTGCAAACACATGATAACCTCTCACAGGCATTTTAAGGGGACAAAGACCAAGAGCAACAGAAGCTATTGGTCTGAAAATAGGAATGACAGTAAGAAACTAAGGAGACATATAAACTAATTACCAAATAAGTTTTCCCAACAAGTCTCGAAAGCTACATTATAATCTTTCAGAGGAACCATAAAAACTTCGTGACACAGGACTTCTTGAGCTAAGCAGTAAAACACTAAAACAGGGCTCAGCAACCTTTGAGTACTAGGGAAGGCATGCAAGTAGATTTTTTAATAGCCTATGACATGACTCCTAATTTTGGTCATGCCCTAGCCCTGGCATCTGGAAAGATTAATCTGTAAGAGGCAGAAACTCCTTTCAGTGAGCTCTGAGTTCAGAGGGAGCCTTTGCCTCACAGAGAGCCAATTGATGGTATCTTACCTTAGCAGGGTAGTGTTTCTTTGTTCCTGAAAGGTGCTTGCCAGCAGGTTTAAACTGTAATTTGAAAAAGAGAAATATGTGACTAACTGCTGCATTAAAAAAATGAGAGCAAACCTACAGAATCTCTGATGCAACTGAGGCTATCTATATGCATTATCTCTCCTCTTTCACCTATTTCTTTGCATTGGCATATTTCTATCACAGTGATCACATGACAGGCCAGCCATTTCTTTATGGACAGGCTTAGAGAACTCTTCAAGAGAGAGCTTAGCATTTCAGTCTCAGGTAGCATTCTGCTGCTTGTCCCTAGGGATGGAGGGAGGGTAGCAGAAATGCTATCTGATTTTAGGTGTCCTTGCTATTCTTTTTAGCTTCCTGATATAGAAAATGGGGGGGGGGGGGGGGGGGGGGGGGGAGGAGGAAAGAAGCTACTTGAGGTGGTGGTTAACAGCACAAACTCCCAGCCTCTTGGAGAAGCCTGTTTCTTGTCATTGACTATGAGGGAACTGACAGAGCCTCACAGCTTCAGCACAAGTCAGGCAATATGAAAACCACCTATGAGAAATGTCTTGTATGCCACTCTCCTGACCTCTGGAATGACATTAGTAATTTATTCTATAATAATACATTCACTTTATTTATATTCTGATGCCATCCACTAAAGATTTTGTTGTTGTTTGGGTTTTTTACTGCCTTGCCTGGTAACAGCAAATTGAACGGATGCTTTGGGATGCTATTCTCTTGGGAATAGATTTTATACACTTTGAATTTTTGCCTTGTTGTATCCCTCTCCACCTAAAAACAAAACAAACAAACAAAATAACATACAAAATCGAACAAGGCTCAGTCAAAACTTCCCTGTTTCTTCCTGTATTTTTAGTGGCTTTACTTACTAGGCTTATTTTTCTATGGTGCACATGGTTTGAAGTACTTTATTCTGTTCTTGGGGGTTTTTTAATATACTTGTATAATTAAAATTACACCATTAATTTACTTGTCTGCATAGTTGTTCAGGAGAGGCTGAGCAGGCTAAGGTACTTTAACTGCAAAAGAGATTGCTGAAGGGAGATACGTTTTAGGTCTACAAAGTTATGAACTATCTGGAGACAATTAATAGGGTACAGTTAACTCCCATTTTTCACAAGGATTCTAGCATAGCAGGCAATAATAAAAGAAAGTACTTTTTTTTTTTTACTTTTTTTTTTTTTTTTTTTACATACTTCAATTTGGAACACACTGCAACAGGATCTGGTAACAGCCAACATATCAGTGAGTCCCTCCTCATACATGCCCTGTTTCTTCTACTACTTAAACATTAACTAGTAATATTAATGTTTTCCAACACCATGCTAGAAAGACTTTAGGTCTGACTTGGCCTAACAGCTACTAAATGTAGGCAGAGGGCAATATCCTCAGAACTAAATAGTTTAATACTGTTACTAAGAAATATTTCTGAGAGCTTATTGCTAAACCAAGTAACATCTCTTTTATTGTATCATCAGTATCCCTCAGGAGGCAGCTATCCTGTGACTTACATTACTTCTTCACACTACCCTTACCAAAGAATTGCTCCTCAAAGCAGTCAAGAATCCCAGCAGCCTCTATTTCCCAAACCCATCTACTCCTACAGGTAATAAAATATTTTTTCAAGTCCTAATGTTACAGGAAATACATTGTTTACCCATGGCCTATTTCCAGCATAATTTGCAATAACATGCTTACTCTTATTTGTCTTGTTCCCAGTGTGCTCTGTCCTGTTTGTATGAATCACAAGACATTCCAGACTCTGGGGCCAAGGCAGAGGGAAATGAAATATTGTAAAGCATGTGAACAGTCTTGAACACCCCCACAAAAGCTAGATGTTTCTCTAATACAAAATCTGAGGTGTTGCAAATTTCATCAGCACAAGACTAATCACGCTTAGTTGTCTTTTCCAGGCCTTGTGTTAAAACTAATGTTTTCCTCCAGTTACTAGGGCAAGGAAATGCCTAGAAAACATATCAGATATGCCACTCACTACACAGGTTTAGCCCCCAAATAGCAGTCTAACGAAGTAGATCAGACAATTAAATTTTAATTATACCTTCTGTCACTGCCAGTTTGATATTCTTTTTGTGGCCTTTATCACTTTAAGCATTCAAACCCAACCTTACATAAATACACACTAGCAGGATTTGAAGGCTGTGGTCTTGATTTCACTTTCTATTACTTTATTTTAAACCCAGGTTGGACCTTCTATACACACTTTGAGAATTACCTCTAGAAGTTAAGCAGCGTAAGGAGATTGCTTATGAACAACTGAGTGGAAAGTTTAAGCATCATCAGTATTCATGCTATGACAGTGAAAGCCAGAGTAATTACACGCACTGTGAAAAATAGTCTTTTTTGCTGATTCTGAGGAGTTAAGCAGAACAGGCTAAAATACTTCTCTTTCTCTCCCTAAAGCATCCTGATCTTCATGGCACTCAAAAACAGCAAGACAGGGAGTTTGCCAGTCAGCGAGATTTACAATTTCATGACGGAACACTTTCCTTACTTTAAGGTGAGTTCCACAGGAAGCGGGGTAAAATTTCTCTCTAAGCTTACCTGGCAGCAGAGGGAGTCAGGGAGGGGATTCAACCTATGAAAAGGGATAATTTCTTAGTAGATTAATATGAAATCAATTACATGCTATATATCTTCATGATCACAAACTACTCAGCATTTTAGGCCTAGGCACAAATGTGAACATGATATGTGGTAACATTAAACACAAAAAGATACTAAGAACTGTTCCTACTTTGAGTTTGTGCAGATAACAGCGGCCATTCCTCACTAAAAACTCATTAAAAGGATAAATATTTTTAAGAAACATCCATTCCTTCCTCTGAGATCTCAAATACAGGCAGAACTGGTCTTGTGGCTTCCTCTGCCATCAATAGCACCTCCAGACTCACGTGGAAGCAGAGGTTCAAGGTTATCTTGCTCTGTTCCGGAGCTGGGATATCCGTCTTGGGCAACTTCATCACTTGCATGCACTCTACAAAGAAAAGTATAATATGTGATAAATGGTATTAAGCTCATAATTACACAGTAATGTTGGTGAAGGTAAGGGTGTATGGTTTGCAGCAGATGCTTTTGAAATTTAAATCCATGCTATAAGAGAATGGTTTCTTGCACTTGGAATGCAAGTGGAAAGAGATTAGTCAGCACATGATCCAAGAGCAGGATTACAGTTAAGATTTTAAAAAGAGGTATAATAGAATCGTCAACTGATGCTCAACAGAGAGCTTTATTATTGCTGATTCTTCAAAAACATCTCACTAAAAGTCCACATCAAGTGACCTGCAACTGTTAGCAAGGCCCAAAAATTAAAACAAAGCAACATGAGTCTGTCCTGTTTCTTATTGCAAATAAACATGCAGCAATTAAACCAAATTTAAAGCAGCTACAGAAAGGCAATTCAAATATTCATATTAAGGAAAGAACACTAAGAATAACTAAAAATAAATGTTCTGATACAATTTTGCAATGGTTTTGGACACTAACTGAGGGTAAATAATGCTCCCTCCCCCCTCAAAAAAAAATTTGAACATGTCAGTAATCAAAGAAAAATACACATTACCATGAAGGCAGAACTGTTAGGATCCATTACACCTCTGTATTCCCAGATTTCCTCCCAAAGGAAGCCCTAGCTACTCTATTATTTCTTACAAGCAAGAGAAGGGAGAAGAAAATAAAGAAACCTACCATCACAATTCAAGAAGTATCCCATCACAACATGACTCGTCATAGTGCACTCAAATCTGAAGTTCTCTAACTTTGTTAAGTCACAGGGACACAACTGATTTTTAGGCTAAACACACGTGAAATTAAGTAATGACAATAATCTGCACAGGGAAAGGAAGAAGGGTAGAATGGCACATGACAAGACCATAGTAGCTGTAATTTTTTTTTCATTTGCAAAACTAGAAGAAATTTCAAGATTTGTATTTTGTCTCTAACAGAACATTAACTCTATTTTCCATGCATTTACCACTGGTTGCAAGAAATATTAATAATCCAAAGGAAAATAGTTTGAGGATTGTGAAAAAGGTCCTGGTCCACAACATCTTGAAATTGATATTTTGCAGAACGATGCTCCTGAGCATAATGCACAAATCCTGTGATCTACAGCAAAGTAACACATTCTTATCTGCTTACTGTCTTCTAGAGAAATAACATAAGTTTCAAGCAGAGAGGTGGGAATATTAAAAATAAGTTTTACAGGCACATCCACGTTTATTCATCAGACCAAACTGAAATTAATTCTCCTTTCTCTTACAACAATCAGCAGCTTGCACACTAAATGCTGCTGCTGCCAACACGCACAGAACTCCTGACACAACACTGTGGCTCCGCCAGGTGTTTGTCACCTTCCTGGTCCTGAAGTTAGTTATTCTGACACAGCAGAAACATTAGGGAAATATACGTCCTTTCCTCAACTATATATTGCATGTAAATATTGTGTATTGTACATATTGCAATATTTGGTGTGTAAACTTGTATAGATAGGTGTGTGTTCATATGTCTGTCTGGGTGTATACATCCAGATGTGTGTATACCTATGCTCATCTGTACAGTAGGTACATTTCTACTACAGCTTTAAATAACTCTTTTATACCTAATCTAAACTTTTCCCTTTTTTACCAAAACTTGCCTGCTCCACAGGGAGTGGGTTTTGGTGGTGGATTGGTTTGGGGTTGATTTTGGGGTTTGGTTTGGGTGGGGGTTTTTTGGTGGTTTCGTTTTGGGTTCCCCTCCCCCCCCAGATCCTCATGTCTTTTTCTGCATTCATTTAAAAATTGAGGAGAATGAGGTTACTGCTGTCATATGCATTATAGGGAAAGAACAGTGCAGGGGTACTGCTGAAACATTCACTATTTTGTGACAGCTTTATTTTTGCATTTTACTTAGAAATACTGTCAAGTGATTGAATAGTTCCATCCCAAACATCCCTAAAATAAGCAAGCAATTATGCTTATGGGCACTAAGCCCTGTCTACCTCTGGTCTTTACAGCAGCCCACGGAATTATCAATACACGGCAAAAGCTAATATCCTCCATCATCCCTTTTTTGGAGAGTCTTCAGCAAGATAAAGTAATATAAGAATCAGCAAAGAACATTTTGTTGTTGTTGCTACTAGAACTCACTAAATAGCAGGATACAACAGGAGGAGGGGAAGCAATTTAAGTTAGAAACAGAGTACAAGTGTACACAGAATCTTGCTGGGAGACATTAGATGATACAAGCCTAGTCAAATTAACTCGTATTCGCTGCCACAGCAAATTTAGTTTCTATGATGCAACAATCTCATTTCTAGTTGAAACAGAGCAATCCAACTCCTACGTCCTAAAAAAAACATCTACGCAGCTAAAGTTGAATTACTCTTTGATGTACCTCTCCCTTCTCTTGAGACCTAGATTTAAAGAGAAAGGGTTTTGCAAGATCACTGAACTCTTTAAACTTCAAGAGGCGGTCAGGATCAATGGGTCTGTACAATAATATTTTTTGCTTGTCATCCTTTTTTTTTCTTTGTAGTGATTAGTGAGTCTAACAGAAAGCTTTAATCTTGTTAATTGGAGTTACTGCCAGTGGTCCAAGAGGTTAGAAAGGTCTGTGGTCTGATGGAACTTAGAGCAGCAAGTATTCTCTTGCAGCATCCAATTCCACACAGCTTCGTCCACGCTACACTGAATGCAGCAACGGCAGAAATGAGCCATAGCAAGGAGATTCCAACTACACGAGAGCAACTTCGGTAGCCAAAGCTCAGTTCATTAACAGACGATCAAATGTTAACTTAAAAATCTGGTGACAGAGTTGTAACACGAACACACTGCCAGAACATTCCTTCAGGGCCTCCTTTGGTAAATGACTATTTTTCGCTGCTCAGCAATACCAAGTTTAATGCAAGAACCTGTTCAACTCTTGGCAGCAGTCTCCAGAATAAATCCATGTACTTTTTGCTCTTACGTTTCTAAAACTATCTCATAGTTTACACCCCCACACATTCTGAAAACCTCTGAGAAACACACGCCACTCCCATCTTCTCTGGTGCTTAGCAGAAACACTAATTATCCTGTCTAGATACAGACAGTGTATATGAGGCCTCATGCGCAGGGCAAGAAACATGAATATTCTTTCAGGTCAGCTTATTCAGTAGCTAAGTACACATCTTACCTAGGAGGAACAGTTTTATTTACTTTTGGAACTGCCAGAAAGCAACTTTAATATCATCTGCAAGGGCGAAAAACTGATTCATCATTTTTAGTATTACCCTATGGCAGAAAAAGTTTTAAAGGGGTTTTTCTTGCTTTGGTCTGTTTTGTTTACTTCAAATAGAAATGCAGGTTGTCTCACCTATGGGACTGGCTAACAGAACAGTGAAATGCTGACATCAGGTGGGCCAAAAGGGTAGAAACTGTGCTGCTATGAAGGGAAAAATAATTTCTTCTTTAGTAAATAACATGTATTTAACTTCCACACTAATTCATTTTTTTAAATGAAGAAAGCAAGTATTAAATTTGACTCTCAAATTCTTGAGTTCAGCTATTAATGCCTTAACCCACAAGATAGTCCTTCACAACAAGCTAGGAAAGAAGAGATTTTACATTCCTGACAAAAATACAGTTTCTGTCCAAGTATGTTAAAAAATTCATAGTGTATCATGTGAAAGCAAAAATGGACACAAGTCTATTTATAAAAGATGATCTTAGAGGAAATCTGTTACACTAGGCAACAATTAGAGAAACTACCAAAAAGCTGGTTTTCTATGAGACAAGGATCCTTATTAACAAAGCATAAGAACAGAAACAAAACAATGGCATAAAAGGGAAATTTTGGGTTATGGAAAAACATATTTATTTCTTGTGCTGTCTGCTCAATAATTTTCTGTGTTGATATAAACAATTATGATGACAAATATTTTTCATCCATGAATATGAATCAATAGAGGCACATAGACTTCACTCACCTTTCAGAGTTGTTTAATTTCTTTTAATTCTTATGACATACAGATGAGGATTTTTTGGAAACAAGAAAAAGTATCCAAAATTGGTTTTCTTTAAAAAAAAAAAAAAAAAAAAAAAAAAAGCACCTCACATACACTAGTACTGAAGATCATTCTTTGTAATCCAATGAGCTCTAAAGTCTTTCTCACTTGAGATTTCCTCTCTCATCTCTGCAAATGCAGACCTTTTGGAAAGAATATCATCTGACCGATGCAGGTAAAGCTACATTTTTTTAAACTGGTCTTACAATGACAGAGGAAGTCTAGCTGGACTAGCAGACCAGCAGTTGCCATCTATTACAATGAAGTTGGGTTTCTCACATTGATTCCTACCATTATGTAGCAAGTCATTTTTCCTGCTCCCACCCTCCCCCCCCCCCTTTTTTTTTTTTAAGATTATAGTGCAGTGGCGATGAGCTAAGACAGCTCTCCTCAGACATGCAACAAATAGCATTGTACAGTACCTACCAAAAGAAAAGCAAGGAAGTGACACATTGGGAATTTACTACAGGAATCTCCTGATATGAACAAACATACTAATTTCCAAAGCCTTGATGTGATAGGCAGTATCTTCAGGCTGCATGACTAAGTAAGCAGAAGTGAGTGAAATCAAATAAACAAACACCAGAAAAACTTCTATGCAATAAAAGGATACAGTGCCATTTCTTCAAGATCAGTATTTCAGATTAGCAAGCACACAGGCATTTCCCATCAGAATCTGAGCAAGACTTTTTTGCTGGGTATTTCCCCTCTTCATCTCTTACAGCAATATTCATTTCCGACAATTGGGCCGGGGGAGAAAAAGATTGTAAAAATTAAATTGTATAAACAGAGGAAAGATTTTTTTGCACTAGGTTTTCTTTTCTTTCCGTTCTTGCAGTTGAATGCAAAACTGTCCTCAGGGAAAGGAGGGAATTTTGGTTCCCTCATTGATCAGAAACTGCCTAAATTAAAATAGAAGAATCATTTTAATGAACCTTATATGAATTGTTCAAGGAACCTTCCAGTTTCTACTACTGTGTTAAAAATAAATGCAAAGCAAAAAGATGCAGTGATCAGATGTAGAAACCTGTATCTCATCCGCAGAGCTTGTGATTAAGCCATTTGGTTATGTAATTGGCTAGCACACAAAGTTACACCTACGGTAGCATGCTAAAACTCTTTTGAAGTCTGCCTGGACACTTAATTTGAGTCCAAGTAGCACGTAGTCCTTCAACTAAGTGTTTGAATTTTTTCTAGGTGTTCCAAAATAGCTTAAGAAGATAGATTTCCTGTTAGTTCACAGTTCTAGAATATAATTCTTTACACACTTCTTGTGATTTGCAAATTCACTCTTACAAATCCAGCAACTGCTCTGACAAGACCAACATTCTTGCTTGGGAGATCAGTTACTATTTTATCTGATTCCTCTCTTCCCGCACAACAGGACCGTAACATTTTTGTGGCTTCCTTCTAAAATACATGTTTCGTATTGTAGAAAGTATAATCTAAACAGCTTTTCTTATAGTCTCATCAGTCAAAACAGGGAAATAATTTGGAATTTTTTTTGCCTTGAAGTTCCATTCTTAGATTGGATTTGTTTTTCCAGACAGCTCCAGATGGTTGGAAGAATTCTGTACGCCACAACTTATCTTTGAACAAATGCTTTGAGAAAGTTGAAAACAAGTCAGGCAATTCATCTCGGAAAGGCTGTTTGTGGGCTCTGAATCCAGCCAAAATTGATAAGATGCAGGAGGAGCTTCAGAAATGGAAGAGGAAAGACCCAGTTGCTGTAAGGAAGAGTATGGCAAAGCCAGGTCAGTAATATGTTAGTGTATTAGTTCTCAATCAGTGG
Source organism: Grus americana (assembly GCF_028858705.1). Lineage (NCBI taxonomy): Eukaryota > Metazoa > Chordata > Aves > Gruiformes > Gruidae > Grus > Grus americana. The sequence continues at coordinate 5,244,664 of NC_072870.1, read as the reverse complement.
TGCCCAGAACTTTTCTTTGCAATAGGCACCAAGCTGTATAAGAGAATTTATACATGATTTAGGAAAGCATTTAAGAATTTTTCCTGGTTATAAAGCAATTGGAAAAATCATTAAAAAATTTTTAAAAGCAGAATTAAACTCCTGGTTTTGCAGGAGTACTTCCAAACAGGCACAGAGAAGCTCCACCAAGAAAACATTCTCTCTTGACATCTCACTAAAATTTAAGATGAAACCAACACTAAGTACTACAGACTAAAATTTGAAATTAACTGATAAGTATCCAACCTTTAAAGACAAAAATGCAATTTATTACATACTCACTTGGCAATGATAATTTAGAAAAATCATGTCAGGCTTTTGGGGTTCTTATATGGTCTAGACCATTCCACTCGTTTCCTGAGGAACACTAAAATTCTAGCTGCAAGCTAGGAAGATTAAAGCTCTGTTAGAAACCAATCAGTCATGGACTTTTTTCTTGTTTTGTAGAAGAACTTGACACACTGATAGGCGACAAAAGTGAAAAGCTCAGATCTTCAACCATGTCCTGCAGTCCGACTGGTGTTGCAAGTGCATCCCTTTCCAGACAGATGGCAGTCCAATCCCATTCCTTATGCGAGCCCTCTCTTTCCTCCGGTATACCACAGCCATTACATAGTATCCACGCATCAGGAGCTCTACATGTCAAGAACCCGTTACCAAATTTACTCGGGGGGCAGCAAACTGCGTGCTATTCATCACCACAGGGTTTTCCTCAAATCTCAAGCACATTAATGCAACAGCCACCTGACCCTCAGACCCTGTTTCCTTCTGGGGAGGCTCAAAGTGAACTCAGAACTCAGCCCAGCATCACCCAGGATTCTCCACTGCCGGCTCAGACCCCCCCCATCTGTGGTGTGAAGATGCTGACAGAGCACTCTACAGCCAGGACAATGCAGGACACGCTCATGCAGGAAGGAGATCTCAGCAATGATATCGATGCTCTTAATCCATCCCTGACTGATTTTGATCTCCAAGGTAGGTATCTAAGGTATTTCTATTTTTTAGTCAGGCTTATTACATCACATCCCAACCCTGCATAAATAGTGGGGGGTTTTCCCTTCCATTTTCAAAGGTATCCTGCATTAAAGTAAACTGCTAGCAGAATGAAGACATGATTTTTGTCCTTCTTTTTTAACTACCTGCCCTTGCCACTACTACAAAGCTCAGCTTAGTAGCCTACGTTATTTTGCATTCTATCTTTAGAAAGTTTTCCAAGAAAGCTACAGATTTACATCCAGAAAAAAAAAAACCAACAACCCACACCAAAACACCTGCTTATTCTTGACCACAACTGCTAATACTAAATACTGCAATATAGTATTTAGAATGTATTTTTTAAATTCAGACCTATTTTCCACTGAAAAATACTCATGCTCAATTATTTGGTGCATATCAAGACAATTGTTATGTGAGGAGCGCAAAGAGAAATCCTTTTGATTGAATTAACATGTTCACATTTTTATTTATCAATATTTATTCAAACCCCTTCCATATCTTTGCTCAAAAGAGTGCTATTACTCCTTCACAAGTTTAACAGGCATTCATGTGATCTATGCCCTGAACAATTATATTTCCTGAGGTGTGTTCTTAAATACTTAAGTCATGTAATGCTGACAGTAAAGTTCTTGATATTAAATAATTGAATCATCTTCAATGGACAGGATTTTAAACCAAGAACATAGCTTTCCATGCAAAAATAATAATAAAATATGCCAAGTTTATATGTGTGTGTGTATATATATATATGTATACATACAAAATAAAACCTGTGGGTTCCAAATGATAAAGCTCTTGCTGCACCAAATAACATGGAAGAATTGCCTTCCTGCACAGGCAAAAAGTGGTACACAAAGCAACTTCAGAGACAGAGCAAAAAACCACAGTCTTAATAACCTACATGACTCAGCGAATGCAATTGCCTTGCCATTGTACTGACACAAATACTCCGCAATCCTGCCATGCCCAGATCACTTTACTAAGATTAACAATAGTTTTTTGAATCTTCAGCTTCTTCCTCTTTCAGGCAGCCGGATCTCACATTCCACTCATTTCTCTGAACCTCTTTCCATTTACTCAGTTCATCTGGAGCATGCTTATTTGTACGGTGAATATTCCATGTGCTTCACCAATACAGTACAACTCCAACTTCCCTCTGTTCTTGCCCTTTCCCTTAAATTATTTAACCTTAGGTAAGCTTATTACTTTTTATAAAATTATCAAATCTCAAATTAGAGGTCCTAGAACTTAAGACAAGGCCTGCACACATGGGAGCAAAATCATTATACACAAACACATATTAAAAAATAAATAAATAAAAGAAATCAAACTACTTCTAGCAAAAGGGCTAAGTATTATCCCATTTGATAGTCTGCAGGTGGTGGGTATAGCTTGGAGCAACAGTCTCCCTGCCACCAACCCTCCTGAAGAAACCATCAATAATGAATATGAAAAATACAGCCCTCCTGCAGTAACTTATTTAATGCTTTCACTGTGATATGCATGTTCAACACAAAGATGAGAAACTTTTTGGTACAAGTTAGAAAAAAATTAACATTTCAGATCTTTTGATTTGTCAGGTCCATCACATATCCAGTAATTTACTCTGCAATTCAGATAATGCTACACCATAAGACTACAAGAAGTCCAGTTGTAAAGTAGTATTATTTGCAGATTTGTCCTGTAAAGCGCCATTAGCTCTTCCATATCTTATAAAGATAACAGAGGCAATTTCCTTTTCAAAATTAGTGGGTTTTTGCAAAAAGAATTTACGCTTCATAAGGATACTTTTACCACAGAATCTTGCCAATTATAAATTGAAATAATTTTCTTAAATTAATGCTGCTTTCTCCCAGATATAATTTTTTGTGGAGACAGACAAATAATAACTATCTAAACAATCTTTTTCCTTTCTCAATCACAAGTGATTAAGGGTACATACACATACAGCATACACAACTGCATAATTACCAACTTCTCCCGTAAAACAATGTTTCAAAAAGCATGTATAAAGAAAGTTAAATCAATCCATTTTGTTTTGTTACAGGAAATCTTTGGGAGGAGCTGAAAGATGACAGCCTGGCTGTGGATCCCCTAGTTCTCATTTCATCATCCCCAACGTCTTCCCAGTGTTTCCCTTCTCACTGCCAGATGGAGAACAGCAGCAGCAGCAACAGCACCATCCAAAACGGACCACCACACAGCAACCTACCCGACCTACAGCTCACTACTCTTTACTCTGCCTTTATGGAATTGGATACAGTGTCTCCTGCCTACCTAAGTAATCCTGGATCCAAACCTATAGCACTAATGTGAACCACGCACCAAGCTGTTGTTATTATTTTGTCTAAATACAGTCCTAACCATCACACATGCTTACCGATCTGATTTATCTCAGCTGAAACTGTGTCCATCGGAATAAGAATAATCTTTTTCCAGAAGTCACCCGCAGGATATGTAGCTTTACTATAATTTTCTACAGACAGATACTAAAAAAAAAAAATTTAAAAACTATTTAAAGATAAGATTGTTAACAGCTGAACTGGTCAACACCATTTTATCAAGCCACTCATCTTCTGCATCTTCCAGAAACAAATGACTATAAGAGGAAATTGATTGACTTTTTTCTTTTTTTTCTTTTTTTTTTTTCTTTTTTTTAAGTGAAAGCTGCTTGCAAATGAACATAGAAGTCAAAGCAAACAATAATCTAACTTATTTCCTGGAGCCAATGATGTCAACAACATCTGCCATAGACCACTAAAAAAATAAAAATCTGCATATTAAAACATTTATAGTCCCCTTGAAAGAAGTTCTGGGTTTTGAGAAACAAGAACATAAACTGAAAACTCTGAGAGTATTAGAAGATAGAGGACTAGCTGCTGACAGACTAAACCAAAGCAACAAGTATACTTTAGTGAAAAATCAAAGTTTTACTGTGTTTAAAAAGAAATTTAAAACCCTGGTTTTTTAATAAAAAAGAACAAAACCATTTAGAAGAATTTTTATTTGGCTGGAAATTATTCACATTCATTCCTCTAATTTTATCCACATAAACTGAACAGTAAGATGATTTATTCAACCAATAAATCAAGATTTTGAAGAATACTAATAAAAAAAGAGAACAATAATTGTTGCAGTTAGCCAAACTCAGAGAGCATCTCTATTTTAACATCCAGCTGATATCTGATAAATCCAACAGGTTTATTATAATGTTGAACTAGCCCTTGCATTAGCATAGTGTATGGTTCCTAACATGAACTAAACTAAGGCATTTCAGTAGCCAGTTTCTCAGGAACACACTTCTCTCTCTGATTTACCATAAAGGTGCTGCTTGTGACACAACAGAACAGTGTTTTGTTCCAAGTGAAGCAATCTAAAAACAAAGCAATCTGGAGCAGGAACCTTTAATAACACTAAGGAAAATATTCTACAAAGCAAAAAAAATATCAAAGTGTCTTGAATGACATCTCTATTCACATATTATGGAACCTCAGAAGAAACTAAGGAAGTTAAAATTTGAGTCAGATTGGGTCACTTACACTATTAAAAAGCAGCAAGGAATTACAGAGGAAAGTACAGACCAGGCAGAACAGTAAGATAGTATTAAAATAAACGCATGCAGGTTTGATTAGCCTGCTTTCTCATGCAAGGTGGGAGTACTGCCAGTTAAGACTGAAGCCAAACCCAGGTTCAAATCTACACGCTCAACCATGCCTACTAGCCCAGACTTAAAATAAAATCAGATTAGGGGAAGACAGATAGAGAAGACTTAGGAAGAACACGTGATGCAGCTTTGTAATCCCTTATATGGCTATCAAGAAATCTTCACTTGACTTAAGCCACTCTTCCTCTGCATTCCTGCAAACAGAATATGCAGAGTAAGAAATGCAGTCAAGCTTGCCAAGCTGTTCTATGCAAAAAACCAGCAGGAAGAGAGTTATGCAAACATACTAGAGCTAGGTGAATCAATTCTTGACCATCCTAACATTTATCTAAAGAAATAAGGAAAAAATTAGTATGCCACATCACTAGAAATGTGCATATTAAATGCTAAACCTAAAGCATATAGTAAGTATAAAGCCAGTAAACATTATATTCAGTATAAGTTACCAAGTTACAAATAAATACCTACCAAGTACAAACTTTAAAAGCAACAATATTACCCTAGATTCTTTTTTCAAAAAAGAATCTAACAAATATATATCCCAATATACCATGCATTGAGGAAAAGCAAAACCAAACCAACCCCTTGCCCTGCACTCAGGCAGCATGTTTTTGTACCCTTGCTGGCTCTGCAACACACAGCTATTGTTATTCCTTAAAATATGTCAACATCACTCTTAAACCAAAAATAATAATAATAATCATATTTGGTAAATAATGCTCTCTTACAAATATTAGACTGTTTACAGCAGATCTGGCTTGTGCTGAGATTGGGTTTCACAGCTCTGTGCGTTTGTATACTCTCTCTGACTTCAACAGAAGACAACACTGCTGTGCCAGCACCCCCCACTGCTGGGGTAAGACCATCTGTCCAGACCCTCTCAAACTCCTTAAATACATTTACTTAACTTCAGTGAGCAGCCACACTGATGTCAGCAGGACTTTTGCATACAGTCACCTATATCCTTAAGGACTTTTCAACATAAAACTCTCTCTGTTTTGAAGTCCTTCACTGCAAACACCAAAGAGTTGGTACACACATAGATGTTTTCAGAGGCCTAAGGGAGTGAGATACTCAGTTCTCAGTTACTTTCAATCACTATTTGCATCAAATTCTTAGTAGCCCTTTTTAAAATCCTTATAATGATACATACTGCGTAGCATACAGTGAACCACATTATGGCCAGTATGTGATGAATGATACAGACCTTTGCAAGATATCACCCTACAGAATTAACAATCCTTCCAATATTTTATAGTTAGCAGAGGGAGACAATGACAAGAAAATGCACGAGAACATACCAGATGAAGGGCATCAGGAAGGTCCATCACTCTAAAAACATAACAAAATTGTAATAAAATATTTGTGATTAAAGCAAATCCATGACACATGAAAATCCATTGAAATCAACTGTATCATTCTGGACAACACTTTACCAAGATGAGCTAAATATCTGCTACAGAAACTCCAAATTCACATATTTTAAATCAAGAAAACTAAGCGCTTTTTTTTTTTCTCCTCTGTGTTAAAGACTTATAATTTATGGGCATAGCAATTAATTCATGGTTTGTACATTCATGTGTGTTATTCATATACTTGATGAGCTGTGTTTAGCAGGCGAGGGCAATCTCTCAGATGCACCAATATATTCCATGCTTGTGACCAGACGTGATCACGAGGTAGAGGGGGAGGAGGAAATACAGAGAGAAATCTAAGTGTCATACTGTATTCTATATTTTTCTTGGTAATAAATCTTTGAAGAATGACCAGATGTAAAGAAAAAAAGGGAAAAGAACACTCTAACATGTTTTTTCTTGTTTGACTTTCTTGATATACTGTATTTACACAAGAGAGGCTTGTCCTCCCTATATAAAGTTATTTATTCTAAGCACCTTAAAGTCTTTTTTCCAATGCATTCCATATTTAATACAGTTGGACATTTCACAGAAGTTAAAAGTCATTACATGATTTCTCTTATATTAAAAAAAGAGTCATTAAAAAAAAAGACTGGAAGTTATTAACTATTATAAATTGTCTGGGTTCCACCCCCACACACCTTCAGGCTCTTTCATCTAGAATTTTATTGTTCTGCTTCAGTTTGGCATTAGTGAGTCCAGTACACATGAAAAAATCCCATTGAAATATGGGTGCATGAGGAAAGAATCATACTGTAAATTACAAGTTTTGGAACAATTACTTTTTTAAAATTAGAAAAGTACATTTATTTAGTGACTTTTATTTAAGTTTATATAGCAGAATAATCCTTATCTTGTGCAAGTACTTCTAAAATATTTTTGACATAGTCATTGATAGCACAGTAAATATTTTCTTCGCACTTGTAGAGCTGGTGACACCTTACTTTGTTCCTACCATAAAATAACTATTTTGCACACATTGCAAATCTATTTGAGATACATTTGCATTACAGACCATTTTATGTAGTACTCTGAAAACGGGGAGAAAGGAGGAAAAGAATGAAGTTTTCCTAGTCCAAGGCTAATGACGTTTGCTTAATCAGCCTAAACCAAATGCATTATGCAAACAGCTATTTCTGTCTAGGGGGAAAAAAAAAAAGCTTAAGTGTAATTACCATAAAAATCATCTTATAACGAAACAGAAGAAAGCATTCACTGTTTTCTTCTCCAACATATGATTAGGAAAAATTTGCATTCTAAAGTTTAGGATTTATTAGTTTAACTTTTTTTATTGTATGTTTCATTTAAATTTCAGAAAATTCAAATAATAACTATTTATATTGGAACTATGTTTTCAAGCTCTTTTTTCTTGATGTGAGCCCAAATCTACTGTTACAAGACTTCTGGCTAAAGTAGGTTGACTCCCATATGTTTTCCTGTTCTTGGTATAAAACCATCACCCCTGAAGATTCATTTGCTGTTGTTGATACAGTTCTTTTCAGACATGTTCATATCTTTGCACAACCTTTCAAAACCCTGGCACAGCACTGAGCTACTTAAAACCAACAGTGATTAATAGGTATTATGGAACAGACAAAGTATTAAATAGCACATCAGCATTACTTTATGTCACCGACTTTGTAGGCAAAGCTTGAAAAGAAAAGCACAACTGACTTATCAGCACTTTCAAATAACCTTAAACTACTGACTGAAACAAATATTTGAATTCCAGAACTGTTTATCAGTGCTGATACTCCATTTTTATACTTCAGTCAGACTTCCAGATCTGTGTGCAAATGTTTGTGTTTGGCTACTAAATATCAAAAACAGTAAACACTTTTACATAAGCTTTTTCTGATCTCTTAGTCCATTTTTAATCTAATGCAAACAAGCCCAAAACATTCACTAGCTGAAGAACTATATGGTTTGCCCTGCATCTCCTCACTGGAAGCTTTCAAACAGGGCCTCCCATGTGGCGACAGCTAAAATTTGATTGAGAACTGCTGATTTCTTCTTCGCTAAAATAATGGATGGAGTTAGTTCATTTAAAAAAAAAAAAAAATTAAATTAAGTCCTTTTGAGAAGCAGAAAAGGGCAAATTTTTTTTGTCCATACAAAGAAACAGACACACACAAATACTTGTTTACACTGAAAATAAACAGCAGTAGGGACACCATTCATACATATTGGATTTATTTTCTCTGGCTGCTTCTCAATCAGCTGATTAATAATCTAGACACTAGGTATCAATATAACAAATATTGAATGGATGATGAGCAGTCAGATATTAGCAAATAGCCATCAATGTGAAACCATCACCACATAAGAACCCTCCCCGATGGTGGGAAGTCAGTGCTATTCGGCATCCTGCAATAATGATTTTTGGTCTTTTATTATCTCCACATCAAGACTGGATGCCCTTTTAGCACCCTTTAGTTAAGGATTCCTAAGTTTGAACTCAATACGGTGAGGGGCACAGAGGGAAGTAGGAAGCCAGACAGGCAGTCTTTTCTAGAATTAATCCGAATCAACAAGGGTTGCAAAATGTCAACAACTGCTGGAATTAGCTTCCAAGAACTACCGACTTCACACCAATTTTGCTACAAATCATTTTTACACATAAAAACCGTGCTATGTGCCTCAAGGCCAATAAATACAGACGAGCAGGCTGCAGTTGCTATTAAACCTCCGTAACTCAGCCACGTGAATAACAAAGCGCTGAAACATTCTGCTGCTTAGATGAACTGAAGCCTTCCTATTCTGAATCTATCCATTTTGGACCTGGGCACAGAAGAGGCAAGTAAAACCATTAAACATTTATTCCTGACAAAACCAATTAGACCCGGCTGCACACCGAAGACCGTCATTAGCCGCACTACTCAAATTTCTTAATTCACACGATCGTCACCGGAAAATTCATTACGTCAACTAACGAGCAGCAGGCACAGGCGGGGTGGACGACAACTTTCCAAGCCAGCTCTGAGGTGATTTACCGAAACCCACCTCACCGGCAGCGGCTTCCCGCCGCCCGGCAGGGAGCGTCCGAGCTACCGCTCGGCCGGGCACCGCCCCCGCGGAACCGCCCCTTCCTGCAGCCCGTCGTCTCTCCCGTGTGCCGCCTCCCTTGCGACAGCGGCCGGCCCGGTAACCGGGCATCCGGCCCAACGAGCGGGCGTCCGCAAGCGGCTCCCGACCACAGGGCGAAGCGGCCGCCTCACCGCGCGAGCGGTGACCGTTGGCGGGGGACGTCTAGCCCCGCCCCGCTGATTGGTCGTCGCCGCGGCCGGTGGGATTTGAAGGGGAAGGCGGGAAGGGCGGTTGGGCGCGAGCGGGGTTCGCTGTCTCCACAGCGAGGAGTCGCGTCTTGTGCCGGGAAAGGCGCGTTTCGTGCGCTGGAAGTAAAGGTGAAAGGCCTGGCAGCGGGCGGGGATGAGTAATAAGCTAAAACCAAGGCAGGTGTGGCTCCGCATTTCCTACAGGCTTTGCTTTCCTCTCCAGACACCCAGGGATTCGTGCTGTTTATGTGAGTGGCTGCAAGTGGCCACGCACCGAGCTCTCGGGTAGAAGCAAATCAGTAAGCAAAAACACTAGAGGAGGGCATTTACATGATTTGGATGAACACAGAATTTAAGATCTCACTCATCAGGCAGCTACTGAAGAATTTAATTTCAACCACATGAATAAGCTCAGCATGCTTGTGCCTGTCTGAGGCACCAGGCTGAAATGATTACTTAAGCCATTTATTATACTTACCTTTAACTCCATGACTTTAGAACGTTAAAAAAACACCAACAAAACCCCAAAACCTATGGAAAAATATTTTGTACCAAATATTCAGTTAATCTAAGGAGACAAACTGCAGTGGTTTTAGTGCAAGCTTTTGCTTTGGCTGGAAATTATCTTTCTCATTTTAACTCAAAGAAATTTAAATGTTAGCTGAAACACTAGTCTTTAAAGTTATCTAAGCAGTGACACTTGCGGTTGTGTTTCCTGCAAGCATCTCTTGCCAGATAACCACAGAAAATATGTATGCATGTATTTGTCCACTGCAAAGAACATTTCTGGACTCTTATTTCAAGTTTAGTTTATGACAAATGCCAGCTGCTGAACTCCAGTGGGGGAACATCTTTAAATGGTACATGACATCTCGGTGCTAAAGAGACTTGGCATTTCTGGGGCAGAAAGTTTTATTTCTTCTGAACTTATAATCAGGTCTCCGTGCAGGCTTTAATTTCAGGGGATGTAGTGTACCCTCTGTTCTCCTGGCTTATGAAACTGTACAGACATCAAAGCAGTCAGCAGGTTTAATTAGACACTTAATTATATAGAAGGGTGGTAAGGTATGCATTTGGGAAATAAAAACATGATTTTCAAAACTAGTTGAATGCCAGTGAACAGAGTAACATTCGCCTAACTGTGGTACGCCATACCTTTCACAACATCATTCATGAAGAAAATGTTTTGGGTTTGAGTTTTGGTGGGGTTGTTTTTACTCAAATAGGTTCTAGATATTTCTAGCTTTCAGGTCTGGTGTGTGTAGCGCCATTCAGAGTTGCAACAGGGTCTGCGTACACGTGTTCAAAGGATGCTTTGTATGCCCGTTTCTTTGCTTGGCTGTATGCGCAAGGAAATACACTTTGCAGCATACACAGGACTAGCAAGAGATACGTAAATGTAACAGTTTGATATTTTACTGAAAGCTTTACCTATAACTGCCAGACTTTTCCCTTTGCCCAAGCTTTGCTACTCCAGTTTTTGTCTTGCCTTTATTGAAAAAACAAAAGCTACATACTCTTCTATAGCCAAGCAAGTACGAGAAGCATGACTGTGTGCATAACTGTTCCAATAAATATAGTAAAACTGGTGTATTCCAATAATTCGTCATCTGGAATAATTTTTTACTCTTTATAGCTAAACTATAAAGACTATGAAATATCCAGTTTGCTATTCCCCTCTTCTGATTCATTTTGTCATTCAGTAGGAAAGGAAGAACTGAGAGTGTTTAGAACTCTTCTCTCCTGTATGCGTTAACTTCCTTTCGTAAAGTAAATTTCATTATGTGTTTTCTATATTGCTGTTTGTAACTTCCCTGCCTGTTTTTATTTCTTGCTACAAATTACTTTCATATGCAAGCTTCATTAACATGGTTTACACCCTCTACCAGAATAATTAAATTATTATTAAATAAAACAGGCCTTTGTTATTTAAGGTCCCATGTCAGTTTTCAAAATAATGGCTGGGAATCATCCAACTGCAATTATGCTCTACCTACCTAAATTCTCTTTGTAGTTTTAATTAATATACATTATCCAGCATGATTTCACCTCCTATTTTAAGTTCTTGTACAGCACTGGTTTAGGAAAAAAAAAATCTCTGTAAAGCAATTACTCCTTTTTGTGGGCTTAAATAGGTAGAATAAATACCTTCATTTTATCCTAGCATGCAATGATAGACTTCTGTAATCTCTAAAAATTGTCTTTAAGATACATTGTCTTAAAGGTATACATTGGGAAACTTGGAATAGTATGTCGCTGAGAATTGTTCTTACTACAGTTAAGAAATGTTAAGGGAATGCAATTCACAGAGATGAATGCCCTTGAACAATGACAAAAGAATTAGAAGCGTGGTGTGAACACGTAAGATTTGCCACAATAGCTAAGCAGCTGACAAATGCCATAAGAAATAAGAATCTGAGGAGAGGTACAGAACATCTCCAGGATGATTAGGCATATTTATTAATAAATGAGACTGACATACTAGCTAAGGAAAAAAAATGAAAAAGCATTGGTAATGCAGTATATTTTTGGCAGACATTTAACACTGGGGAATTTTCTCTTGAATAAAATTTGGATTTTTTTTTTTTTTAAAGCATTATCTTCAACCTCAGAAGATTTTCAACCAGTTCAGGTAATTATACTTAAGCATCAAAATCAGAGAGACTGTTTAACCTGCCTTATTAGAGTTATTAGTCCTGATTTTGCTATCTCTTCTGTTTAGGTATTCAGTGAAATCAGCATCTAGTCCTTTCAAGAATTCTAAGAAAATAGACCTGATACTTCCAGTTGTTCGGGTAATTCCGAGTGTAAGCTTAATCAGGAGAGAACATCTAACCACAGAGAACTTGTACAGGCAAAACCAGAAACTATCCTCTGTTTTAGAATAGTCCGTAAGAGAACTGATGTCAGACTTTGAGTATATCTCCATTGCAGATTTCACACGAGCGATAGCTGAACAACAGTCACATTACAAACCTGTGCTCAGGTCATCACCTTATTGCAGAACTCAGTGCAGGTATTTCATGCAGCTCCAAGTAACAGTCCAAAAGTTAAAATCTCGTATTAATAAATTTCTCCTGCAAGTTCCAGTACACAGTAATTGTTCTGTTGGATAGTGCGTTACTAAGGCATCCCCTGTCAAACAAAAACATACTTCTTTTCCTCTGAGAATAGGTAAATTGTTCTGCTTCACAGAGAAATACAGAGATATTCCCAGGAATTTTTGACTAAAACAGCAAAAACATCAAGATGGAATTACCCCGGTACAACTCACTTCAGTCTGAGCAGATGTTTCAGTTTTAGTCAATATGGCAGAGACAGCAATTGCAGGTGTCATATTAGTTTCAAAAATTGATTCTCCATAGTGCAGCTGGCAGATTTTTCAAAAGCAGAACCTGCTGCATAACTACGATCTGTGGAACTCCGAAGTTCTGTTAATCTACTTTGAAATTAATTTATTTTAATTTTGCCCCAAGATATTTTCACCAATCAGAAAGCTGAATCCCATTTAAACACTTTTAATGTAATTGTGTTACTCATGCAACTACGCAAACCACTGAAGTGTTTTTACATGTGCATTGCTTAGTTTATAATCATCAGAATGTGAAACTAGTTACATAAATTTGCACAAAACAATCTCAAATATTGATGGAAGATGTCTGAAATGAAAATGTAAATGTTTTTCATGTGCTAATATAAACATTTAAATAAAATAGACAATCAGCCCCTTTCTAGGATCAATAATTTATTTATTTTTTACATTTTGCAATTTGTTACAGGAGAAGAAACACTTGCTAATGAAAGTGACATGGTTTTAACCATTTTCTGAGGTAATGGAAAAAGTTAAGCATATTATCTAGTATGCACATTTATGACTAAGCTGCCAATATTAAATAATTTTAAGCAAGTGTACTCCCTATTTAATCCTTGTATAAATTAATTTTAGTACTCTCCTTCTCCTACAGGAAGACTAAATCATAGCATCTAATTTTCTTTATCCTGAAGTCTCAATCTTTGCTCTCACTACTTACCTATCTGCAAACAACTCAAGCAGACTAGTTACTGAAGCCGAAGCCACAGAAGTGGATTCGGTGCCAAGGTTCCTTTTTCTCCTGGCAACCTACTCAGTTTCCTACTGTCCCAAAAGGAAACAAAAGACTCCCAGTTTTCTGAAAACCAGATTCTCTGCATGACAGTGCATTGCATTGCCACTAAACGGGCCACAGTGGATGTTCTTATAGGAAACAAATCAGGTAATGTACAAGATAGAAAGAATTATAAATGAACTTGGTAAAAATGTTTCTAACATTTTCCCAATGGTATATTAACTAGAATCCTACTTTCCTTCCACAAAAAATATATATTTTTTATAAATACATTTTAATACAGACAATTCTGATTCTATGCAAAAAAGTCAATGTCACATTCAAACAGGTTTTCTCAGTGTAGCATTAAGATACAAGCAGACATCACAGTAGGCATTAACACAGTGATTCTAGGGAGGCAGTTAACTACAGCTTGTGAACAGAGACACAAACACACAATTTCACCCGCTTAGTCAGACTGTCCTGTGATTTAGAGAAAAACTGAGCTGCACTTGAGGCCTAGAGTATCACACTCTTCAAATATATTTCCATGTTTAGAAAGTGATATGAACTGTCAGTGAAATTTAATATCTGATTAATATTGAAACATTTGTATACACTTAAGTAGTGCTTATGCTGGGGGTATAGAAAAGAACTGCTAACAGAGGCTACCAGCTATCTCAAACTCAAGAGAAAAAGCATTTACCCTTACCATGGCCTTAAAGCTCTTGGTTCCAATTAGCCGAGATTATAACTCTTTTCCTGTCCTTGTCCCTCTCCCTCATTTTTTTCCCAAAGACAACTTTTACCAGTAGAGTCAATGTACGTAAACCTGTCTTGCTTTTGTGCGACACATGCGGTTCTAGTTGCTCTTCCCCCCTCCCCCAGTAGGGATAGCAACAATCTCTATAGTTTCATACCTAATCAGATCTAATGAAAATTGAGCTGTCAACCATATTTTTTCAGGTTATAAATAATTAATAGAACATTTTTGTAATATGTATTAAGTATGAGAGTCGGATATTAGCATTTTCTTACCTTAAATAGCCCCCAAATAATCTTTGCATGATTGAGAGTTCCCTTTAATTTTTGTCATGAAGATTGGAATCTAGTTTTTATGGGTCAAGATGTATTTCTCAAAATAATAGTCAGTTTGGTCAAAATAAGGGAATTTGGAACTTGGTAGCTTGCAATGTTTCACACGCAGCCAGCCACCATTTTGACACTCTACACAAGCTCTTGAGATGAAACTGAAATGGAGGAGTGACAAATAGAGCTATCTTAACTGACCTGCTCAAAAACACGATGTAGAGAGAGATGATGAGCAGGAACTAAACCCCAGCACCTTGCTTGCAAACCTGAAGAGACTTTCTACATTAAAAAAAAAAAAAATTGTTCTTGAGTCAGGGAGAGTGGATTGTTCAGTTATTTCATAAATGTTACCACATAAAGGATACATTTACAGAAACAATTTTGGCTTTTGTCACTGATCTGAGAACAAAGTTACTGAAAATTAAACTGTACTTATACTTGATGTGTTAATCTTAAAAATAAATTGTTCTCTTTCTGCCACTAAAGCTTGTGAATTATTAGACCATGCAGCATGGCAGTTAACCACAAATGTATTCCTGTTGCTTTTCTTTAAAAGAAGTGAGGCTTAAAGGAATCCAAGACTGAGAAAGTGAAAAAATGTGTTGAGTTATAATTTCCCTGTCTCTCAGAAAAATGATGTCACTATTAGCACTCACACAGACTGTTTCTTTTCCCAAGATTAATTCATTCTGAAGTACACATATAATCATGTCTTATGACAGGAAACAGCTAGTCATTACTAGCAGATAATCTTGGTTAGCTGTTTGATGTTTTCTTTCACTTTCAGAAAGTCAGATCCCAAATTTCCAGACTGGCACGTTAAAGAGCTGTAGTGCTAATTAAAATAATTTTTAAAATGAGACCAAAGAAAAAAATACAAGAATTGTCTTTCCAGAGCCAATATTGGGTGATTTTGTAGATGAACTTCCAAAGTAAACCCAATAATGATTAATATTAAAATACAAAATAACAACTAGTCATGAAGATGAACAAATTCCTCTGTGAACAAGATTTGATTTTTCAACTGCTTTATAATAAGAATCAGCTGCAAATTTAAGGGAAAAAATGTGGGGTTTATTTTATGACTGACCTGAGAGCTCTCAGCTTCCTTTCAGATGAAAGTTTAAAGTGTTCAGTGCCGTACAAAGCATGGTCTTTAACATTAAATTTTACACATAGTTTTAATGCAAAACAAGGACAGAAGTGGCATTAGAACAGCAACTGTTCTGCAGAGGTTTTTGAAGAAACACTCTTCCAGTGCTGTTTACGTGCAACAATGTAATGTCCCATGTCAACACCACACATGATACTGCTGCACAAACAGGTAGAAAAGGAATGGCACCCCTCCCACGGACAGGGATTCCTACATGTTTGTAAACATTGGGGATGTAGATGACCTTACATAAATGCAAACAACCTGTTTCCAAGTGAAACAGAGAGATCACAATGATAACTGTTGCAGTGAAATACAGGGAAAAAAGCACCTTCCTTACACTTCCCACAGAAAGTTTTGTTATTTGCCTTGGTTTAAGAATCTGAACTTGTTATTTGTAGCAAATTGTGGGGACTTTTAAAAAAAGTAAAATTCCTCAAACTGAAAAGCTAAAGCTAAAATATGTTGAAATTTATTTTATTGAAAATATCCAATATTTGTTCCTGTTTTAAAGTATTCCTAATAATAGAAGACAACAAATTCACTCAATAAAATATCTCCTATATGATTCACACTATATTTTCTGTTAGATTGAAATTACTCCCCATAGAATCTGAATTATCAGAACAGTTAGCAGAATTCAGGAGATCGGTAGTGGACAGACATCCTCTTACATTTAACCTCAAACCTGTCGTAAAATGCAGAGTGTCAGAAAGTCCATTCAGCAACATACTGCACTACTGGGGACAAGGTAACTTTCTTCAGGGTTCTTTTTAAAGGAGCATGTCTACGGCTCAAGTTTTTGTTGATTACAGTAACATTTTTATGGAATTACTTTTGAAGTCCAAAGTCTTAAAAGGAGGTAGCATAAAAAAGGAGCAGAACATGACTCCAATCAGCTTACAATGATATGCTCTACAGAAAGGATACTCCCTACCATAACCCAAGAGTCTGCACCAAAGTAGGATGACCACTCTCACCAAAATACACTGAGATGTATATTTCTGTTTGAAACGTACATCTGTTTGATATATGTGTCTGGCAATTTGGGGCAAGCACCATTGCTAGAAATCTTTTAAAAATCTTATGCACAGAAGTGATTATTATGAACAGCAGGTGAAAGCTGAAAGATACCCTCAAAAAAAACCTGTATAGGGTGCTAGATATAAACACACACACTCTCTTCTGTCTTCAAATCAATGTATTTTCTCCTTCAAGAATTGGAACAAAATTCATAGATACTTAAACTTGCAAAATGTCATTGAATATATAGATAGTTAACAGCCCTGATGCAAAAAAAAAGGGGGGGGGGAGGAGGAGGATCTAGACTTTCTGAAACTATTTTCACCTTTAGTAATTATAGTGCTATAAAATTTAATGATCAGTAGCTCAAAGCATTGTACAAATAATGAGGAAATTCTTTGTAACTCTCAAACAGGTAAGTCAGCCGTAGGCTAATTGTATGATTTAATACACTAGACAAAAAATAGTGATAAATACAAGTCTCATTGTGATAATAATTACTACAAGATACTAGTTGTGTAAAATCAGTGAACTTTACGTACTTTCTTAGCTATCAATCAATAAAAAATTCTGTGCTGTGACCTAAACTCACTGCATTTTCTTTAGAAAACTGGATCCTCTTTCAGAAGTAAAGAAAGCCAAGCCAAATACAAATGGTAACACATTTAACAGTGACCACAACCCCAACAAGAGCACAAAACCCTCCCGGTCCTTAGGCTGATGGCTATGTTTGGAACCATTTGTAGTTCTGTTTGACTTAGGCTGCGACTAGAAAGATGTTAATCACGACTGGAAATGGGATTTTATAAAAATTATTACAATCACACCTATCTGAGGCTAACGTATAATGTTCCACTTAAACTCACAGAATTAGACATGGAGACATCAAGTATTTATAGAAATATCTACAAACTGCAACTGCCTTTTATATTTTAAAGTATCAGTGAACTGACCTTTAGAGTAAGGGTTTCATGACAACAGGCTACCCCATGCAGCCTTCCCAGGTTTTGTTTTGCATATACTAGTTTACTCTTTTGATGTTGCTACTTCTTTGCACTTCTGTCTAAGAAGCACACGCTGAGAAACTGGGGCAAAATTGGTCTTCTTACAGAGTCTGAAGAGAGAGGTTTTGCTAAATTTTTGCTGTGCCTTCAAGTCCTACAGTTTTAGATTTGCTGTTTCACCTGTATTAATATCCCATGCAAAACATTTTTAACAAAGGGAAAACACTGACATAACATTCTTCAAATTGAGATACAAATGGAAAATTGGAAATTCCTCACTCTCCAACTGCCCTAGACAAATGAAAGTGTTGCTCTAACAAACAGTGCTGAAGCCCTTATCTTAGTATTGAGCAGAGGTGAAAGAAAACAGACATGGAAAACGTATAGCATAAGCTGACTGTTAGCTATGTAAAAATGTTAAATAAAGCTAAAATCCTTCCATTTTTCCCCGACTATTCTGCGAACAGTTTGCAAAAACTGAAATTAATGGAAAATGCTTATGGAGGTTTGCAGACCCTCAATGCTATTTTGCCTTCATCTGAAACGTAAAAGGACAGTACCCAATTAAAAACAGCTCTGTCTTTGAACTCCTGGTGTTCATTGCGAGTGTTTGCAAGATTAAACAGAATATTACATAGAAGGAACAAAACTAAAGGATGAAATACTTATTTAGAGAACTAATCTAAAGATGAAACTTGCTTTTGTAAGGTGTTATGCTCAACATTTTCAACTGGATGCACAAGTTAAATTGGCTGTGCCTTTGCAGCATTCACAAAGAGAAAGAAATAAACAAAACTCTGCATTTGCATCCATCCACTCACGTGGTTGCTCATATTACATTCTTTGAGAAAGCAACCACGTCCTAAAAGATACATGAGGGCAAGAACACAAATCCGCAGAATTAGGGCAAAATCCCCCAGGTCCCACAAGGCCATTTTTCAAAGCAGACACTTAAAGAACTTAGGGAAGTAGTATCCAAAGATCATTTAGCATTGTAGAACCGCTTAAAGTTCTGAAGAACTGGGTCTGCTTCAAAGCTCAAAAAGGACGAGACTGGCAAATTTAGTCATGAAACTCCTACTGTGGCAAAGAGTCCTTGGTTTGTGGATCCTTGTCCGGTTGATACTGCAGGCAACGGAACCGAAGGTGTTGGTATCCCTGACGACTTCGATAGGAAAGGGAGGGAAGGCCAGCGCAGGTCGGCTGTGCGTCCTGTGCTCAAGGTCCTCCGCTGTACGAATAATCTGCCTTGTTATGCATCACCAGCTTGTTGTCTACAAAGTAGAAACTGTCCGACTGTGTCTCATACGGATGAAGGATCATCTCTCGAACTGCCGGGGGGAAAAAAGAAAATAAATTAAAAATTAATCGTGTTACACAGAAGCCCTACACTCTGCACTGGGTTTCAGTTACATTTACTAGCATTGCTGAGATAGCAGCAAACTCTCAAGTGAAAAACCAAAACCAAAACAGGAACCTACCCAAACCATTCCTTGACAGTATCTTTTAAAGAAACACATATGTGAAGGCACCGTACAAAGTGCTCTACCTAACCTCAACATCACATTAGAGTTTGGGGGTTTTGTTTTGCATTGTTTTAAAAAAGGTGGTAAAAGGGCAAACTCAAAAGAAATTTGTTCTGGTGTGACAGTAAGTAAGCAGCAGCGCATCACTATTTTCCACAGACTGTAATATTAGTGCTGACATAGATGATTAGCGGTTGTAAAGAATATAAAGTCACACAGATTTAGTACTGATGTTATTGTGCCTTGGGAGAGAGGAGAGAAAATAAAAGTTATGTTCATACTAAAACTAAAACCTCTCAAGCTATCAATATAGCACATCAAACATTAAAACAGAACATAACATTTAAGTCACCCATTTATTGGGTGTCTTTTTAATCCTAGTTTTTTGGTTGTTTTATAACACAATTATCTTTTTTCTCCCTGACACTGAAGCTTCTCTTTTATGAATTAAAAAAAAAAAAGCAACTGTCTGGTGGGTGACAAGATTATGTGCTACTAGAAACCAAAATCTGTATTAATGCAGATACAAAACTACCTGGAAGTATTCTACCCTACCCACTTTCTACAGACAGCTTTTAAGAAAGGGCTTCTTCAAAACACCTTAGATTAACATCATTGTGTGGTAACGCAGTAATTAAAGAGAGCTTACTGAGATCCTCAGAGAGCTGTGGGAATTCATAGATGTGCTCACAAGTATTTTTGCTGCTGGGGATGCAGAACCCAAATTCAAAATCAAAACTCTTAAGCAATTGATCCCGGAAGTAGTGCCTCTCAATCATGCGGAAGTTATTAATGGGTTTGTCCCCTACTGTGAATTCCACCCTGAAAAAGAAGGATAAGATGGAAATGAGCTTTCTTGCCTAAGCAATATTTGCAACCATTCCTGAAAGGTAGAAGAGAGCTCTTCTAAAAAAAAGACAAAAATATAAAGTAACGGTATGAACCAAGCGTGGTTCCCTCCTAAAGCATGCTACAGGGACACACCATAGCACTACAAATCCTAGATTATACCATTGTTTGATTCTTTTTACTCAAGGAAAAAAAAAAAAAGACATGCCAGACAATTTTACAACCTTAAACTCATCTTCAGTGCAGAAAAGATCCCTCCAACTATACTGGATAGGCACTTCACTAGATCACTCACTACAGTGAGTACTAGAGTTAGTAGTAAGTTAGTAGTAATACTACTAAAGAAACAATACACTGTCACCTTTCGCCTGAAAGATACTTCAGGTGTCACATTTTGGTGTGGTTTATTGATGGGTACAAGGCAGCACTACCAGACACATCAAAGATCATTCTGGCATATAAAGGATCAAGCATTATCGCACCATTTCAGGTGCATCTATGGATTAACGGGTTTTGGGGAATGCAACGTGGAGGCTGCAGACACATCTTCCGAAGCTGGCAGAGCCTCTGACAAACAAACTATAATGCACAGAAAAGAGTTGGAGTATCTGGGTAGTCTGTCCACCTCATTTTCCCCCTTTTCTTCCTGACAGGATCAACAAGCAAGAGCCACTTTTTATGAGATTTCCATTGTTTTCTGTACTAGAAAAGGTAGAACAGGAGCAATTACTTACGTGGCTCCCACTTGCCGAAGTCTAAGAAAAGCTGGGGTAAACTGATAGCGTACAAACCGTCCAGCATTGGGGTCAATGTCCTTCTTGTCATTGTGTTCACGTTCTGGAAAAGCGCAAAGTAAAGCTCCGTCACAGTCGTCTGAGAAACAGAAACCAGTGATAAATAACTGGCAATCACACGTTATCGAGTCATATAAGCCAGGAAACTATTCTGAGAAAGCCTGATGATGTGTTTACCCTCTTCCTATCCTCTCTAAGGCAGCAACTACTGGTCACTCAGAGACAGAGTATTGAGAGTTGGCCCTTTGGTTTGATACACTTCTTATCTTCTGCTCCCACCTCGGATTCAGGATTGCAGTGTGACCCTGAACCGGCCACTTCGCCCCAGCATGTCTGGTTTGCTACCTCTAAGCCATGGAAAACTTCCTCTCACCTGCAGGGAGATGGGGAAGATTTAAAAGAGTGATTGATCAGGAAAGGAACAGTTGCCCTGGTTTTTTATTACCAGCGGCAACAGGTAACGCTTTGGTGGTTACATGTGACACCTAAGAATTATGAAGAAAATAAAAATATGCAAATTTTTCGTTTGTCTGATTTGCATGATTGACAAAGTGTCTCCTTCTTAGAAATACCATTTTCCTGACTCCTGAGTGAAGATGTTGGACTAACAGTTAAACTACATACAGGGGGACTCTGGCTGATGAGCAGCCAAGACACTAACACATGGTGACCTCCTCCTCCTCCTCCTCCGCTCCTGTTTACAACATCCATCTGTCCTTTCTCATCACAGATGGCAATCATACGAATACAGCAGCAATGACTTCTGTTCACTGTGTTGGTACAGAGGGGCACCTGAACAGTATTTCTGCCGCAACCTGGGACTCTTGCAATTGAGAGCATCTTCTATTTTGGGGAAACGTATTGAGTAAAAGAGGTGGAGAAAAGGCAAAAGGAAGTCTGTGAAAACAGGGGGTTTTGTGTGCACTCACCTGAAGCTGCTGGTTTGGTGATTTCAAACAAGACTGTGCCAGATTCCATGTCCCGGATTTTGAACCTGGTGAAGTCAATCTTGTAAACATTTTCCTCTGGAGTGCACAAATAATCTGCAGAGGAAAGCAAATGTAAATGAAGGCCGCCCAGAATTACCAGGTATTTCTGGCTGCTCTTTGGAGGTCACAGCCAGCAGTGAGAACATCTCTGCTACTACCCTGGTTTTAATGACAAACTGAGGTCTATGAAGACAGTCCCAGTTCTGAATGCTCACACCGCCCTGCTTGGACAGGACAAGGAAAAAGCTTCTCTCCCCCAGCACTCGGAGGTCATCACCTTTTTCCAACCCTGTGCCAGCACCTTCTGCATCCATTTCCCCTCAGGGTTTTGAGAACAGTCAGCACCTCCATCAAATCCTAGCCTTTTCACTGTAAGAGGCTTTGCCTGTTTTAAAAACTGCCCTCTGGCAGAACGCAAGTGCTAAGCAGCTTTATGAGCACTAAGCCTGCACTTAACTGGAACAGGAGCGTCCTCCTCCTTTGTCCCACCTCCCCTAGCTCCAGCCCTCCGCAGACAAGGGATGGCCTCTTCTCTCCACCGATGCTTGTCCCGTGTGAGGACTTTTTTTCCTCAGCACTGAAAATGGCATTGAAGCCTTTCCCTGTATTAGGAAAGCCAGTCTGGGAACAAAAATCCCTTCCCTGCTTCCACCAAAGTCATTGGTTCTGGCTTCAGCCTTGCTGTGCCCCAAGACAGCTTCCTGGCCTGGGCATCAGCCTCCTCTCTGGGCAAAGAGCAGCGGTACTTCATTTTCACTGCACATATAAGCACAGATCGAAAGCAGCTCCAATAACTGACTTTATCCTGACAAACCTAAATAAATGTTGTATGCATACAAGCTGGGTTAGCTTTTGAATGACTGTGCATCTGCGTGTTGTAGGAGACTTGTTTTGGAGGTTCTAAGGTGAAAGTAATACTTTAACACTTTAATTCTAAGCCCTTTCTCAGCTATTAATTCCTGCTGTTAGCCTGAGTTAATCACTCCTTTCTGTCTGCTTTCCTATTTTTAAAATTCAAATACATCCATCCACCTAAGGCTTATTCATTGAACATATGAAAACAAGTTACAGCGTACTCTGAGATCATACCTGCCCATTACTACCCCTGCTTCAGCGCTGGCATAACAAATCGGGTACCTATGTTACGGTTGGGGGACATGGTTCACGGGCACTGGTTAGCACATCCCCTAGATAAGGAGTTAATAAAAGATTGCTGTAGTATAGTAAGAGAACATCCCAAATGCCACGCGGCGCAACTACCAGACAGCAAGGCTCTCGTGCTGGGATCTGTAATTACAGAAATCAGGTCCTTCCGTAATGAGAGACAAAGATAGCCGTAGTCAGCGCAATGGAAGGTTCCTCCTGGGTGCTGCTGAGCATGAGCTGCACATCTAGCACCTGTACTTTCCTACAAGCCTTTTACTCTTTGCAAATCTCCTTAACTTGGAGAACTGTCCGAGCACTCACTGGTACAAGGAACAGAGGCGGCAAACATACTCTCCGGACAGTTTTACTGCTCTCCATCGTCACCACCAGACGGTGAATGCTCACAGGAGCTGGGCTTTAAGAGACAGGACTGGTTTTGAAGCATCTCTGGCATTGGGCATGGAGGTTTCCCTTTCCTGTCAACACGGCACAAAGAAAAACTAACACCAGTACCCACACTATCAGGAAGAACAAGATAAAAGCTCAACCTTTTTACTACCACAAGAAAATGCAAGCCTACTGTTAGACGAACTAGCCTAAGAACTGCACAAAAATCTTCTTTTCCGTCTTTAACAGTAGCCAAGGAGATGAGACAGAAAATTAAATCAACCCCTTGCCTTAAGCCCCAACGTTTAGCAATCCTCAGGTAGACATCCTGCAATTACACAATGATTTTAGGTTCTAACACATCAGCCAGCCCAAATTCTTAACCCGTCCCACAACTTCCCCGCTCCAAGCAGCCACATGCAAAACACAAATTGACGGAAGCAGGCACAGCTTCCCGCAGTCCCGGCTTCGCCTCCCTCGGCCCACAGCCACGCTCGGACCAGCTGCTCTCCACGATGGCAAAGGGCTGTACCAGCACAGGCTGGCGGTCGCCTGGGAGCCCGGGACACCTTCCCTAGAGCACGCATGCAAAGACGGAAGCCGCGTTTGTCTGCAAGTTAATTATTAAGTGTTTTTCCTCCTGCAGAATTCCTGCCCATCCAGCACCATGGCAACAGCTTTATCCCCCTCCTTGGCAGCAGCGTTGCTGCAGTAACAGTGTCCATGACTCATCTGGAGGAGAGGAGAGTCAAGCAGAGGCACCAAAGAGAAGTAAACCCCGGGCAGAATCCCCACCAGGCTCCTGCTCATTGATGTTTGCATCCCCGTACTGTATTTCCCAACTCTTTTTGCACTGAAAAATATTTTAAACCTTTTTTTTAAAAAAAAAAAACCAACAAAAAAACCAACATGCCAGTATCTAACTGGATGACATCTGGGAAGATTAGCTGCTAGAGTACTGCAATCAAGTGGTTTTTCCTCCTCTAGCAGTGCCCAGTCTCCTAGCAGGAAAAAAAAAAAAAAAAAAAAGAGATATATGTATTCCTCTCAGTCAGTATTAAATTTTCTTGCTGCAATTTCTGTTCAAAAATCAATCAGAGTAGCCACGTGCTGGTTTTTCCCCATACATCACAGAAGCCCGCAGCTACACTGGAAGGTCTTACTGAGAATGGGCTGCTTGCAGCTGGCAGATACTTCTGCTTAGCTGGGCACTGTCAAATTTGCTAATCTCATCCCATACATACTTATTTTTAAATTACTGTAGGGCCCAGTTGCCCACACTTCCATGACGCACTTAAATGTATCATCTGCTTTCATTATCCTAATTCACCGTCACCACAAGTTGGGGAATGGAGGCAGCATCCGTGTCTATTTTAGTTAGACGTAAGGCAGCTCACACCTCCATCGAGTGAAGTGGATCATTACAAGAAAGATAGGCTTGGTCTGCAGGACAGAACATTTTCTCGTTTCTTCCACTTCCCCTGAATCAGGTCACGTCGTTTGCCCGTTAATAACCAAATAATGATGGCATCTCCCCAAACAAGCCCTCCGTACTCACCTGATTCAGGGCTGACAGAGAGCACACTGAACAAGGGATGAAGGGACGGGCACATCAGCACTGGCTTAGGAAACCCTACAGATCGGCTTTTGCCCTGAAGTACCCACATTAAGTTGTGCAAAAAACAGGTCACAAAAGAGGGACATTTCCTACTCCTTCCTAAAGCCCATCCCAGAGCTCCACACCCAATCTCTTCCTGGAAAGAGTTTGCCATCCGAGCTGAACTTGCTCTCAAAGCAAAGAGCAAACTCTTGCACCTTGCCCAAGCCTGGCACTAGCAGCTACTGCTCACTCACACGTCACCACTCCTGCTGGTCCCTCTGCAGCTTCTTTTCCCATAATCTCTGTATCATGCCCAAAGATCTGCAACTCCCCACTATTAGAGGCGTTTTCTTTCTTAAGACACTTTCTTTCTTAAGACCTACCACGGTTTTGAAGAGTTTGGAAGCACAACTAGCCACGCTGCAGTGGTCTTGGGAAGCAGCAGAGGTGGTGGACTTCCTGAGCCAGACACAATGGATTCCTCAATGAATTCTCCTATTCCCTTCGTGCAACAAAGTGATTCCAAAATAAACCCAAACAGCAATCTGTGGCAAGGCATTCGTTAAGAGGTCTCCAGCTTTGTTATCAGAAACCGTGGATGCTCATTCCCCGTTACAGTTCTGAGGTGGTACCTCTGCTGTCCAACCCAGGGAAGAGCCGGTTCTCTTCCAGGAAACCTTCCTCCCCTCCCAAGAACAACCACGATTGCAAAAGAGAGCAGCAAAACAGCCTGGACAACGATAGCAGGCACTGCCTATTCTCTTGTGAACAACAGTACGCTGTGAACCAGGGTACGTATTTCCAGCCATATATATTTTAGCAAGCTGGTGTTAGGAAGGAGCACAAAAGGTGAGGGCTAACACAACGCTAGATAATAAGAGAGAGCTAATGAAGGCACTTTCTCCTCCTGCCCTCTCCCTGTTATTTCAGTTATCCAGTGGATGAGATTAGGCGTTCGATCCTCATCAGAGAAAGCTAAAAGCCGATCCCATATTTTCAGATTTCCTCTGCGACCACCCCACCAGGCACATTTCATCAAGAGGAGTTCATGGGAGCAACAGGGTTAGCGCTCCGTGTTGTGCTCCTTCTCTGCAATCAGGAGGAAGCACGTGTCCCCTCTCACAGACACTGCAGATATTTCTGCGGTGCTCATCGGAGCGTCTAAGCTCAGATCGGGCAGCTCCTATTTTAAGACTTTAATAGCCCACAAAGGAAAGCAGAGTGTACCTGGGGTGAGAAAGAACTCAAAATCTGGTTGTGAGAATAGGTGTAAATCAGGAAGATGGTGTACAAGAAACTGATGCAACAGCAGTGACTTGCAATAGGCACGTCTCTCCCCAGCGCAGGCAATAACAAGAATTTGGGGAATGAGAAGGCTCCTGTAGCTCTGCAGGCCTATTTCTTAACACGCATTAGCCAACAAGGTCAGAAGCTATTTTGAAGACAACTCCCAAGGCATAAGCCAGGTATAAAGCAAAGACAACTGCAGATGAATTGCTGGGAGCTGGAGATTAGGAGATTATCAGATTGAAGAGTCTCAGGAGGAAGCGAATAAAAATAGCACGAACCCCATGAAGATGCGGAGCAGTGACGCAGGACAGAGGGCAAGACCTCGAGGGGAAGGCAGGGCAAGTTTCAAGCGGTATCGATACGTCTGCTCAGACAACCGGAGTTCAATGAAAGAAAAAAACTACACCATTCCCCCCGCCTTCTGCCTCAGCAGCTCACGTCCCGTAAGTAGAGGGGCAGAGAAACAAGCTAAGCCAGCCGGGATCCGCTCCATTGCTAAAGCCGTGGGGTTCGGATAAGCAAAGTCAGCGGGGGCAAATGGGGAGGGAGGCACCCGCGGCCCCCCACCCCCCAGCTCCGTAATTAGCCCCAGAGGAACAATCTCACACCAGGAGGATCCCACGGGAGCTTCTCTGCAGCGGCACGTTTCCTGACCGCCGCCGTGACTGAAGCGGAGGGCTGCGTCCCAGCAGGCTCGAGCTGGGGCACTCACAAAGGTCCCCGTTGCCCGTGAGGTGTTTCCACCATGCACCGCGTCCTACCGCCTGGCCCGCCGCACCAACGGCTCTGGGGTCTGTGCCAGCCTCCTCACGTTTTGGGGTTGGTTTGGGTTTGGTTTTTTTTAGCTAGAGCTTTCCAGACTTCACCCTCTCACCGTGAATTTGATCACAAATCCTCCAGGCCTTGTTAAGGAAGGATGGAGCTGCTCTTCCCCCATCCCCAAGGCCTCCAGGCGCTCTTTCCTGCCCTTTTCTTTATGCCGATTGCACTCAAACTCCAAAACCACGTGCACGACGTGAACAAAATCAGCTCACTCTGCTCTCACGCGGGGCTGAGCCAGCGCAGTCAGGCTCTGCCCAAACCCCCAGCCTCCCCCTTACCTTTGCCGTTCTCACCAGGGACGGCCCAAACCCACAACACCGGGAGGAGGAACCCACTCAGCTGCCACCCCGTGCTACACACACGCCGTGCGTGCTGCCCCTGGAAATCTAACAGTCCATATTGTACCGCGAGACTACTAAAAAAAAAAACCAAAACCCCAAACCGACAAAAAACCCTTCATCTGCACAACACTTCGAGTTGCGCGTTGTCACAAAGCCTCGAAAAGGTTCACAACGTATGTGGTGTTGCCGAGGAAAGAAGTCGCGGTGAGAGCAGCTTGACACGGCTCTGGGATATCGCTCTGCGACAAGAAATCAGCGTATCGAAACACTTTTACACATCACAGCCCCGGACAACTCAGAGCAGTGATTCATTAACCTCCTCACAAACACCACCAGCTAATCAGAGCTCCTAGTACAATAAATTTTCCCAATTAATTGGGGAAGGAAAAGAAAAGTCATGGTCCAGGAGTGGCTTTGTAGATTGATTCACGCACATCGGCTTGTGTGAACGCTACAGGGAAAGCGGTAGGAAAGTCACCCAGGAAGGGTCTGCCCTGGCCGACCCGTCGAGGCAGCCCTCTGCCAAGCCGGCCTTTAGCTAAAGCTGCTAAGAGAAGTCTCAGAGAAATCCTAAATGACAGCTCGAGGAAGAGATTAGTTTCAGAAATGATTAGCCGTGTGCTCCTTATTTTTAGGTTTTGTTTTGTAATTGTTTCCAAGTATGTAATCAATTCTTTAACCCTTTGGTTTGCTATAATAAAATAAGCTTTAGAATAAAGCTTAAAGTGTAAACTTTAATCCAGTATGACAGACAAAGCGTACAGGTGCCTGAAGCTGTGATAAGCAGGGCAGTCTTGGAGGCTGAAGCTCGCCTGGTTACGTATCTGTTCGAAGGCCGGTGCCGTTGCACGCTGACAAAAGGGGATGACATTACGGGGGCTGTAATATCATCTTTCGGCTGGCCACCGGTGACTCCAACCCCAAAGACGGAGGAAGAAATGAAAGCTCTGCTTACGTTAACCTTGCCCTGCAGCTAGCGTGGGAGTAGCACGGCGTGACCCAGCAAAGCTGCGAGATGCAGCACGGTCACAGACACGAGGGACAGTGCCCGGGGACGACAGGCACCAGCTCCTCAGCTGGCTCCATCAGGCAGGACACGGCGTTCGCAGACACCGACATCCCAATAACTGCAGACAGACTCCTCTGATCCTCTGGCTGCTTCAGTAATTAATTGCAATTTGAACTGAGCTCTGCCCCGCTCCTTTGCTAATCCCAAGTTAATCGCATTGTAAGGTTTTTCCCTCTTTTTGTAACAGCAGTTGTGCAAGCAAGTAACGAATCTTGCTAATTGCAAAGAAAACGGCTCATTCGCCTTACACCTAATCCCGCTGGAGCAGCACCAGAGCCAGCCCAGCCTAAAGGCCCAGATATTCTGGGGCAGCACCCCAGATCCATCGCGCTGGACCCTGGCGTGCCCAGAAATGTTATATAGCCGTGGAACTGCTGGAGAATTTAACATTGAAAGGACGCGGCGTACGCAGGACAGTTTGCACAGCTCCCCCTTTAAGCTGAGAGCAGAGCCCAGCTCCGCCGGCTGGTTACAGACCGGGTTCCTCTGCGTTAGCACTAAGCGCGCTCCTGCCACGGAGCCACATCCTGCGTCTCCACCCTCCCCAGCCCCAGACATTTAACGGCAGGTCATCCGTCAGCCGTACCTCTTGGAACGGCCCGGCTGTGCTTCCTGATGCAAAAGCAAGGGCTTTCCCTCGCCCCAAACATCAGAGCAGGGCTAACAGCCTGCCCGCACGCTGCTTGGTCAACAGGTAGCGACCACAAGCAGCAGTTTGGCACCCCAGAGCGCCGGCTCCTCCGGGGCTGAACGCCGAGCAGATTTGCTCGGTGTATCGGGAAGCACCGAGGCGCTCCGCAGCCGGCACAGCAAGCACAAGATGGCAAAGCCAGGCTCTAAAAGAGCGTCTGCAAGATCAGCGCACCCCAGGCATGCGCAGGGCTGGAAGGGCCCTCCCGGGTGCGAGCGCGGCGCCCCGCTGCCACAGGCAGCCGCGCTATGGAGTCCCTTCTCTAACTGGAGCCATACTGGGCTCCATGTAGTCGTTTGGATTCTGCCTCTCCCACGCGAGCTGGAAGGCCATTCAGAAACACACAGGCTACTTGTGGTGTAAGCATTTCTAAACCACACGTTCCTGCAGTACCGAGCCCTCCTCTAACGTGGTTTATCCTGGGTTTTCGTTGCTGAAGCAATGTTAAAACATGGCCGGACCACCCCAGATCAGCACAGCTTAACCGCAGTCCCTCGACAGCGCGAGTTACCGTGTTACTGGCCCAGGAATTTGGATAAAGAGGAATTATACTCCTTCTGGAACAACAAAGGCCATCCAGGGCACCAGGACACTTCTGCTGCAACCCCACCACCAACTCCCCTTCAACTTCAAACTGACTGGAGCACCACAACTTTGGGCATCAAAACCAGAATTGCTGAAATCGGGTGTTGTGTCTGCCCTGACTCAGCATCTCCACGGGAGAGGTTGGGGCTGGGGTAGCCATGAACTTATCTCCTGCAATCTGGTCCTTCCTCCTCCCTGCAGCACCCTCCGCTCGGAGCAGAAGACTGGAGCGGTTTCACGTTGGTATTTTTGGCAATCTGTTTTTAAGAGCTTGCTGTGGCGCATGGAAATGAGAAAAGGCCCCAAATAATCCTTACCCTTTAAGGACCAGGAAAATACTCTTGTACCTTTGCTCTCTGTGTTAAACCCACCAGGCAGAAAACTGAGCTTGAGAAGGGGTGCTGCAAAACATTCCTAGGTAATAGGATACAATATGCTCAACATGGATGTATCGTATACCTGTATCCCCAAACGCGCACCGAGGATTTTCAGGTGCTGGCTCCCACGTACCCAGCAGGACGGACAAGCACATCCCACGGGAAGGCATTACCCATGGCTCATCGCAGTGCCTGCTGCTTCTTCAGCACGACCCATCCACACCCCCTGTGCTACCCTCGTACCAGAAAGTCTTGTAGAAGGAAGGGAGCAAAACATTTGCACACATTTCGCATCTTCCCTGTGCTTCCGTGGCTGGAAGAGGCAGGTGACAACCAGCACGGCTCCCAGCCTGGCTCTGAAGCCAGCGTGACCAGCTCTGCCCTCCCTGCACCCCGGGAACGCAGGTGCTTCCCAAGAGCAGCGGCAGGGCCAGGGCCAGCTGCTGCCACACACCGCCCACGCTGGCCAGAGAGATGCCGCGTGAGGTCTGCACGCCCCGGCAGCGAGGGTGCGGGGTGGCCGTGTGCCCGCAGCCCCTCCAGACAGCACCGCTGAAGGCAGGGACACGCAGGCTACCGTAACGCAAGCACGCAAAGCGCTTAATGCGGCCATCACTTGGATTCACCGTCTAACTGCTGTTCCTCCGACTATGCTGGCAGCACACTTCGGCGCCTGCTGCACAGCTCTTCCTGCTACAGGCAGGGGATTTCAGGGCCCGGGCAGTGAATCACGCTGCTGCAGCCCATCAAAGCATCTCAGCTCGGAGAAGGGGGCCCAAGGATCCCCCAGCATCAGCAGCCCCTCCTTCAGAGAAGCCTCCATAACCCCTTCCTGAGTGCTAACACCGTGTCCCCGCAGGGTTTTCCTCCCACCCTCCCTTCCACCCTGCTCACCGTGCACAGGCCCACAGGGCTGTCTGCACGCACCGACACCCACAGCCGCATCCCTTCTCTCCAGGGCTCGTCACGCCACACAGCCCTGGCCTGCGATGCGAAACCTGCTCTAACGCCACATGGCAGAGCCCTCCGAGGCAAAGAGGAGCACGGCCGGACGCCCTGGCCAGCCCCCTCCTCCCTGCCAGCGCTCTTCTCCCCCTGCCCAACCTGCTGCCTGCAGAGAGATGACCCAAAGGTCCCAGGACATGCAAAAAGGCTTTTTTGGGAACGGCAGGACAAGGCTCCCCCTGGGCACACCACGGCCAGGCTGCCCTGAGGCACATGCCTTCTCCCAGCCCGGCTGGCCGGCGTGCTGCAATCCTGACGGGTCCAACGCGGCCACCGCCGTGCCAGCAGCTGCCTGGTCCCAACCGAGCTGTTCCGCCAAGCGCAACAAACCCTCCAGCCGGCACGCTCCCGTGCCTGCCGTCCCCTGAGGATGCTCTGAACGCCAGCAGCGTTATATTGGGCAAGGGGAAACGTGGGGGGCTGCAGGATGGGGCTGCAGTGAAGCCCCCCCATGCTGCAGCCAGGGATCCAGCCTGCCCCCCCCCGCAGCAGGCACGGGCATGGGGCTCAGCTTGGCCCAGCCCTGTGCAAAGGGGCACAGACACGGGAGAGGGGCGGCAGCACCGAGGAGCATCTCACCACTGACCTTTGACCCCGGGGGGGGGAGACACGATTTTGAGGGGGACCTGCTCCACAGCCTGTGCATCCCTGGGGGCGGCGGGGGGAAGGCTGCATCCCCAGCCCTGAGCCTCAGGACCGGGCATCCCCCGGGGGAGAGCCGGTCCCCGGTCCTTGGGTGGCACCCAGAGCCCCAGGGGTACCACATCCCCGTCCCCTGCGGTACTGCATCCCCACTCCTCACCCCCCCGGGGAGGGGGGGACCGGCCCCCCCCACCGGCGATTAGTCCCGTCCCCTCGCCAGCCCCAAGGGGGACGCGGTCCTCCATCCCCCGCACCTCCGGGTCTGCCCCCCCCCGACCTCCCCGGTCCCGCCGCCCCGGAGCAGCCCGGTCCCGGCACCCACCGCTGGTGACCCGCTGCAGCCCCAGCACGTCGTCGGGCCCGATGAGCGCCTTGCGGCCCAGCTCCTCCTCGGTGCGCGCCGCCGCCGCCGCCGCCGCCCCGGCCCCGCCGCTCTTCTTCACCTTCATGGCCCCGTCGCCGCCACCGGTGTGAGCGGCCCCGGCCCCGCTGCGCGCCGCCGCCGGCCCCGCCGCACCGGGAGGGGCATCGCCGCCCCGCCCCCCGCCCGGCCCAGCGCCGCCCGGCACGGCTTGGGGGGGGGGGAACGGACGGGCACGGTGACAAGGGGACACGGCTCCCCCCCTCCCGGCTGCTCCGAGGGGCTCTGAGCACCCCCCGCCAAACCGCCGTCATGGGGATCGGCCCGGGGGGGGGGGGGGTGGTGGTGTCCTGCAGCCTCTAGGCAAACAGCCCCCCCAAAACCTTGGGGACAGACCCTATACCTGCCCCTGAGAGCATGGGGGGGGGGTATAACTGCCCCCCAAGAACGTCAGGCTAATACACTGAATGGAGGAGCTGGACCCCATTAAGGTGTAACTGCCCCCAGGAGGGTCAGCCCCAATGAACCATCAATGAGAGACAAAGCCCCCTAAGCGAGAACAGCCCCCCCAACAGCTGAACCCCAGAACCCTCCCCCACAAGTGCTTTGGGATAAATACCTGTAAAACATGAGCCAGACCCCATAAAAGCAAGGGGGGGGGAAATGCTGGGCCAGGGGAAGGGAGGGGAATGGGCCCCCACAGAGGGCCAAGGGCAGAGCAGGAGAGGAGGTTCACACGACCCCCACACAACCAAGGTTTTATTCTTTATTTATACAGCAGCTCATTCTGAACACAGTGCAGGGCCCGGGGGTGCACACAGGCAGTCCCCTCCCTCCTCCCCCATCTCAGCATTTCTGGCTGGAGGAGCCCGAGAACATCTCCACCCCCTCAAAGCAGCCTCTCTTCCCCCTCTGGCATCTTGGCCACAGCAGACCCCAGCCAAGCCCCTGGGTCTGGCCCTGACACCATTCTGGGGCACCTTCTCGGGCCACAAGTCCGTGACAACACGCTCCATGAGGTGGGGACAGTCCCAGCCCCAAGGCAGGGTGCCGTGGCAATAGGCTCAGTCCATCTTGGTGGGCTCCTTCTTACGCTGCCTGGCCTCCCGGACAATCTTGGCCAAGGAGAGGAGAATGGGGACAGCCATGGGCAGGAAGAGCGGGATGTAGATGGCAAATTTCTGGTCATCAGGGAAGTAGAGGAGATGGAGGAGAGACGGGTCAAAGAAGGCCCGCTCCGAGGAGGTGACTGCCTCCTTGCTGGCCTGGAAAGCTGAGTGCAGGTGGCCCGTGGCCAGTTCGGCCATGGCACTCTGCGCTGAGGCCACCGCTTGGTACACCTGTGTGGGAACACAATGACAGTCAATCCCTGGCCAGGGACAATGACAGAAACAAGCCTGGGGGCCTCGCTTGCAGCACCACACCAGCAAGAGCTCACGGTCTGCACAGGGACAGTGATGGCCGGCCCCCTCCCCACCTCAGGGCGCCCCAGCCCTACCTCAGAGGCAACATCATCTTTGATGACAATGTTCCCAATCTTGTCCAGGAGCTGGGCCAGCGAGGTCAAGGTGGTGGACACAGTGGCAATGTTCTCCACGGTGTGGGCCCACAGCAGGCGGTCCAGCTCCCAGTCGGCTAGCCCCTCATTCCCTGGGCTCTCCAGCAGGAAATCGGGGGGCAGCTCCTCCCGAGATAACCCAAACAGTAACCTGGGAGTAGAGGGGAAGGTCCCAGCCTGCATCACAAGCCTGCGGTCCCACATGCACACTCCCCGCTCTTCCCCTTCCCTGCTGTGTTCAGTCCCAGCAGGGCTCAACCCTGCCTAACGGCTTCCTGGACGCAGGGCAGGACAAGACAAGCCTCCTGCCTCAGGAGATGGGCGATGCACCAGCACCTCTGGCCAGAGAGCAGTGCTGGCTAGTGGTCAGCACCTTGAAGGCCACAAAAAGCCACCCTCAGCCTCCCAAAGCCCACAGAGAAACAAATGAGCTGTTGGGCTCCACAATGGGTACAGCCTGCGCTGACTCCACGGATTTCTGTGCATGCCAGGAAAGCGCACAGAGGCCCAGGGAGGGAAAAACACATCCTCACCGGAGCTGGGCCAGGAAAACCTCCATCACTCGCACCATGTCCACATCCACGTGCAGCGGGAGGGAGGCCTGGGGGGAACCAGGGGCTTCAACGTTGTAAACCTGCAAAAAAGCGTGTCAGCCAGGCACAGCCGGAGCCCTGGGGCTGGCAGAGCCGCCAGCACTCGCTGGGGATGGGGCGCCACCGCCTCATCTGAGCACCCCCAGCACTCCACAGCCCCGTACCATGATGCCGCCCCAGCGGGGGCTGTGGAAGGCATTGGTGCTCACTGGGGCCCCGTCCTTGTCCTGGATGTACAGGGGGGAATGGGAACGCTCTGGCACGTACAGCAGGAAGTTCAGCACGGGGTAGAGTGAGGCAGCGCTGGAACCTGCAGTGGGACAGAGTCAAAGAACTCCCCTGGATGGCAGGAACAGCAAAAGCAGATCACCCACATGCAGCGCTGGGCCAGAGCCCAGCCCAGCTCCTCCTTCAGCACACCCCAAGCAGAACTCCCAGCCCAGTAGGTCTCAGTCACTCTCACTCCCATCTGGGGCTGGCAGGGCACGGTGCTGCGGGGAGGGAAGGGGCACAGGCCACAGGCAGAGCCTGGTCCCGTGAGAGCCAGGTCAGGAGCACGTTGCTCACCCAGCCGGGCCTCCACGGGGTTGATGACGTGCGGGAGACTGTGGGCGCTCAGGATGAAGCTGGAGGTCTCCTTGTCAAAGCGTGGTGTCACTCCTAGAACGGCGTAGTACAGGATCTACAGGCACACAACAAAGACGTTGCTGGCAGAGAAGCGCGTCCCGGGGCGCCCGGGAAGGCCAGGGCTGGGCTCTCCCCATCGGCTTTCCCAGCCCTCACCTGCGAGTCAACAGAGAAGTTGGCCACCAAGCTCAGTTTGTCCAGGACGGGCTGCACATAGCGGTTCACAGCATCCTCGATGTCCCAGTCCACATCATGGGACTTGGGGTCAGGGTTCAGCAGACTGAAGGTGATCTCGTACCCTGCCGAGGACCCACAGCCTGTGAGGCACTGGCACGGCCACCGCCTGTTGATGCCAAGGCCAGGCACGCGGCTGCAACAGAGCTCCCAAGAGCAGCAGGACCTGACCCCCTCCTCCCTGGCTCTCCCCAACACGGGGTCATGCACCAATGCTCCAACACACAGCAGTCACAGCTCAGACCCTGGCCCCGAGCAACTGCCAAGGGCAAAGGGAAGACCCTGGGGTCTGCTACCCTGGAAAACATTCAGGGATGCTACAGGTACAGCAGGAACGGGATGTCCCACCAGAGCCAGAGGGCTTTCCCCAAGGTCAGGGGCTGGGGCGTGCGTCCGTACCCAAGCTGGATTTCAAGTGCCGCCGGGCATCAGGGCCGAGCTGGCTGTCAGGCACGCGGTCCGAGAGGGCGGTGGCGATGGAGCTGGCCGCGAAGGACATCACCTGCGTGAGCTGCCGGAGGCGCGTGCGGAGGGTGGCAAGGTTCCCCCCAGCCCTTACCAAGGCGCTCCGGTGCTTCCCCACGTAGACACTGACGCCCTGGGGAAGGGGCAGGGGTGAGGGCCGGGAGCAGGCCTGGCTCCCCCCAACACGCCGGAGAACAGCACGGTGCCACCTGTGACAGCCTGGGGATGGACGCTTTCCCCCCCCGCCAGGGCACCTTCCAAGGGTGCAGAACACAGAGGCTGGCACCGCAGGGTGCTGCTCCCTACCTGAGGCAGGACAGAGGAGGTTTCAGGGACCACGTACACAGTCAGAGAGCCCAACGAGGCATCCTGCAGTGGGCACAGAGCAGCGTCAGCCTCTGGGGAAGAGAGAGGCATTAGCAGGGTTGGGAATTTCACTCCAATCCCTGTCCCACCCTCAGATGCAGCAAAGCCGAGTTCTTTGCTCAACCGGCCTCAGAAAGAGGAGCCTGCTCCCCCACAGAGCTGCCTCAGCTGCTGTGATCCCTCGTCCCAGTACCTTGGGCAGTAGCCACATTCAGCGCTGCCTCCTCCTGAGCCGTGGTGCTGCGATAGACTGTCTCATAGCGGGATGTGATACTGGTTCTCACTGCCGGAG
The DNA here is from genome assembly GCF_028858705.1 of Grus americana. NCBI lineage: Eukaryota > Metazoa > Chordata > Aves > Gruiformes > Gruidae > Grus > Grus americana. The sequence goes on along the minus strand of NC_072870.1, from coordinate 5,208,309 downwards.
CAGAAAGCCTGAGTGAAGCCACCAGTCCTGGCCCCCAGGCCCTTCGTAAGAGCCCAGTGCTAGGTGGGACAAGGGACAGCCCCAGGGGGACACATGCCACAAGGTTCTTTGGACACCAGCTCTAACCTCAGCTGAGTGACCCACCACAGCACGTGGCCTGAGCCGGCGCAGGGTGGCAGGCAGGACAGCCCCACGCCACTCGGGGCACGTCCCACTCTCCAAGGGCTGCCAGTGCCCCCAGCCCCAGGGACGGGAGCTGGTCTCTTCCCTGCGGCACCCTGGGGACCTTGCTGCCCCCAGTGCTCCCCTGCAATGCCAGCTCAGGATGGGATGATGCTGGCAAACGTGGGCTCGGGGAGCTCCAGGCTGATGGCCGGTACCAGCCTCCCGGGGAGAGAAGCCGCGGGCATGCAGGGACCCCCGGGGAAGGACGAGGCCCCCTAGGAGGGACAGACAGGGCAGGGGCAGCCAGAGGGATCTCTCACGGTTCACGGAAATCTCCATCTCCTGCACGTCCCTGAACGGCAGCGGCCTCGGCAGGTCCCCGGGCACCGACCCCGGGGCGAAGACCACGGCGACGGGCACCGCCAGCTGCAACTGAGCAGAGGCAGCGTCAGCACGGGCACCCGAGCCCCAGGACCGGCTGCCCGGTTTCCCCCGGTCCTCACCGGCAGCTGGCCCAGCCCGTCGATGTCCGCGTAGGGCAGGGCAGCGCGGTAGGTCTCGGTCGTCCTCCACCACAGCGGTAACCCCAGCACCACGGCGATGGCCGCGAAAGACAGGGCGGCCCGCCGGCCCCGCGCCCGCTCTGCGGGAACAGCGCTCAGCACCGGCCCGGACACCCATAAACGAGTGACAGCGAGCGAGCACCGGACACCCGAGCGCTACCGGTACCTGCTTCATCCGCCACCATCGCCGCCGCTGCCGCCATCTTCACTTCCCGGATGAGCCGGGGGGGCGGGATCTGTGCTCAGCCCAGCCATTCAGAACGCCCAATCCTCACGGCAGCCAATAGACATGGAGTCTGGAGCGCGGCGGCGCAGACGGGCGGGCAGAAGCACCAATCAGAGCGCGGTAGCCGCCCTGAGGAGGCGGGTTTTGGCCTCATGGTCTCTACGAGTGCCGCCGAGGGCCAGTCGGTGCCCCCGTGCCGGCGGGAGGGGGCGCAGCGGGCGCGTGCGCAGCGCCGAGCACCGCGGCCGGGAAAGGGGGGGGTGGAAACGGGGGGCGAGGGGGAGCAGAGGGGCTCCCCAGGGGCTCCTCACCCGCCCCATCGCCCACGGGGAGAGCCCAGCCACCTCTCCCGGTTCCCAGAGCCCCACGCTGGGTGTAGGTGGGCTGAGACCAGGCACAGCTCATTGCACTGGTGAGCACAACAGGCTGCGGGCGATGCCCAGACCCAGCGGAGGGATGGGGCAGCCCGGGATGGGACAACGCGCAGTCCCCGGGTACCCTGCGGCAAGGGAGGAGGCGGCACAGCGCTGTCTCTACCGTTTATTCGTTGTTAGGCTATTTGGTACACGGGGTGCACACGGCGAACACAACACAGGCGCCCCAAGGGCGGCAGCGACCGGGACTGCGAAGCTACGGCAGGGCAGGGGCACCCCCAGGCCTCCCCTCCTGCCCCCCACGCGGCCGAGCCTCCCCGCAACAGCCTGGCCGGAGCCCCCTGCCAAAGGGGCACCCGGGTGGCTCCCTCCAGGGGCCGGGTAACCCGGGCCCCCCGCTTCATCTGCGGACGCGGCGGTGTGGGGCCGGCCCGCGGGGCGCGCTCCCCTTCCCCTCCCCGCGTGGCGGCTCCCCTGGGTGGCTGGGGTGGAAGCAGGGTGTGAGCAGTGGCAGGGAGGGGGCCGGGGCGGGGGCCGGGGCCGGTGGGGCGCCCGGCCGGGGCTCAGTATGCGTGGTTGGCCACGTAGAGGGACTGCCCGGCCGCCCCCGAGTCGTCCCCGCTGCCCTCATACTTGCCCAGCGCCGCCAGCCCGTTCACCTGCGGGGAAAGGAAATGTCAGTGCCCCCCGTGGGGTACGGCCCTCGGCGTCCCCCAGTCGTTGGGGACACAGCCTTCAGAGTCCCCCCGCCCACGGGGACACGGCCCCATGTGCCCCATCCCACAGGCACACGGTCCTTGGTGTCCCCGTGCCCTTGCAACACCGCCCTTGGCATCCCCCTCCCATGGGGACAGGGCCCTCAGCATCCCCCACCCCCACAACCCTTGCCGTCCCCTGGCACCCCACGGGACGTGGCTTTTGGCACCCCTCTTCCCACAGGGACAGGGCCCTCGATGTCCCATGTCACCCAAGGGGGCATGGCCCATCCCGCGGGGACTTGGGCATCCCCCATTGCTCTCTGGGTCCTCACTGTCCCCCATCCCACACAGACAGTCCCGTGTGTCCCCCACGCCTTTGGCATCCCATCCTGTGGAGCACAGCCCTTGGTGTCCCCCGTCACCCCACGGGACATCGCCCTCGGCATCCCCCATCCCAAGGGGCACAGTCCCTGGTGTCCCCATCACCCCATCGGGACGCAGCCCTCAGCACCCCTCTCCCGCGGTGGCCATCCCCATCACCTCTGCGCGCTTGACGAACTCCTCGGTGGCGGCGGTGGCGTTGTCCCGCTGCCCGCGCCAGGCGCTGAGCGCCGATGCCTGCAGCGCCCGCCCGTAGGAGAAAGTGAGGGCCCATGGCCGCATCAGTGGGCACGTGTTGATGGCGTTGAGGTTGATGGAAGCCTCCTCCTCGCTCTGACCCCCGGACAGGAAGGTGACACCTGCAGAGAGCAGGGTTATGGCACCAGGGGGGCCACAGGGCATCCCCCTCCTGGTCCCCGCCACGTCCTGGTGCCAGTACCTGGCACGGCTGGGGGCACAGTGCGGCGCAGGGCGGTGACAGTGGCCATGGCGATCTCCTCGGGGCTGTACTTGGTGGGGCAGGAGTGCCCGGGGGTCACCATGTTGGGTTTCAGCAGGGTCCCTTCCAGGTAGACGTGGTGGTCGCTCAGTGCCTTGTAGACAGCTGCCAGCACCTGGGGAGGACAGGCAGCATGGAGTCCCCCGGTGCAGCGTGGCACAGCATGGCACAGCGTGGCACAGTGCCCGCCTTGCTGCCCGTAGCACTGCTCACCTTCTCCGTCACATACTGGCACCGCTTGAGGTCGTGGTCACCATCGGGCAGGATCTCTGGCTCCACAATGGGCACGATGCCGTTCTGCAAACACCAGGCAGATGCCATCACGGGGACATCCCTGGGCATCACCTTGGCCCCATGGCGATGTGGGCCAGTGCCTGGACCTGGGGGGCAATGCTCAGCCCCGAGGTTCAATGTCCACCCTTGCCAGTGATGCCCATACCAGTGGGGTGATGCCCGGCCCCATGGGGTGATGCTCAACCTAGGAAGGTCAATTCTTGTCCCCACAGAGCAATGGCCACGGTTTTTGGGGTGATGCCCACCCCTGGGGCAATGCTTGGTCCTGGGGGTCAATACCCATCCACGTGAGGTGCTACCCAGCCCGCAGGGTGACGTCCAGCCCCATGGGGTGATACCCAGGCACAGGGGCAATGCTGAGCCCCATGGGGCTGTGCCCATCCCTGTGGGGCAATACCTCACCCCTTAAGTCAACAACCATCCTATGGGTCAATGATCATCCTGTGGGGCGATGCCCGGCCACGGACACGTACCTGCTGGCAGATGCTGGCATAGCGGGCCAGGACGTTGGCGTTCTCCATGATGGCGAGTGCGGAGGGGGTGTTGTCACTGATTTTCAGCACGCAGCGCCATTTGGCAAAGTCGGCCCCATCCTTCTTGTACTGGGCACAGCGCTCCGACAGCCCATCCAAACCTGCCAGGCACCACGTCAGCCTCGCAGCCCCAAACCCCGTGGCCCCCACCCCCCTAAACCACTCCGCCTACCCTGCGTGGTGGTCTCGCCATCTGTCCCTGCCAGCGGCACAACACCCTTGTCCACCTGCAGAGAGAAGGGGAAGGCGGCGCTGAGCCCTACCAGCACCCTCCAAGCACCCTCAGCACCCCACAAACCCACCGGACACCCACACGCACCTTGATGCCCACAACAATGCCCTTGTCCTTGATCATCTGGACGAATGGGGTGCCATCGTCAGCCTTCTGGTACATGGTCTCGTGGAAGAAGATGACGCCCCCAATGCATTTCTTCACCCGGCTGTCGGCGCTGAAGAGGATCTGGCGGTACAGCCGGCGGTTCTCCTCCGTGTTCTCCACACCAATCTGGTTGAGGCGCTTCGCCATGCTCCCTGCGGGCACCCGGCACCCCCGTGAAGCTCAGGCATGGGGAAAAGGGGGGGGCGGGACAGATTCCCCCCACACACACTGACCTACGGACTCATCGGCGGCCAGAATGCCCTTGCCCGGGGCCACGATGCGCAGCGCGATGTCCGACAGCTCCTTCTTCTGCTCGGCCGTCAGCGCGGGGTATTGGTGCGTCATGGTGGTGGTGGCTGCGAGAAGACAGGGGCTGAGTCATGCACCGGCGGGGAGGCCCCCTCATCTGCCATGCGCCAGTCCTGCGGGGACTGGGGACCCCCATGGCGCTGGGACCCCGGCCCTGCCGGTCAGCAGGGCGGACACGTTGCATAAGCAGGCAGCTGCCCTCACCTCGGGACGGGCAGGGCCTCGTGGAGGATGCTGGGGAGCTCCCAGCCATTTTGCTGCCTGCTCGCCCGCCCCCAGCCCAGCCATCTTGAGGGAGCGCAGCTCCGCGGGGGGCCGGGGCAGGGAACGGGGGGGCCCGGGGATGGAGATACCCCGGGGCCGGGGATACCCCGGGTGGGAGGTACGCGTGGGATGGCGATAGCTCGGGGATGGGGATACCGGGGAGATGGAAATACTCCGGGAATGGCGCTACCTGGGGAAGCAGAGACCCCGGGGGCGGCACTGCCCGGGGCTGGGGGTACCCGCGGTTTGGGTACCCCGGGGATGGCGCCGCCGAGGGGACGGGGATGCCCCAAGGAGCCGCTGCTCCCCCCGGAGCGGCGATTCCCCGGCCGGCACTGCCTGGGCTCAGGCTGCGCCAGCGCAGGGGGTATCTCCGGGCTCCCCCCGCCCGGCACCCCCCGTGCCCGGGGCTCCCTCTGCCCCGGAGCCTCCCAGCCCTGCCCGACCCCCGGATTGCCGGCGGCGCCGCACGGAGACACCCCGGAGCCTCGGCGGGGATACGAGCTCCCGCTGCCGGGATCCCTCGGCTGCACCCCCGGCCGCCCCCCCCCTCCCCTCTCCTCTCCTCTTCCCCGCGGCTCCCGGCTCCCCCTTACCGTGCAGGGCGGGCGGCGGCGGGCGCGGACTGCGGGCTGTGCGCTCCGGCCCCGCGGTAAATGGGGCTGCGGTGCCGCAGAGCTACGTGACCGGCGGGGCGGCACCCGGCAGGACCGGCCCCCCCGGCCCGCTCCGCCCCCCCCGCCGCACGCACCCCCCCCACCGGCGACAACCGCTGCTGCTGGTGGGGACCCCAGGGCGACAGCCCCGGGCTGGGGACCCCGCTGTGCTGCTGCTTTGCAACCCCCTGCTGCGGGTCAGGGCTCCCCCCCCCAAGGACCGAACTGAGTCAGCCCCCGTCACGGGCAGGGACCCCCATGCCACCCAGGCACCCCGCTGTGCCACCCCATTGCCACCCCCTGCCCCTGCTGGAGACCCCTGTGTGCCACCGACCCTGCTGTGCCATTCCTGGTTATGGGTAGGGACTCTCCCTGCCACCCCCTCGCCGCTGGTGGGGACCCCGCTGTGCCCCCTTTTTGCCGTTGTGACCCCCCCATTGCCACTGCCAGCTAGACGGGGACTTTCCCCTCATCACCTCTGGGCCCAGGACCCCCCCCGTGCCACCCCGAGGCTGGGGACCCCCCCGTGCCACCCCACTGTTGCTGTGCCAGGGACCCTGGCTGCATCACCTCTGCCTGCCGGGGGCCAAGCAGCGCAGAGCCCCAGACCCCCAGGACAGGGTGGGGGCTCCCACAGGAGACCAGTCGTTCCCCCCCCCCAGCGAAAAGCCGCCCGCAGCCGGTGCAGGGACAATAGCAATGTCCCCGCTCACCCCACGGGGCCGGCTGCCAGGGCCGCGCTCTGCTGAATCCCCGCCGTAAAAGGAGGGCTCAGCCGCCCCGCATGGCCCTAATCCAGGGAGGGCAGTGCATCTGCCCCCGCGCTCCAGGGCTGGGCACAGCCTGGGGCCCCCACTGCCGGCCCCTCATCTCGGGGGGCCGTACCCCACACACCCCCCAAGCAGGAGGGGAGGCGATGCCAGGGAGCAGCAAGCGCTGCTTCCCCGTGAGCCACCCACGCACCTGGTACGTAGAGGCGCAACCCTAAACACCTCCATTTCCTGGGTGCTGGGGTAAATAAAGGTGCCAGCACCCGTGGTGTCGCAGCACCCACCACACGTGGGGGTAGCAGGGCTGCGGCAGAGGGCAGGGGAAGGTGATTCCCCCCCCCCCCGGGGCAGGAGAAACAGGCCATTAAAAACCAGAGCACTTGTTTGAATGCTGCTATTTCGGGCAGTGCTGGGGGAGGGCGGTGCTGCACGGCCCCCATGGCCGCAGGGAGCATCCTTGGGGTCGGGAACACCAGGAGGGGGATCCCACAGGAGATGCCCCAGCAGCAAAGGTGAGGCTAGAGCTGCACTGGGAGCAGGGGGCCCCCCGAGGGACACCCCCTCCCTTCCCCCCCTCCCCAGCAGGGGCCAAGGCAGCGCTGGGAGCAGGAGCTGGCAGAGCTCCCAGAGCTCCCAGCAACCCAGGGGATGCTGCATGCCAGAGCCGCACTGGGAGGGGAACCATCCCCACACAACAGGCTTGTGGCCCACGGCCCCCTGATAGGGGTGCAGGATCCAGCCTCCGATACCCTCCGCAGGGGGAAGCAGGAGGGGGTGCAGGGGGAATCTAGGGCAGGAGGAGGAGCAGGGGCTCAGGGAGGGAAGCTAGGTCAGCCCGGGTGCTGCCGGGGCCGCAGGGTGGGAGCCTGGGGAATGCAGCGCCTTATTGAGAGCAAGTGCTGGCGGGGGGGGGGGGGGGGGCATGTCCCCCGCCAAGAAGGAGAGGCCCTGGGGTGGCAGGGAGCCATGGCCCTGTGACGGGGATGGAGGCACAGGCTGAACAAGTTGTCCGTACCCAGGGCACCAGGAGTTTCCTCTATTAGTGCACCAGGCAGGGCGAAAGCCAACAAAACTTTATTCAATAAATAATTACAGCATTAAGAACATGAAGGTTTCACGCTACAGGCTACAGCAGCTCAGCACCTTCCTTGCTGCCACTGGCCGGCTTCAGGCCCAAGTACCGCAGCAGGCTGTGGTGCTCCTGGCAGCCTGCTGCCACGTCAGGGACAGCTGACAGGACCTGGGGACGGCAGCAGCGTTAGTGACAGCGTTCGGGATGAGAGTTTGTGTTGCTGCAGTCACAGCAAGGGTGAGAGCAATGAACCCCCAGCCTCACCTCTTTCATCTTCTCCTGCATCTCCTCATGGGTCCTCAGCACTTTCTGGGCGTGATGGAGCCTCAGCTCCAGCCCTCGGACCTGTGGTGGGAGATGCCTGTCAGGTGCATGCCCCAAAACTGGGCAGGAACCACCCCAGGAGGGAGAGGGGACAAGAGCCAGGGCAGCCCCTCAGGGCTCCCCATACCTGCTCCAGGTATTTGTCAGAGAGCAGCAGATTCTCATCCTCTTTCTCCAGGAGCAGCAACCGTAGTTTGTCCACCTGCAAAAAGAGCAAGCGCTGCTGAGAAATCACTGCGGGGTGAGAGCAATGGGGTGGGGGGTTCCTCCTGCCATCCCGCAGGTCGCCTGCTTGAGGAGCGAGGTCTGGAGAGGTCCCTGTCCATGGAGGGGTGGTGACACAAGTAGCCCCTGGCAGCCTCCAGCCTCACCTCCTGCCGCAGCAGGACTCGCTCCTGGACGTAGGCAGCGTCCACCTTGGGCTCCTGCCCCCGCATCTCCTCCCACAGCACCTTGGCCTCTGTCTCTGCACGCTGGAGCGAGCGCTTCAGCTGGGAGACCTCTCCCTTCAGCCTCTGGAGGGGGAAAGGAGATGCTGAAAGGGGTCCTGCAGCCAGCACCCCCCAGGCGTGCAGCCCGGCCCGGCCCCATCACGCACCGTAACTTCCCCACTCTTGTCGATGAGCTGCAGCATCTTCTCTTCCTGCTGTTTCACCACGTCCTGCAGCTCCCTCTCATTCTGCAGGGGGGAAGAAGCGGTGTCAGGTAGTGCCTGGCCCCAGCCACCCCCAGCACCCCAGGGGCAGGGAGCAGGTTTTCTCATGTTCGAGAAGGTCAGACAAGCCAGCAGCACCCATGGGGTATCACTGGAGCCAGTCACCCAGATTTCTCCGTGTCCTAGATCAGCGCCCGTCCCAGTTCGGCTCTGCCCTGGGGTGAGCGCTGGCCCAGTTCTGGCACCAGCTCACCTCTAGCTTGCCCCTCAGTGCCTTGTTCAGCTTGGCGATGGTGGCAGCCTGGGTGTCCATCTTCTCCTGACTCTCGGCTGTCACCGTCTCCAGACGGAGCTGCAGGTCGGAGCTGGGAGAGGACAGCAGGGCTGAGCGGGTGGGGATTGCAGCCGAGCAATGTGCTGGGTACCAAACCCCCTCCCGAGCGTCCCACCAGCCCCGTGGTGGGAGAGGCCAACACCGCCAGCCGGACCGGGTGGAAAAAGCCCTTCTAGCCATGGCAGGAGAGGTCTAATCCAGAGCTGGGGGACCCCAGACAGGCTGCCCGCAGGAGAGGCCGTGCCCAACTCTCGACACGAGCCCCTGGTGAACTCACATCTTTGTCTGCAGCGCCTTGAACTCGCTCTGCTCCAGCTCCTGGATGCGGGAACTCAACATGGCAAGGTCGGAGACTACGGCTCTCAGCTCCTTCACGCTCTCCAGCAGACCGTCCTCGGGCTCTGCGGGCAGGGCAGAGGCTCGTGAGCGACACAGAAGGAACGTCAGCCCCAGGGGACACGGAGCCAAGCAGGAAGGCAGCCCTGCAGCTTTGGAGCAGGGTCCAGGGCAGGGTGACAGCCCCAGTACCTATTGGCTTTGGCGTAGAGGCAGGTTTGTCCTTGGTAAATGCACTCCCACCTCCCGTGGCTTCATCGGCATCTGCAAGAGGACAGAGGTGCTGTGCCCAGCCCTGCGTGCTGTGCGGAGCACAACCAGAGCTCACCTGTCCGCCTCAGGGAGCTCAGAGAAGACCCCGGCTGCTTGCAGGAGCCGTGACCCAACCCGTGGCTGCCGCAAGCGAACAAACGGGATCCACAGGGATGGCACAGGGATCTCCTCCACGCTCAGCACCAGTGTGCATCCCCAGCATGGTGGGGAGCGATCCCCCATCCCCATACAGGGACCCCCCCAGCACCCAGACAGCGGGTGCCAGCTCACCTTTCCCCGACACCGCTTTCAGGACACTGCCCACGAAGGAGCTCCCGGCACGGTACGGGGTGCGGCACGCCGGCGTGCGGCAGGCAGGGGTCCAGGCACGGTGGGGTGTCTGCCAGCCTGGCGTCCGTGGAGCCGGGGTCCAGGCTCTGCTTCTCGATGGGGCATCATCCTTCAGAGGGGAAGGAGAGCACAGCACCAGAGCACAGCTTGCGACAGCTCTGCACTGCTCTGGCGAGTGGTGGAGGGGTCTATGAAGCCATGCCATGGAGAGCCACTCCCTGCCCCCTCTCTGGCCACCTCCTCATCCTTGTCCGCAGGGCAGAGCTCCTACCTCCTCCTGCAGAGCAGCCCTGAGGCAATCAGCAAGCTCCTGCAGCCGCATCTTGCTCTCGGTAATGTCCGTGGAGCACCAGGAGACTTTGTCCCTCTTGAGCTGCAAGTCGAGGAGCTCGGCCTTGGTGCTCTCCAGCTCCTTGCCAAGGGCAGCCTGCTCTTCCCTGCGGGATGGCATCAGCCTCAGCAGGAGCAGCGTTTTTCCTCCTCGGCATGGGACAGGGACATTTCCCACACCTGCCTCCCACTGTGACCCGATGGGGTGCAAACCCCACAGATTTAGGCAGCTTCCACCAAGATGGGGTCTGCTGGGCTTCCCCACAGCCTCTTCCACCTGCCTGGGCAATCATGCTTGGCTGGGCAGTGGTGATTGGAGCCATGTCCCCCTGTGTGTCCCCCGCTCCCCAGGAAGAGCTCGATTTCCCAAAAGACAGGGGTCGGTACCGTAGGCACTGGTGAGAGTCCATCAGCTCCTCATACTGCAGGCTGCGCTCCTGCAGGGCAGCCAGCGTGGACTTCAGCCTGGCCTCCACCTCCAGCAGCTGCGTGCGGGACATGTGGTTCTCCTGGTTGAGGAACTGCAAGAGCGTGGGGGGACACAGCCATGAGCACCTGGCCAGACCTGAGGGGTCCCACTGGGACCCCCAGCACGGTCCCTCCTATGCCTCAGGGTGCCATTTCCAATTAGGGATGGCTTTACCCCGGCACACCGAACCCTGGAGACCAAGCAGTTTACCAGGGACAGGCTGGGGAACGGCACCATGCCTGCAGCCAGGGAATTATCCCAGAGAGCTGTCCCCCCTCCCCGGGAATCACGCTGAGCAGGATGGAGAGCCACGCTACGTGCGGGATGTCAACCACCCTCGCCGTGCTCACCCCCGCCCCAGAAGGCTAATCCTCCCGAGAGGCACGTGACAGCGCGGGCAGGGTCAGGCAGCTCCTACCTCCCGGCACTCGGTCGCCTCCCGCAGCTCCTGGCACAGCCCATTGCACTCCCGCTGCAGGGTGTCCCTCTCCCGCGCCAGCCTGCAGGGACAGGATGGGGTCAGGAGGGTGCTGCGTTTTGGGGACGAGGGCTGGCAGGAGGTGGCTATGGGGGGGACCAAAGCCCTGCCCCAAAGGTCAGACCCACCAAGCCATCTCCTCCCACTGCTTCTCGTTCTCCTGCTGCAGCGCATCCCGTTCCTGCTCCAGGTTGGCCAGATTCACCATCAGGGAGCTCAGATCTGTGAGGGGCAGAGCCGTCAGCATGGGGAGGGGCAACGGGGACAGCAGGGACGGTGGCAAGTTCCAGCTACCCACATCACCCACCCCTACCTGTGCTGAGGCGTGAGTTGGCCACCGTCAGCTGCTCCAGCTGAGCCACCGCATCCTGCAGGGCCACCGAGGTCTCCTCCAGCTGGCAGGATGCCTGCAGAGACACAGTGCCCTCCGGGTTGGCTTTGGGCTGCTCTATCCCATGGGAAGTTCCCATACTAAGGGTGCCCAAAGTCCTCCCATGTCTGGGGAGCAGCCAGGCTGCAGGGGAACATCCCAGACACCCCCAGGCACCACTCAGCACTAGGCAACCCCCTACCTCCTCCTTGGCTTGAAGAGCTTCATCCGCTCGCTGCCTCATGGCGTCCCGCTCCTCCAGGCAGCTCCGCAGCTTGCCGGGCACACTCTCCAGCACGGCCTGGCACCGGGACACCAGGGCCCTCGCCTGCTCCCGCTGCAAGGGGACACGGCACCAGGCAGAGCTGAGCATGGCACACGGGTGGTCCGAGATAGAGCGAAGCGGCGCCAGCCTGCGCCGCGCTGGCAGGGAGGCGAGGGGATGAGCCCACCACTGGCCCCCACAGGGACACCCCTCACCTCTGCGTCCAGGGCTCTCCTTTCCTCCTCCAGATTTTCAAAGGTGATGTCTATGAACTCCCTGAAGGGCTGAGCCTCAGCAGCCAGGGATGCCTGCGGGGCAGGAGAAATGGGTCAGCGTTGCCGCAGCGAAAGAGCCATGTTTGATGGCCACGCTGGGAGGCGAGCACCAGCCCCAAGGCTGCGGCAGCTTCCCAGCAGCGGCGCCAAGAAACCTCTGATGGAGCCAAGCCCATCACAGACCATTGCTTAAAGCATCGCCCAAGCCCAGGACGTGGGATGCCCTTCCAGCTCCCCAGGGAGGAGGCAGCCGGAGGTCCCCGCCTGCTCAGTACCTGCTGGTCGATGGCGTCTGCCAGCAGCGTGCCCAGCTCTCGCTGGGAGGCCAGGCTCTGGTCGCGGGCGGCAAGCCGGGCACTGGCATGGGTGCGGAAGGCCTCCAAGAAGCAATCGCTCTGCCGAGGGAAGGGTGCTGCTCTGGGCACGGTGTCGCATGAGGAGCAGCTCCCAGGAGCCGTCCCTGCACAGTGCTGCGGCCCAGGGCTCCTGCTCCCAGCAGGACACAGCCTGAGCCAAAAACCCATCCTGAGCCAAAAACCCATCCTGAGAGCTCCAGCCACCCCGGGCAGCCACGGCCCTTCCTGCCTTCCAGGGCCACATCAGGCTTTTCCCCCCCAGATACCAGAAAGACGTTCCCCCTCCGCAGAGGCATAGGATGTCACATCAAAGGCACAGGGACAGCAGAGCCTGCCCTGAACCCCCCACCAGCTGCCCCCCTACCTCCTCCTTGGCTCGGAGGGCTTCGTCCGCTCGCTGCCTCATGGCATCCCGCTCCTCCAGGCAGCTCCGCAGCTTGCCTGGCACGCTCTCCAGCACGGCCCGGCACCGGGACACCAGGGCCCTCGCCTGCTCCTGCTGCGAGGAGAGATGGTGCCAGGAGGCACCAGGTACAGCCAACGGCTGCCGTGTGTGCCGGCAGCACCAGCATCTCCTGAAACCCGGGGGAAAGGGTGCCCAGCCTGGCTGTGCGTGGGCTCACCTCCCAGGCAAGGGCTCCCTGCTCATCCTGCAACTTCTGAAATGCGGCATCCGCAAGGCCCCGGAACAGGAGGCACTGCTTGCTCCAGGCGCTCTGGGTAAGGGACAAAGGCATCGGCATTCAGGCAGCAGTCCCGGGGCCAGCACAGGCAGCGCCGGGCACACTCATGCCCTGCCCAGCTGAGACCTGGCAGGCTCATCACACGCCAGCCAGCCGAGACGCACCGTCCCTGTGGTGGTTAGCTCCAGCTCCCGCTGCAGGTCCTGCTCTGCTCCCCGCTGCCGCTGCAGAGCCTCCGTTTTCCTCCGCAGCTCGAGGTAGAGGTTGCGGTAGATCTCTTCCTCCTAAGGGCATCCCGGCAGAGTGCAGGGGGCTTCGCACCAGCCCTGCTCCACCCTGGGGTCCAGCCGTGACACCTCCCATTTTCCCCCCTCCCCACGCATGCCAGGGATGTTTCCCCGCACAAAGGATTCAAATCCAGCAAACTCAGCAGGTCGAGCCGGGTGTGATAACGCGGCTGGAGCAGCGCCAGGCACGTGATGCTGCGTGCCGTGCCGTAGTACCCACGCTTTACTCGCGCTCCATCAGGCTGCGGTCCAGCCGGGCCACCATCCCGCTGGTGGCACGTGGGCACCATCATGGCGCCAAGGCCACAGAAAATTGTGCGGCATCGCCCCAGCGAGGCCTCTTACCCCTTTGGGGTGGGTGACATCTGTCTGTGTGAGCGCGTCCCTCTGCTCGGCCGGCCCCACGCCGGGCAGCGGCCGCTGGCTCTCCTGCCAGTCGCGCAGCTGGAGCGAGAGGGCTTCGATGATGATGAGGGTGCTCTCCAGCCGCCCCTCCAGCTCTGCCCGCGGCAGGGACTTCAGCTGCTCCCGGGGACAGCTGGGGACAGAGAGAGGGCTTGGGGCAGGGACAGCCCACGGGTGCCACAGCCCCATGTCTGTGGGGACATCCCCACACTTACTGCCAGAGCAGGGAGTCCGTTTCGGCAGCACTGTCCTTGGCGCAGAGGAGGCCACCCGTGGATGTGTTTGTGCTCCTCTCCCGCAGGTCCCGGGGGGTCATGAAGGTACCGGTGACCACGGTGGGCACAGGAGTGACGCTGGTGCCAGTGACCGCGGTGGACACGGGAGTGACGCTGGTGCCAGCATCCCGCCGCAGCACAGGCAGGGGCAGGCTGTGCCGCATGGACTCCAGCAGGGATGAGGTGTTGAGGCTCTTCTCCAGCCACACCAGCGGCAACACCCAGGACACGGCACCCGGGGCCACCTCGGGCGAGGGGATGGTGGTGGCCATTGCCTCCAACCCGGCATGCTCCGACCTACCTGCCTCAGTGGGAGGGGGTCTGGGGGAACCCTGCTCTGGGGGGGCAGGGGCTGGGGACTCAGCCCCCTCAGGGGTGTCTTGGCAAGACGGGGTACCCGCACTGCCATCTCCAGCCAGGGGCTCAGGGGCCACGGGGCTGCAGGAGAGGTCAGCGGGCGCCACTCGCCAGCCGTGGAAAGGAGCTTCCTGCGGGGTGGAGCTGGTGCCAGGGGGCCCTGGGGTGCAGGAGGCCGAGCTGGCGCTGCCAGGGGGTCCTGGGGTGGTGCTGCCAGGGGGCTCCGGGGTACACAACCCCAGGACAGGGCTGCGCAGGGGGGCTGGCGGGGTGCTGCCGGGGGGCTCCGGGGTGCAGGGCCCTGGGACTGGGCTGCACAGGGGGTCCTGCAGGGTGCTGCTGGGGGGCTCCGGCGTGCATGACCCCAGAGTGGGGCTGCACAGGGGAATTGGCACAGTGGTCCCAGGTGTCTCTGGGTTGCACGGCCCCAGGATGATGCTGCTGGGGGTCTCTGGGCTGCAGGGCCCTGGGAGGGGGCTGCACAGGGGGGCTGGCACAGGGCTGCTGGGGGGCTCTGGGCTGCAGGGCCCTGGGAGGGGGCTGCACAGGGGGGCTGGCACAGGGCTGCTGGGGGGCTCTGGGGTGCAGGGCCCTGGAGTGGAACTGCCAGGGGGCTCCAGGCTGGTGCTGCTGGGGGGCTCTGGCGCACTGGGCACAAGGGTGGGATTCCTGGGGTGCTCAGGGGCGCCAGGTTTCAGGGTGGGACTCCTGGGGGTCTCTGAGCTGCTGGGCCCCAGGGCGGGAGTCCCAGGGGGCTCTGAGATGGTGCTGCTGGGGGGGGCCAGGCTGCAAGGCACTAGGGTGGTGCTGCTGGGGGGGAACTGGATAGCACTTCTGGGGGGTCCTGGGGGGCAGGGCAACCGGGTGATGCTGCTGGGGGGGCCCCGGGTGCACGACACTGGGGTGGCACAGTCATGGTCCTACAGGACATTTGGGGGGGGTGGAGGGGATCAGGGCTGCCCTGCCCTTCCCCCCAGCACCTCATAGCCATTTGCCCCCATCTCCCCATTTCCCCCACACCAGTGGGGACACCTGTCCCCCCACCCCAGTATCCCCAGCCCCGGTACACCCCAGCATCCCTCCCTGTTACCCCACCGCACCCCCCAGCCGTGTCCCCCCCCCCGGCCCTGCACCGACCTTGAGCCGCAGGCGGCGGAGCAGCGGGGTGAGGCTGGTGCGGTCTGCACCCGGCTGCAGCCGCAGCTCCTGCAGGGGGGCGCGCCGGGGCGGCTGCTGCGCCTGCGGAGGGGGCACCGGGGGTCACCGGCGGCAGCACCGGCAGCACCATCACACACACACACACACACACACACGTTTACCGGAAGCGCTCCGGTCCCGCCGCCCCCAGCCACCCCTGGGCAACCCCGCATGGTCGGTGCCGCCCCGCCGGGACCCCACCCCACCCCCACGGCTCTCCCCGCCGCCCCACCGGGACGCCCAAACCGGTGCCCCCACACCTGCCCCATGCCGAGCCCCCAGGCCGCACTCACAGCGGGGGTCTGGGCCGCCCGCATGGCCCCGCTCCCGGTCAAGGCCCCGCTCCCGGTCAAGGCCCCGCTCCCGGCTCCGGTCCGGCCCGATCCGATCCCGCCGCTCCCCGCGCGCTGCCGCCGCCGCCCGTTTGAAAACCACGCGCCGCTCTGATTGGCTGCTCCGCGCACGCGTCACTCCACCACGGCGGTGGTTAGAGGCGGGGCTATGCCCGGTGGTGGGCGCGGGGAGTGGGTGTGGCTTCACGCGAGGCACCGCCCCCCCGCGGGGAAGGATGGCGCCGGGCAGCGCGAGGCGCACCGGGGCACGCGCCGAGCCCCCCCCCCCTCCCCGCACCCTCCGCAGCCCCTGTCCCGGGGGCACCAGCCCTGCACGGCCCCCCCAGACCTGCCCCGACCCCTGCCCGCGGGAGGGGGGGACACACCAGCCCCGCACCCCCCCCGGTGGTCCCGCAGGAGTCAGGGCAGCACCCGTAGCGGTGCCCGCGGCTCTCGGGTTTATTGCTCCCGCGGGGAGAGGTACAGCGTTGGGGTAAGGGGGACCCGGCCCAGCAGGGTCCGACCCGCTGCCGGGGGAGGGGGGGGGGATGTCCCTGAGCGATGCCGGGGGTCCCGGCCGCGGTGGCTCAGCCAGGCCAGGGCCGGCCCGGGGGGGCGGCGAGGTCGCAGGCGAAGTCGGCGAAGGTGGCGGGGTCGGGCGGGGGCTGCTCAGGGGGGCGCGGGGCCACGGCCACGGCCACCGGGTCCTTCTGCAGCAGGTCGGCGTCGAAGGTCACCCCGCGGAAGAAGGGGTGGCCCTGGAAGTGGTGGAGGTAGCGCAGGCGGTGCAGGGGGTTGTGGCACAGCAGCTGGGGACGGAGGGAGGACGGTGAGTGGCGGGGAGGCCGGCGTCCAGCCTGGGGGGCCAGTGGGGGCCCCGAAATCCAGGTGGGAGGGTTACCTCGGCGAGCAGCCGGGCCAGAGCGGGGCTGAGCGCGGGTGGGCTCTCGTAGCTGCTCTGTTTGACGCGCTCCAGCATGGCCACGTGGTCCCCCGCTGGCGCCACGGGGAACTGGGGGGGCAAGGAGTGGATTTAGGGGCTCCATGGGGTGCCTCATACCCCCCCAAACCCTGCGGTCCTCACCTCCCCGCTCGCCAGGGCAAAGAGCAGGACTCCCAGGGACCACCAGTCAGCTGCGTGGCTGTAGGGTCCCCCGCTCAGCACCTCTGGGGCTGTGGGGATGAGGGGGTGAGTGCCTGGGGGGGGGCATGCCCCCCATTGCAGCCCCCCACTGCCCCCTTACCCATGTACTGCAGGGTGCCGCAGATGGTGTGGGCTCGCTCACCCCACCGCAGGTGCCGGGAGAGCCCAAAGTCAGTGAGCTTGAGGTGTCCTGTGGGGTGAGACACTGTGTGGGGGCCCTGTGGATGGGGTGTCCCCGTGGACAGGGGCATCCCCACAGCTGGGATGTCCCCACGCCAGTGCCAGCAGACTCTTACCTCTCTCATCCAGGAGGATGTTCTCCATCTGAAACAAGACAGGTGCTGGGGTGGCCTCTCCATGCCAGGAGGTTCAGAGACCCCCCCCCGACCCATCCTGTGGTCCCCCCAGCCCCACTGACACCCACCTTCACGTCTCTGTGCACGATGCCCAGGTCATGGAGGTACACTGGGGAGAAGACAGAGCCATCAGAGTGGCGGGTCCCCTCCCAGCATGGTGCCCACTGCCACCCCTGCAGCACCCAGCAGGCAGCTGCCCACCCTTGGGAGGGCTGACCCTGCCTGCAGGTCCCCACCAGTGGGGATGGTGCTGGCTGTCCTCAGCGTGGCAGGCCACTTACCCAGCACCAGCACCAGCTCGGCAGCGAACAGGCGGACGGTGGCCTCGGTGAAGCGCCCGGCGGCGCGCCACAGCGCGTGCAGGTCTCCGGTGCTGCAGTAGGTGCACACTGCCGGGACGGGCGACGCACCTTACCGATGGGCTGCCCCGCGGGGCTGGGCTGCGCTGGCACGAGGGGCACAGGCACCGGGGTGGGATGGGCACGGAGGGCCAGGTGGGTCACTGGGGCCGTGCACCAAGGTGACATGGACACCAGGGCCATAAGGGCAGCGAGGTGGCACAAGCACCAGGACCACACTGGCACCAAGGTGGCACTAGCATCATATATGGGCACCAGGACCACGTACTGAGGTGACGTGGGCATGACTAAGGTGGCATAGGAGCATGCAAGTACCGGGGCTATGTACCACGGTGACATGGGCACCAGAGCCATGTGGGCACCAGGGACGCACAAGGACCAGGGCCACACAAGCTCCAAGGTGGCACAGGCACCGTGGCCACACAGGTACCAAAGTGGCATGGTCCCTGGGGTCACACAGGCACTGGGAACATGCAAACTACATGGGCACTGAGGTGGCACAGCCATCAGGGCCATCGGGGCCAGGCAGGCAAAGGGGCTCGTTCACCCCCATGCTGGCCCCTGCCCCGCTGTGGCTCGTCCCCATCCCTGTGTCCCCGTCCCCACAGTGGGTGCGGGGTGGGAACCGGCAGCCAAGTGCCTGGATCCCTGCAGGGCAGCAGGCAGCGCAGGGGGAGCGTGCGCGTGTGCGGGGACACGTGTGCAGGCGGCAGGGACATGTGCTCAGGCGGGGGGGGGTGAGCCCGCAGGCAGATGGTCACTCACTGATGAAGAGGTGGCGCTGGCCCTGCCAGCTGTCCCCCAGCCCGTGGACAAACGGGTGCCTGACCTGTCTCTGGGGACACAAAGCAGAGAGGGTGAGCGGCCCCTGGGGTGGGGGGCCAGGGGAGCCAGGGACCTTGCTCCTGCCACCCTCCCTCCGCAGCCCCAGCGGCCTCCTGCCATCCCCACGGCTGCCCTGACCCCCTGCTATGGGCTGGGGTCCCCCCTAGACCCCCCCTAACCTGGATGCTGACTTCTTCCTTGCACTGCTTGAGGGTGTCGCGGCGCAGCACCTCCACTTTGGGCACGACCTGGGGGGGGGGGGTGAGGGGTCATCAGGGGTGGCCAGGGGTAGGTGGGAGCACCCATGGGCCCTGGGGACAGCACCCACCTTCACGGCACAGACCTTCTCCCGCCCGCAGTCCAGCACCTTGAGGATGGTTCCGAAGGAGCCTTTGGCCACGAAGCCCAGGATCTGGGGGGGGGGGGGGTGGTTCAGGGCCTGAGCACCCCACAGAGATGGGCTTGGGGTGAGGCAGGGTCCCGCGTGGAGTGAGGTGGGGTGGCACAGGGCACCCAAGGCAGGCGGTGGGGACACACGGGGACCCAGCATGGGGCACAGGGACACGGGGGACAGGGACACGGGGACCCCAGCACGGCGGTTGTGGATGCTGGCAGGATGCACGGGACCCTGGTAGGACACACAGAGACTCGACACGGGGCACCGGGACCCGGCGGGGGTAGAAGGGGACCCGGTGGGACGGCCGGGGACGCCGGTAGGATGAGCAGGGACCCGGCACGGCGTGCGAGGAGAGCCGGTAAGACGGTCCGTGATCCCGGGATGGCGGCACGGGGTGCACAGATGGCGCGGGAGGACGCTCGGGGACCCCGGGAGGATGCACGGGGTGCTGGGGGACCCCGGTAGGACGTGCAGGGACCCCGGTAGGACGTGCAGGGACCCGACACGGGGTGCGAGGGGACCCGTTAGGGCGCTCGGGGCTGCTGGGTCGGGATACGCGGGCACCCCGATAGGACGGTCGGGGACCCCGTTAGGATGCACCGGGACCCCAGCAGGAGGGTGGGAGCCCCGGGACGGCACCTTGAGCTGCTGCTGGCGGGCGGAGGGGCGGACGGGGAACTCCGGCAGGAAGAGCGAGACGAGCTGCGGCAGCGGCCACCCGGGCAGCGGCGGCTCCTCGGCGGGACCCCGTGGGGCCAGGGCGAGCCCCGACCCCGGTACCGGTACCGGCCCGGCGCGGCCCAGCAGCGCCCGCACCCACGACCCGACGGCGCGGCCCTGCGGAACCGGGGGGGGGGGGGGGAGCGTCAGCGGGGGGACCCCGGGGCGGAGGGACCCCGGGGCAGGGGGGATCCCCGGGGCCGCTGGCGCCGCACGCACCTGGGGGGGCCGCACCGGGGCCGGGGCCGGCCCGGGGCCGCTGCTCGTTGCTCCCATCGCGGCGCCGCCCGGCCGCGCCCCGGGCCCGGTCCCCGGTAATCCACCGCCTTACATAACCCCGCCGCCCCGCCCCGCCCCGCCCCGCTCGGGTGCGACCACCCCCCGCCCCGGGACCGGGGCTGCCCCTTTGCACCGGGAGCGCACCCCAGGACACCCACCCGTGACTGATTCCCCCCCCTTCTGGGCGGGGCACACCCTCTGGGACCCCCTTGCACATTTTGGGGTTCCCCCTTCAACCACTCATCCTCCCTTTGCACCCCACTTGCCACAGCTCCCCTGCCCCGGGGCAGCCGGTGGGGTACCTGCAGCCCCCCCGAGCCCCGGCCCAGCCCTGGGCACTGATGGGCACATATCCACGGGAGAGGGACGAGTGCGAGGGCTCAGCCCAGGGTGATGGTGGACACTGCAAGGGAGCCCCGTGCCCCCAAACCGGGTGCCCCCAGGGAAGGGTGAGGGGGGGTGAAGCCACAGCCGGTGGGGTGCTGCTGAGCCGAGAGGGGGGGAAAACGCTGAGCCCAGCACTGCAGCACGAACCGGCGCGGGGGGAGAAACGACCCACCAGACCAAGGCTGTTCCAAATTAAAAACTCTTTATTGAAACTCTCTCCCGTTCCCCTTTCTCCCAGCCTGGAGCGATCCTGCTGCTTCACCAGGCCCTGGGGCTGGGCCCAGCACCCGCACAGCAGGGAGGGGGGAAGCTCACAGGAGCCCTTGGCACGGGGGGCTGCGCCCCACAAAGCGGCCCCGGAGCACATTGCGCCACACATCCCCGTGCTGCTGCGCCCCTGCCCCACAGCGACAGGGCTGCCGAGGGCCTGCGCACGGCTAACCCCCGCCTTGGACATCGCTGCGCCGAGCAGCGTGGCCCCCCCTGCCACAGGGGTGCCCCTCCGGAGTGGGGAGCCTGGGGCACCCCAGTCCCTTCCCGGCCTGCCGGGTGCTGCTGTCATTTGCGCCTGCCGAAGATCGACTTCTTGCTGGGGTTCTTCTCACCCACGCTCAGCCCGATGAGCAGACGTGCCTTCTCATCTTCCTCCTGCTGCTGGATGGTCCCGTCCGATTTGTTCTCCAGCTTCCCCCGGGCCTCCGCGCCCGCTGCTGGCTTCAGGCGTAGCTTCTCTTTGATCACCTGCCCGTAAATTAGGGGGCTCAGCACCCCACAACCGCACCCAGGCCCCTCAATGCGGGTGAGAGCCCAAGCTGCTGAGCCAGACTGGCTGCTTCCCGCTCCGGAGAACGCGCTGCCTGCTGTGGGGTTACTGCCTCCATCCTGGGCAGAGCAGCTCCGGCACCCTCCCTGCAAGCGGGAAGGAGGCACCGCGGGATGGGGTCCCACCTGTGCCACCAAGGCTTTGCGGCTGTCCCTCTTCACCGCCATGGCGAAGTCCAGCCACGTCCACGTGTTGTTGTGGTACTCCAGGCACGGCAGCACCAGGTTCAGGTCGCCCCAATCCACACTGTTCTTCTCGCCCTGGGTGACAGGGGTGGCAGGCAGCGTGGGACAATGTCCCAGGTCACCCCCAGCCAGAGATGCTGTGCCCCCTCCCCGGCACACCCCGTCCCGCCAGCCCCACACCTTGTAGCTGACGCAGAGTGGGACCTGTGGGATCTTGATATAGATGAAGGAGTTGTTCATGGCCGCACGCTCCTTCATCTTGTCGATGTCATCCACGGGATGCTGGGGACAGAGCCATGAGCAGAAGGGAAGGAGAGGGGACATAGCCAGGAACCAGCAGGGAAGGGACAGCCAGGCACTAGGCCATGGCATTGCTTCACCGGGGAGAAGAGGTGAGAGCTGCTCTGGCATGGTGTTAAGAAAATGAGATGCTGCAGGGAACAAATCAAGCGTGCAGGTGCTTGGTTGTAAAGGATGCAAATCCTCATGGTGGGAGGGAACAGGAGAAAATGGACAGGCAAGTGGGGGAGGACATGGCTGCCCAGCCCTGCAGCCGAGGGAAAACAGACTGGCTCCACAGCAGGGCACTCCCACATTCCCCCCTCAAGGCAGCAGCAGGTACCTCGGGTGCTTTTCGAAATGATCTTCTGACCCCTGACGTCCGGTTCAGTCCCTGAGCGACTCCCTTCCCTGGGCCCAGTGAGTCATCGGCCACAATCAGCTGCCGTGGCTTCACCACGGGGATTCCTGGGACAAACAGGGTGGGAGGTGGTGGCTGGGGGTCAGCCGTCACCCAGACCCCTCCCAGCTTTGCCACTATCCCCAACGTCTCCCTGCCCGCAGGGGAGACCACAAATCCCTGTTCCTCGCTGTGTAGCCTGCCAGCAGCTGCCCACAAACATATCCTGGACACACAGCCAGAGCCACTTGAGAACATCGCTCAGGCACCAGGGAGGAAGGAGACCATGAACCTCTCACCTGTCGTCACCAGCTTGGACTTGTCTTCCTCATCCCCCACCTCCTCCTCCTCCACGTTGCGGCCAGGGAAGAAGAAACCCATCATCCTGTGGAAGAACTGGTGGGTGAGCTGGATGGTGAGGGGTACCACGTTCACCTGCAGGGACAGAAGCACACGTCAGAGCCAGGCACACACTGCCCGTGCCCCACGGGGACCCTGCGACCTCCCAGCCCGGCCCTGGCACCTCAAAGTGCTCCTTGATGGAGATGCCTCCCACGGGCGGCCGGACCTTGCTGAAAATCCTGAGTGCCAGCTGCCGGCCGGACTGGCAGGAGCTCTGGGGACGCAGCACCACCTGCAGGGAAGAGGACAGGCGGCCAGGGTGAGGACAGGCCACCCTGGCCAGGCCACCGGTGGGTCCCCAGGGACCAGTGCTGCTCCCCCAGGCTGCCACTTGCCTTGTACACAGCGTTGGGCAGGAGATTGTTCATCGTGACCCAGCCCAGTTCCAGCAGATGCTCGGCCGTGTCATCAGACTTGTTGACCTGCACATGCAGACCCGTCAGTCCCGCATGTTCTGGACCCCGGCTCAGGGGCTGCGGGTGCTGCCGGCCGGCTCAGTACCTTGCTGTAGAGGAAGCGCTGGAGCTCCAGCTCGGCTATGCCCAGCTGCCCATCCTCCTCAGTCAGGCGCCAGCGCGCCTGGGCGAAGTAGAACTCAGTCCGCCGCGCCACGCTCACGTCTTCCGGCTGCTTTCGCAGCTCCATCTTGTTGGCTCGCTGCAGCTGGAAGTCCTTGAAGCACCTGCAGCAGAAAGGGGAGTGCTGGGATGTGGGAGCCCTGGAGTAAGGGGGACACAACGCTGGGGAAGCCAGAGATGTCCCCTACCTGATCAGTATGTTCAGCTCTTCGCTCTCCAGCTGCAGGTCAGCTTTCTCCTGGCTCAGCTGCTGCTGCAGCCTGTGGTTGAGGTCAAGCAGGCTCTCGTTTTTGCTGTCATCCTGCAGGGACTGAAGGATAGACACCCCTCAGCACCCTCTGCCCCGGAGCAGGGACCCCGGAGCAGGGACCCCGGGGAGCCAGGCTCTGCCAGGACACAGGCTCACCTTCACATTGGAGTACATCTGCTTCTCCAACTGCCGGATCTGGGCGACGTGCTGCCTCACGGCCTCTTGCAGGTGTAGGATACTGCTGCGCTGCTCCTCAGGGTTGCTGGAGATTTCCAGCTGGAAGCGCACCCGTTGTTTCTTCTCGCTGTGCTCCTGGACATAGGGATAGGGGAAGGTTAGGATTGCCCTGGGTGCAGCGAGTGACACGGTGACCTGAAGCCTCGTGGGTACCTTGCGTTTGGGCTCCACATGCAGCAGCAAGTTGTTGACTATGTCAAGGATCATGGCATACTGCGCAGGGTTGGTGGAGATCTCCAGGTCATGGTGGATTAGTGTGAACGTATCCACAGCTCCTGCAGGAACACACAAAGGACACATTGGGGCCTCAGCACAGCCAGAAACGGGATACTTGTGGGGCCACCCAGAGGTAGAGAGGGATGGGGAATGAGCCAAGGTGGTTACGCTGGCTCCAGCGGACACAGCATGTCCAGCATCATCTGGTGCACTGCCACGTGGCTGGGGACCCTGCCCGTATGCACCCCTCTGATCTCGGCAGGGACAAGACAGGCCATCCCTGGACTTAGCCGGCACCTGCAGGTCAGCCCAGAGTTCTGCCCCCCGAGACACAGTGCCTGGATGTACCCACCCTCCTGCTTCTTCAGCAGGTCCTCCTTCTCCTGGTTGGCCGGAGTCTCAGGGGGCTTTATCTGCGTGGCCAGCTCGGGGTCGATGTCGTGGCTGTAGCTGATATAGTAC
Source organism: Grus americana (assembly GCF_028858705.1). Taxonomy (NCBI): domain Eukaryota; kingdom Metazoa; phylum Chordata; class Aves; order Gruiformes; family Gruidae; genus Grus; species Grus americana. The sequence continues at coordinate 5,184,496 of NC_072870.1, read as the reverse complement.
ATGCGGCAGCTGCAGCGAGAGATGATCCTCTGCACTTGCTGAGTCTGCTGGGCTTCTGAGGGCTGGTTCCAGTCTGGGGACAGGCAGGGGGACCACGGTCAGAGCGCTGTGTCACAGCATGTTGGGGAGCCCACAATGCAGGGCTCAGAGCATCAGCCACCTCCTGGAGCCATCCGGGGACAGGCCAGGCGCTCTCAGCTTCACCAGCCTTGGGGTCACACATGAGTGGTTTTGGGGAAGGCAATGCAGCCAGCTCTGCGGGCAGTACCTGTGGTGGTGCTGACCATGCCTCCCACTGCCTGCCCACTCTCCATCAGCTCCTGCACTGAGTCCAGGCTCCGCTGACGATGCTCCTCAATATTTTTCACCTGGGGACACAAGGAGGCACCTTGTGGTGTCCCTGCTGTCCCTGCCCAGAGTACCGGCAGCGCTGCCTGCACAGCTCACCCATCGCTCACCTCCAGCCAGAGCTGCCCGTGCTCCCTTTCAGTGGGGCCGCTCTCCGTCGTGGCAAAGTACTGCATACCATCCAGCAAGCACGTCCAGGACGTCTTCTGCTTCAGCGTGTCCCCATACCAGGCGGGATGGTGTTGGCACTGCAGCAGCTGGGCCTTTGCGGCGGACACGATCACGCAGCCCTCCGTCTCTGCGCCACGCAGCACCATCTGCGGGGGGGAGAGACCCTGGGGGTCAGACAAGCCCTTCTGGGCCAGGCAGGGCCCCTCACAGCAAGGCCGCGGGGAGCGGAAAGCGTGGGGACAGGCAGGCTGGCCGAGGGCAGGTACCTGGCAGTTGACCAGCTCGATGAGGCAGTTGCGGTTGTAGATGTCATCGGTTTGGCAGGCGGCGATGCCGCACAGCTGCTCGCTAGCCCCCGACTCCTCCTCCGTGAAGACTACGAATTTGTCCGTCTCCTCAATGAGCTTCTGCAGCATGTAGGCCCCTGGGGAAAGAGAAAGGGTCAGTGCGAGGCTGCGGGGGGGGGCTGGATGAAGGCAGGCATGGCTTTGGGCTAGCAGGCACGTTGCTGGGTGTGGGTTTCCCCTTGCTCCCCTCCCTGCCGTGCTCACCCCCCGAGGAGGCTCTCTCAGGACGGCCACTGGTGATGGGAGCGGTCACTCTGGCAGGGACGGAGTGAGCAGACAGCGGGCCCCGCTTCAGCTTCTTGGCTTGCAGCTGCGTGTCGATCTTCAGCCCCTTCAGGGCCTCAGTGGACAGGTTGCGCTTGAGCACAGCCGCTTTCTTGTAGCCGTCGTAGAGGCCGAAGGCGATGTCCCGGTTGGTGGTGGTCCAGGATGCTCGCAGGTCCACCAAGTGCAGCTGGTGCGTGTGGAAACCATCGTCCCCATCCCGCAGGTGCAGCTCCTGGGCACAGAGGGTCAAAGCCTCAGCACGGCAGAGCCACCCCCAGCCCCTGTGCCTCACACATGGGGGGCAGGAGCCCCGCCAGTCCCCTCCAGAGTCCGAGGGACCACCCCAGTGCCCTCAGCAGGGACCCATACCAGGGATGCTCTGGCTGGGACGAGATGTCCCTTTGGCCAGGTGCTCAGGAGATGAGAGGCCCTGCAGGTCTGTCTCCTCTCCAGCCAAATCCCTCCCCATTTGCACCCAGAGACCAAGGTCTCCTTGTCCCAGGTGGATGCCGTCAGGCGAGTGCAGGCTGGGTTACACCTGCTGTGCCCCGTGTTTGCGGTGGTACCTCCTCAGCTGTGCGGTTGCTGTGCCGCTGGTAGGTAAGGGAGGACAGGCTCAGCAGATGGGTTTTCTTCACCAGGGTATCGAGCCGGTGGTCGGCATTCTCGTCACAAGTGGAGGCCATGAGGTGCACGGTGACCTGGCTCAGGTCGCTCACCATCTGCGTGATGCTCCACTCCGAAATGAGGCGTCGCATCACCGTGCCGGCTGGGGGACAGGGAGAGAGGTCAGCCGGGGCCCTGCCCCGAAGCGCTGCCGGCAGGGCCTCCGCTCACCTTGTGGGATGAGCCGCTGGGTGCCACGAGTGAAGATGTGCCCCTGGCAGCACTCCACCTGGATCCCACGCTGCTGGGCAAAGGAGGCCCAGTAATGCACCTGTGAGGGAGCAGACAGCAGCGGCTGAGAGCCCAGCGGAGGCAGAACGGGGAGATGTAACACGAGACCCCCACCCCCAGGACTTGCCTGCAGCCGGGGGAAGAGCGCAGTATAAGACAGCTGTTTGTAATGCTGCCCCAGCTTCTTCTTGCTGGGTTTCATGTTGTTGAAGAGCTTCCCGCGGCAGATGGGACGCGTCACGCTGGTCCACGTGGCCCAGAAGTTCTGCATCCAGCGGAGGGTGCTGCTGTAGAGCAGGATCCGGGGCTGGGAGTGCTCTGAGAATACACCCACTGTCAGCCAGCACTGCGGGGCAGGGACACAGCAGCACCCAACCCAGGACAGATAAGGATCGCTAAAACCAGCATGCCCTGCCCCATCCCCAAGGGATCCCCAGGGTGCTGTCACCCACCCTCACTGGGCCGCGTCAGGTCCATCCGGATGGAGAGGTTGAGGTTCTCGGAGCGGAAGGCACGGTAGGAATCGTACTGCTGCCCCACCGGCACCTCAGGCAGGAACTCGGGGGAGCGCAGCACCACGCCATGGTGGTCATGGGGGTTCCCGTGGCACAACCACTGCAGGTCCAGCGTCATGCACAGGTCAGGCAGGTGCAGGAAGCAGCAGTCGTCGTACCTGGATGGAGAAAGAGACCCCAGTTACCCACCCGGCACCGGTGGCAGCCCCTGCGCTCCCGGGCCCACGCTCACTTGGAGGCTGTCCGGACGTTGATGTCTAGGTTGCCCTTGAAGACGAACTGCCCAGGCTTCCAGTGGAAGGAGAGGTGACTCCACTCCCAGTGCATATTCTCCGTGGTGTTGTAGGGGTCCTGCAAGGACAAGGGTGCGGAGAGGCAGATGTGAGCTGGCCCCACACCACACTCCGCTCCCTACCCCGGCGGCACCCACCTCGGTGGCCAGCTGGTGCAGGTTGGCCTGTTCGATGTCCATGTGCCAGTCCCCGTGGAAGAGAAGGCGGCTCTTGTCCCACCAGGGCAATGGGGCGCTGGGGTCATCTGAGGGCTTGGTGAGGAGATCTACGCACTGGCCGATCAGGGTCCAGGCTGGGTCCCAGCAGGGCCCCCACACGATGGTGTACTGGGAGATCTCAGCTGGGGACAGAGAGGTTGGCTCAGCCCTTTGCATGTCCCACGCAGCCCTGTCCCCACCCCAGTACGGAGCTCCCCTGTCCCTCCAGCTCTTACAGTGGAAGTCATGGTAGAACTTCAAGGGCGGCATGTTCCTCTCCACCGTTGCGTCCCCCCAGGGCAGCCCCAGCTTCAGGACTTGGCGGCGCCGGGAGCAGGCCTGGCCGCACTGCTCGGCTCCGATCAGCCGTCCCGAGAGCTGCCAGTTCCGGATCTCAAAGAGGTAACGAGGGTAGTCGCGGATCCGCACTGTGGGGCAGAGGATGGGCTGAGAGATGGGGCAGCAAAGGGACACTGCCCCGGTCCCTCACTCTGGGCCATGGCAGGAGCTGCTGTCCTGTCACATCTCTGCTCCCTTTCCGCTCCCTGAACCTCCAAAAATCATTTCCCCTGCTTGGTTACATGGTGCCAGCAGGTCCCTGTCCTGGGAGCCCAGGCCACGCAGCCACCGTGCTGCCCTCCAAGGGCACCCTCACGCGAAGCAACTCACCAAAGAAGCTGCCAACTCTGCCCTTCATCATGCGGCACCACTGGGTGACCATCTCCAGACCCTCAGGGGGGAATGGGCTGACGCCATCCAGGTCCCTCATCTGCTCCAACACGCGCTCCGTGCCGTGGAAGGACTCATCGGCCATGGCCACCAGCTCCAGGTGGGCCAGGGTCCAGGTGAGGAGGGCCCTCCGCATGGGCGTGTTGGCATAGAGGCGCCGTGAGCGCTGGATGTAGATCTCGATGTTCTTCTTCTCCAGTGAGGCATAAAGCTCCTCGATTTTGCGGGCAGGCAGCAGCTCGCCATGCTGCTTGCGCAGGGCGGCCACCTTGGCGTCCAGCAGCTGCAACCGCTTGGCGCTCTCCTTGCTCTCGTCCTTCATCAGCTCGTAGTTGTCTCGTAACTTGACCTCGAAGACATCATCCAGGAAGACCCAGGAGAAGTGCGTCACTTTGAGGAGGAGGTCGGGGGGCAGTGCTGTGCTGGCGGGGCGCCCACGCTGGTGCAGACCTTTCAGCCACTTCTGCACGCCCACAGCAGCATCCAGCGTGCGGGAGAAGTCGTACTGGTAGGGGAACTCGATGGTCACACTGGCAAAGGAGAAGGCCCAGCCGCGGTTGCGGAGGGTGCGCAGGGTGGGGAAGGCGCAGCGGTGCAAGATGACCTCCTCCAGCTCTGGCAGCAGCTTCACCTCCACCTCCTTGAAGCTGAAGATGCTGTGTCCGTCAAAGCCGGCAGCCAGCTCGGGGCAATAACCATGCAGGGCACCGCCATGCCAGCTCACGGAGGTCCTTTCGGCAGCCAGGCTGATGTAGTTGGCTTCAGAGACAAAGGCTGTGAGCTTGGCAGAGCTCAGCTCCAGTGACAGGGACAGGAGTCTTTTTGGGGGGGTTCCGTCTGGCTGGAGGGGCCCCAGTGTCTCAGTAGGGGTGGGAAGGTGGGATGCTGGGCTCTCTGGGGGCAGGGAATGAGGCGTCCTGTGGCCGAGGGCGCTCCGCAAGGCTTCGTGGCACTGCAGGGTGGCCAGGGTGTGATGGTACAAGTGCATGTGGTCAGGCGGGCTCCACAGCACCGCCAGCCCCTCGCCGCACTGCACCTACAGCAGAGAGAGCGAGCAGGCACCAAATCACTGCTGGGTCCAGCACAGCACGGCCCCATTCTCCTCTTCAGCACCTTTTGGTGCCAAACAATCCTCCCCCTGCCTCATCCATCCCAATCCCACCAGTACCAGATAAAGCAGAGCCCCAAGGCCCACACCAACCTCCAGGGAGCGGATGCTGCTGTGGTAGGTGACAGAGAGCATGGAGAGGTTGGCCATCGGGTTGGGGATGGCAGGAGCTTTGCAGCACGGCTGCATCTTCTCCGTGATGCTCTTCACCAAGGCCAGCACCATGCCCTGGACGCTGACTGTGCAGCTCTCGGCGCTCCCCAGGACGGTCAGCGTGTCCAGCCGCAGCTCCAGGGCACCTAGAGAGATGGCACAGCAGCGCTGGCAGCGTGGAGGAGGCACGCCACGACATGCCAGGTTCCTCTGACCACAGGGGCTGTTCCAGGACAGCCGTCTGGGATCAGCCTGGATGCTACTTACCCACCAGGGCTGAGAGTGTGAAAAGGTTCACATCCTCCACCTTCAGATCCACCTTCCAGAGCAGCCCCCAGGGCTCGCTTGAGGCAGAGGGCGGCTGCTTGGCAAGCTCAGCTCCACTGGGCTGCGGGCAGAACAGGGGCAGGACCCTGGCCAGGCACTCGGTGCAGGTGTCCGATGACTCCACTTGCAACCCCCGGATGGTGCAGTCCAGGAAGAGTGTGTCCGACTGGGTGCTGGACATGCCCAGGGGCTGGTTGTAGCTGCCCTGCAGAACAAGCAGGACGATTGCTCTCAGGGTGCAGGATGTCCCCATGCCACCACGCGTCCCTGTGCCACCCACATGGGGTCGCAGACAGGTAGCTAACCCCCAAGAGCCCCCACCTCGTGCCCTTGGCTCGCCACTTACCTGCAGGTTGAAGGAATCAAGGATGAGGGCTTCTCCCCACACGTGCATGTTGGGGGGATGTGGGGCACGCTGGATGTGCGAGTCGTTGCCCACGCGCCAGCAGAGGTGGTCTACGGCCAGCACCACTCGCTGGTGCACACTCTGTGGCCGCAGGTGCTGGTAGTCTGCAGGCAGAGAGGAGGGGCTGAGTGCGGGCAGGGCTCGCTGCTGCCTGCTCAGCTGCCCCCGAACAGGGGCAACCTGAATACAACCAGGCAGGGGTCCACAGCCAGACACAGACACGAGCAAGCACAAAGACAGCAGGGCCCTCTCCGTTCCCATGCTGCAGGCCCAGGACACCGACCATCCTGGTGACTCTGGCAGAGCCACCGACCCCCAGGAAGAGCCCAGCAGCCACCCCAGGGCCAGCCGCCAGCCCGTACCTGCAGAGATGGAGTTGAAGCCCAAGGCGAAGGGTGGCGTGTCCCCCAGCTGCACCGACACATTGACGTTGGACAGCGAGGCACACAGGATGATGGGTGCTATGATTTGGGGATAGCTCCTGCACGGGACAAGCAGAGACGGGCTGTTACTGGGGTGCTGCATGCCACGGAGCCCGGCAGGGAGCAGGCCCAGAGGGATGCCCTCTCCGCAGGGGGCCCCCCCTCAATCGCCTGCCACCCTCCGCACCAGCCTCCCCATCCCACAGGCTGTGCACAAGGCAGAGAAGGTGCTGGGTGCCCGGGCACCCTGCCAGAGCGTGGCAGGCAAGAGGAAACGAGCTGCGATACCAGCAGCTGCGCTGAGGCCGTTTACCTTCCCTTGTGCCCTTGGCTGGGGACAGGCGCTGCCCGGCACCTGTATTCCTGCGCCAACAGGCTCAGCCAGTGCGAAAACTCTTGGTGGCGGTAGTGGATGATGCAGGTATTGAGCAGCACAGCAGCCGAGAGGTCAATGGCTGTGACCTAGAACAGGGAGAGGGCAGGGTGGCAAAAAGCTCGTGCCAGGAGCCGAACCAGCACCCCCAGGGGGACAGGAGCGTGCCCAGAGCTCACTCACCTGCACGCTGGTCTGCAGGGAGTTGAGGCACACGATGCGCTGGCGGCTCTGGGACAGGAGAAGGCCATCTGGGGAGAGAGAGGAGCAGAAATGAGGGGTGGCAGAGGGCAGCGACAGCAGCCCTGTCCCACGAGCACCCTCCTGACTACTTGCCCTCCAGCTGGAGGTCTACACTCATTTGGTCCAGGTCTGAGGTGGGCGTGAAGTTGCGCAGTGGGATCTGCTCCTCTTCACGCTTATATAGGAACTGCAGCAGCTTCAGGCTCCAGGTGAGGTGCCTGTGAGAAGGAGGGAGTCACTGCCAGAAGGGAACTGCACCGTCATGTCCTCCATCTCCCTGTCTCTCATCCTCAGCTGACTGGCACGCTGGCACAGACAAAGACTCCAGCCAGTGCCCAGCTGCAGTCCAGCCCACCGCTCTCATCCCATCAGCAGAGGATCCCATCGGGCTGTCCTACTGGCTCACATGCCTTCCTCCTTCCCCAAGAGCCCGGCCCCAGGCCAAGCTCTGTCCTTCCCTCTGGCAGAGCAGGGGATGAGCAGGGAATGGCACAGTTATCCCCAAGTCCCCGTCCCCAGCACTGATCGAGGCTAGAACAGCCTCCCCTGCCTCCTTACCTCTTCTGGCTGTTCATAGACAGCACCATGCTGGTGTTCTCCAGCTTCACCTCCACCCTCCTGGGGATGAGCTGCAGCGTGTCCCTGCTCAGCAGAGACAGGGACTTCAGGGGCTCCCCCGGCCCTGGAGAAGGACACACAGAGTCACAGAAAGGCTCTTGCCCAGACCCCCGCTCCCTGCAGTGGGCAGCAGTGATAGCACAGCCAAATCCCTCCGGCTGCAGTGCAAGCGTGGGGACTGCCAGCCCCTGCCCTGCCCAGGGCTTGTCCCCATCCCTGTCCCTGACCTGCACTGGGCTGTTCCCCTGCGGTGCTGCGCTGGGCCCCGGCAGTGACATGGTGCAGCAGTGGGCTGCAGAAAAGCCCTTCGTGCAGCTCTGCCTGCAGGGTCCGGACGCGCAGCCTGACGCCCACCAGCTGCTGCTTGCTGATCTCCAGCGAGAGGGAGAGTGCCAGGGCCAGCTCCGCCAGGCAGGTGTCATCCTGCGTGGGGACATGGGCAGGGAGCGCACAGGGAGTCACCCACCTCCCCGCCAACGGATGCTGCAGGCAAAGCGCTGGGCACAGTGTGGAGCCCAGAGCCTTGCCGCGTCGCACAGCCTGAGGGACGGGCTGGAACAGGTCCTCAGGGTGTCCCAGAGAGCCAGTGCCCAGGCCCGAAGTGCTGAATTTCTCCCTTCCCCGGCACTCACCAGCTGGCTGCTCCGGAGCACTTTGCTGTTCACCTTTGTCAGGCTCACCTCGCAGGTCAGGCTGGGGAGAGCAGAGAATAGATGGAGGCTGCGGACGCTGCTGTCTCTGAACCAAGCCCCTGCTCTCCCTTTTCTGTGGGACACAGGGATGCCAGGTCCCTGCTCCAAGTCCTCCCAAAAGCAGAGCACGCCCTAACTCCGTGCACAGAGCAGCAACTCATAATTTGGAGCACACACCACTCAAGCTGCCCATGAAGGAAAGAGGGACCGGGTCAGCCTCGGAGAAGGTTAATGTGTCACATCGCAGGTGACATGGGATGCTGCTGAGTGGGACGGGGTGAGGTGAGACACCAGGGAGCCTTGGTCGGGTCGGAGGAGCCTCCCTGCCCCCTGGGACCCGGGACTGGGCGTGGGGAGCAGAGCAGGACACGAGCACAGCATTACCTCCTGCCGTTGCCATTCAGGAGGAGACGGGTCTTGCTGGCCTGGATGTGCCAGAGAGACTCTGAGGTGGCCACGTGCAGAACGATGATGTTGATGGAGTCCATGTGGATGGAAAAGAGCTGGGAGGGAAGGTGCTACCATGAGGGACGTCTGACAGCAGCGCAGCCCACAATAGCCTCTCACCGAGCCACTGTCTCACCTGGCTAAGGAGCCTCAGCAGGGAGGGTTTAAGAGTCAGGTCTGTTCTGCTTTCACTTCCATCAGCTTCTCTGGGAGCCTCCGGGATGGATGGCTGGAACCCAGGGCCCTTCTGGAGATCTGTGCGGATTCGCACCTCGCCAAAACACAGCTCAAAGTAGCGCCTGCGGAAGAATAGCCTGGGCAATTCTTACCAGAGCTTGCACATGGCACACCCGGCCCCATCGCCAGGGATGCCCCCACCACCCTGGGGACACGCAGGGCCGGCACAAGAACATCCGCAAGACACTGCCACCCAGAAGAAGGGTCCTTCACACCCACACAGAGCAGACCACGGGGAAACAGGCACTGCAGGAAGGTGTAAAGGCAGCAGAACCACAGTCTGCGCCAGGGATGAGCCAGACCCCCCAAAGGGAGCTGGGGTGGGGGTACGTACGGCAGCTCCCGGCTCAGTTTACTAGAGATCCAAACGTCGTCAATCTCCTGCAAGGATGCACAGGTAGGTCAGAGAAAAACCAACTTGATTCTGCCTGATGTCACCCTGACATTCCTGCTCCGCTCCCAATGCCTGGCATCATGCGGGAAGAATTGGGGAGCATCCAAAACCCCCAAGTTTGGCTGTGGGAGAAGGGGCCTGGCAGCAGCTATGGGCCTGCGCAACAGGAGCTTGGCTGCAGGGATTTGCTGCCAAGCTGGAAGTGACTGCAGTGTCCTGCCTGCCCTCGTTTGCCTGTGACCACCCCTCACCCAGGTACCCACCACAGTCTGCTGCTCCTGCTGGAACTTGAGGCTGATGTTCTGGGCCCAGAAGAAGCCAAAGGAGCCGATCTTCAGCTCCGCGTTAAGCTTCTGCCGGCACCAGGTGACAGCCAGGTGACACACCAGCCACCTGCGGGGACAGGCGGAAAGCCAGGGTCAGCCTCCACACTGGGCCTGGGGGCCGGGGACCCTCTTTCCCTTCAAGCACCAGCTCCAGCACTCACGGCTGGATGGAGGGTCCCTGGGCAGAGCCCTGTCACCATGGGTGCCCCAAGCTGGGGTAGAGACCCTGCAGGGTCACCCCCGCCCCCAGCCCTGAGGGCCCCCTTAGACCCCCAACACCCCCCTGACACCCCCTGCCCACCCTGGGACTCCTGTAAGCCCCCAAGCCCCCGACACCCTCCCACCCAGCCCTATGGGCCCCCCCAAGCCCCCACAGCCCCCCCATGCACTACACACCGCTCCCCACAGCCCTGGGACCCCCCCAAACCGCTGCAGGCCCCTCCCACACCCCAACACCTCTCCCCCAGCCCTGTGAGCCACCCCAAACTCCTGACACTCCCCACAACCCCTCTTTGTCCCCCTGAACCCCCTGCTGACCCCTCCCAGAGCCCTGACACCTCATCCCCAGCCCCATGGGTCCCCCCCACACCCCCGGCAGCCCCCACACAACTCCGTGGGCCCCCCATGGCCCCCCTCCACCCCTGTCACCCCCCTCCAAAACCCCTGCGGGCCCCCAAACCCCCCCGACACCCCCCAGCCAGCCCCGTGGGCCCCCGATTGACCTTTGCGAGCTCCCCCCCACCCCAGCAGATCCTCTCCCAGCCCTGACACCCCCCCGAACCCCTGCGCCCCCTCCCTACACCCCTGTCACCCCACTGCCAGCCCCGTGGGCCCCCCCATGACCCCTGCGCACCCCCCCCCCAGCCCTGTCCCCCCTCCTGAACCCCCGTGCCCCCCCCCAGGCCCTGACCGCGCCAGCAGCCCGGCGAGCAGCGCGACGACGACGAGGCCGAGCAGCACGGCGGGCAGCGGCGGCGGCATGGCGGCCCCCGGCCCCGGTGTGTCCCCCCCCTCCCCACCCCTGCCCCGGCACCGCCGCCGCCGTCCGTGGGGCCGACCGCCCGCGCACCCGGAGTGGCCGCTGGGAGGGGAGGGGCGGGGCCGGGCCGGGCCGGCGGGGCCGAGCGGCGCTTTCCCGGAGTGAGCGGCAGCCGCAGCGCCCCGCCGGGGCCGGCACCGGGATATGGCGGCGGCGGTGGTGGGGGGGGGGGGGGGCACCGGGTCCGCCCCCCAGCCCCGCTCGTCCCTGCCACCCCCCCCGCACAAACAGCCACACGACAGGGGAGGGTTTAGCTGTTTTATGGGCCCCAGGGCCCCGCCGGGCACGGAGAGCGGTTGGGGGGCAGTGGGGGGGTGACGGGGCACAGCTCCCGGGGGACGGCAGTCCTTTGGGGTCCTCGGCTGGAGGGGACAGGGGGAGCAGAAGAGGGAGCTACAAGGGAAGGGTTGGGGAAACTCAGGAATCTGCTCTGGGTCAGGTCTGGATGTTGAGCTCAGCTTCTTTGGGTTAGATCTAGATGTTAGGCTTGGCTTTGGGTCAGGTCTGGACATTGGGCTCGGCTTTGTGCTGGATTTGGGATGTGGGGACCTGCTTTGTGCTGGATCTCGGATGCTGGGCTCTGCTTTGGGTCAGGTCCGGACATTAGGATCTGCTTTGGGTTGGATTTAGGATGTGGGGACCTGCTTCATGTTGAATCTTGGATGTTGGGCTCTGCTTTGGTCAGGTCTGGACCTTGGGATTTGGGACAGCAGGATCCACTCCACCTCGAATTCAGGACAGTGGGATCTGTGTCGTGTTGGATTTGGGACTCTGTGTCCTGGTGTGTGTCAGACCTGGGTGGGGACAGGAGCCATCTCCTGGGTCAAGTGGCCCCAAACACCGCAAGGCAGTGCCCAGAGGCTCGGCAGCAGTCTGTCTGTCCGTCACAACTCAGCATGGTACTGCTCCGCTTTGAAGACTTCACTGGGCTGCATGAAGATGCCCTCCATCACCTTCCAGTAGTTATTCTGGCTGGAGGCGGCCATGCCGTGCACCTCCTTCTGCCCGTGGATGGGCCGCCCGTACTGCTCCCCCGTCACTGAGAGGAAGACATCGGTAGAGGCGTGCTGGAAGCGCACCTCGCCATCCCGCGACCAGTAGGTCCCACTGCACACCACTGTCCAGTCGTCCAGGTAGTCGCCCTCGCCGGCCTCCCCGAACGCACTCACCTCCTGCGGGTGAAAAAGAGCTCGTTTGGGGGCTGGGATGGGGACGGCGTGTGTGCTCAGGGATGGTGAGTTGGGCTCAGAGGGCAAGGGGGGAGGAAGGGGCTGGGGGGACAAGGGGGTCCTTGTTGGGATTGGAGCTCTCTCAGAACTTGGAGGGTCTGGATGGGACTGGGGTGCTGGGGGAAAGGGCTTGGGGGGGGACAAGGGAGAACCCGGCAGGGACTGGGGAGCAGGGTGGGGCCAGCAGGGACATGGGGGACCAGGGAACATGGCAGTGCTGGTAGGGACATGGGGGACAAGGGGGACCTGGTTGGGACTGCGAGGACCCGGCAGGGACTCAGGGGACCCAGCAGGGCCTGGGGCCCGGGTGACAAGGGGGGGATCCCCAGTTGTGCCCAGGGAAAGGGGCTGGGCCGGGGTGACAAGAGGGGAGATCCCTGGTCGGGCCGAGGTCCTGGGGATCCTGGCAGGTACCTGGTTCCCGGAGAGCGGGGAGGCGAAGCGGTGGCTGTGGAGGTTGCGGCCGGTGCCCAGGTGGGTGAGGCGGATGGCCTGTCCGCAGCGCACCGGCGTGCCCCGCTCGCAGACGGCCGCCGTGCGGCCCCGCACCCGCCAGTAGCTGTTCCCGTCATCCGACGACGACACCCCGGTCACCGACTGCTGCCCGCTGCCTGCGGAGGGGGAAGAACCGCGGTCAGGCCCGACCCGGAGGGCACGGTGCCGGTATCGGGGAGCGCGTGTCCGTGGGGGGGTGTCCCGTTACCGGAGCCGTAGCGCACATCGTGCGAATGCAGGCGGACATTGTGCTTCACGTTGAGCAGCTTCACCACGGAGCCGCAGGTGACGGGCCCGGGGCCGCCGTGCACCGCCGCGCCCAGCGCCAGCACCAACACCGGCACCAGAACCGGCGACACCCGCCATTCCGCCGCCACCGACCCCATCCCGCCGCCGCCGGAAGCGGAAGTGGCGCCGCTCCGCCCGCCGGGAGGTCGCCGCTCGTCTGCTCCGCCCCCCCTCGCTCGCCGCCGCCGCCGCGGAGGCCTCCATTTTCCCTCGGCGCCTCGGGTAAGGCCGTGCCGGCCGGGAAGGGGGCTGCGACGGGCTGGGCGGGGGTGGGCAGCAGCGGTGGCGGCGGGGTGGGGGGCTCGGCAAGGTTCGCGTCGCCCTGGTACGGGCTGGAGGGGGGAGGCGTTGCCAGGGGAACGGCGGGGCCGCTGCCAGGGGAACGGCGGGGCCGCACAGGGCCCGGGGTGGCTCTGAGGCCTCCTGGGTGGCCCCGGGCCCCGGTAAGGGCGGCAGGGAGGTCTCGGTGCTTGTCGTGGGGCTAGGCCGCGGGTCCCGGTGGGGGGGTGAAGGCAGCGGCGGCCCCTCGGCTCCCGGTTGTCGGCCGCGGGTGGGGCTGGCGGCAGCAGGAGCCTTCTGGGGCGGCGACCCCGGTTGGGGACCGTGCCGCAGCGGGGTGACCCGGGCTGGGGCGGGCAGCGCCCGGGGGGGAAGGCTCGGCGGTGGGTAGGGGGCTAACGGCCGGGCTGGGGGGGCCTGGAGGGTGCCAGAACCCCCCGCCCGCCGCAGCGGCCCGTGGCAGAGACCGCAGCGGCCCCGGGGACTGCGGAACATCGCTGACACGGTAGGAAAAGCTGGTAGAGGCGAGGTGATGAACATGGAGAGCGTTGGCCTGCTTTTCGGGGGCGGGGGGGTTGGAAAGGGTCTGACCTTTGTTTCTCAGGTACGCTGGTGGTCCGGATCCCCCTGCTCCACAGGTGTAGTTCCTGGAGCACTGCGTTTGGTTTTGCAAACTTCTGGCAAGGTCCTCCATGAAATGAGGAGCAGCAGCCTGGGAAGGCTCTTTTGGGGATTAATAACTGACTAAAAGGCAGCAAAGAAAAGGTAGGGGTGAATGATGGGCGCTCACAGTGGAGCGAGGTTGTTGAGGAGTTTCACAGTCATCTCTGCTCCTTTTTTTTCTGAATATGGTGACGTGGAGAAGGAAAATTTAATCCAAAATTATTTAGGGTAGCTAAACAGGACTGTGCAATGTTGCAGAGACCAGATAATACTGAGTGGCCGAGTGCTAGTGTGGTAAATGAGATATGATGGCAACGGATGTAATGAAGGTAACAAACACCGCAGCAATTGACTATACATCAGCTTTTACTATTCCGGAAAGAGCCATTGGTGTCTCAGCAATTGTTTCTTTTAAAACATCGCTATAACACCCCACTGTAGCCTAAAAAGGATATTTTGGAATTACTTTAAAGGAGCAGAGAACAAAGCAGAAAACATCATTGTGCTGCCCCATAAATCGTTGGCAGTTTGTGCCCTCGCTATTGCTGGCAGTTCTGGTTAGCCCTTCTCAAAAGGGAGCACTGGAAAAGGTAGAGGCAGGAGCAGTGCGGAAAAGCAGGTTTCCGAGTTTGCTCACCTTAGGGGAAAAGCTTGCTGACAGGAGATACGATGCAGGTACACGAAGTCATGGGCAGGTCAGAGAAAGGGAGGAAGGAACATCAATTTTCTGTTTCTTACAGGAAATTATGATGCAGCAGGTCTAAAATAAACAGGCGGAAGTGCTTTTTCACACAACATGCTATTAAACTGTGGCACTCTGCCACAGGATGTTCCACTGCCTGATAGCATTGGGGGCGGTGGGACCAACGGGGAGCATTAAAACTAACGAAGCAGGTATGGGAAGTTCCTGAGCTGCACTTGCTGGCTGCCTGGACTTTCCCTGTCGCAGCATCGTTAGTCTCCAGTCGTCATTTCTCTTCTGTGCTCCTGTGCACACCTACCACCAAGGAGGGTGGGAGTGTCTAGTTTAGGTTCTGACTTCAGAAATTGGTAAAACAGCTATAAAAGCTAAATACAAAACTATATGTTGCTGATGCCATATCAGGGCTGGCAGGCCCCGGCAGAGCTTGGCCCTACAGAATTCCCTGCCCGTACCAAGAAGTGTCTCTGAGGAAGAGCTCAGCGCTGACGAGGTGCCTGTGAGGGTATTTTGTTGTGGTGCGAGTGCCTCACAGGGATGTTTTTGTTAGGCTCATAAGCTTCAAATTAAAAGAAGCCAATGTGATCTTGTCTGAATTCTGTGGTGGGACACAGCCTGGAGATCATTGCCTAGTGATTAGTGTTAAATCCACACATTCCAACTCAATCATGGTGCTTTTTTTTGTTTTTGATAAGGAAACCAACATTGATTTCATTGTGAGAGCTTCAGGGGGTGGAACAGTGGTGTTACCTTTGCAGTTTGCTTCATTTTTTCCTAACGAGCCATTTATTGTCACAGTCTTTTACTCCTGTGGATGTACTTGGGCCACACTAAAATTAATTTCATGAGCATTTAATTGACAAAATGAATAGATTTGGCTTCCTTAGGCTCTGCATTTTAATTGAGTTGAGTTTCCCAGCCTTTGTATTTTCACAGAGCTTTCTGAATCCTCTCCAATTTAACTTTTCTCTTTGAAGTGTAGACACAAGAACTGAGCAAAACTCCTCAGTCGTGGCTTTGGCAGTGTGGTTCTATGGATCTACGTGATCTTAAGTGGACTGTGAGTTGAATTGCGAAATGGCAGATGCTAAAACAATCCCTGTGCAAACCATTTCTCCCCTAAACCCCCCCCCCCCAAACCAGTATAAGCCTGGGTCAGGGCCTTGATGTAGTTTCTCCCACGAAGGATGGGGAGAAGTCAGGACTTGCTTCTCTTCAGCACTCATGCTGCAGTAGAGCCTAGATTAGCACTTATTTTTGCTGTTCTGTACATTGACGCTGATATCCTGAGGTTGATTGCTGAATAATAAATGTCTCTCGCTGTGAGGACACTCCTTGTTATTCTGTGAGCACCGCTGAGGTCCCATGCCTTAGTTGTCATCCCTGTGCCTGGAGAGCATGAGATGCTTCTGATTTCACTCACCCCAGGCCTGCTCAGGCTGTGAAGCTCCTGTGTGGCACTGCTGTTCCCGATGCCATCCTGCATGCGGTCATGTCCCTGCCTCGCCACGGTGCTGCCGTAACTGGCAAGGTGTGGGAGTTTTTCCCATATCATACTCTGATGTTTTGCAGGTACTCGCTGTGTATTTCCATTTCTAAACCTAATGGGTTAAGTTTTGCTTGTGTATGATGTACAAAGCTGCGTCTGCCTCCAGCACTGTGATGTTTTGCAGTCCTGAGCAGCCAGCAGGTATCTAAATGCATGGCCAAGGCTTTAGGGTATTTGAACGTCTGGCTTCCAGAATTCTCAGGTCCATCACAAAGCAGCACTCCAGCACTCCTGTTCTAAAGGTGCTGCCTCACTTAACCAGGGAGACAGCCCACAGTGTCTGCAGCCAATGTCCAGCCCAGTCCTGCTGACCTGATCAGAGATCTAGGGTCTCGGTATTGACAGCGAAGAGAGCTTTCTGCCCAGTGTCATCCCAGTTAAAAGGAGCTGTGGACTCTGGACAATTGCCATTGTGCCCTTGAGCTGAGCAAAGTGCGGACAGCCCTGGTTGAAAGCAGAGGGCGTGTAATTGCTCAGCCCTGAGTTGCTCTGGCGTTGCTGCCCAGCGAGAGAGGCCGTGCTCGAGGTGCCTGGCTCGGTCTGGAAGCACCCACACTTCCTTCGTGTGCTGCCATCACAGCGCTGCTCGCTGCATTGCCATTGTCCGTGGTCCATCTCTGTTGGTGTCTAGTGGCCATGGGGTATCTTTGCCCTAAAGCTATATATATGTATCACCTGTAGGAGCCCGTCTGTTCGTGCACAGGTAAGCATGCAGGATTAGGCACCATCTTCCTGCATTTTTGGTGCTCTAGTGCAATTTAGTACTTGTTCCTGCACTACAGCAATCTTTGATCCTCTCCTGGGAGCATGTTGCAGGAGCAGGGATGCTGCTGTGCTGCTCCGAGGAAAGGCCTGTAGCATGATACAACTGGCCTGGCCCAACATCCTCAGTCTGGAGTCTCTAAACCTGGCCCAAGCCAGACAAGCTGTGCTGCTAGAGCAGGGCTTTCCTTGTGTGACCAGCTCCTCGGGAGGCTCCTGCCGGGCAGCAGTGCTGGTCCAAGCTCTGCCTCTGCTCCTCTGTCTATGCTGGCTGCAGTCTCTGCCTGCCTCCCTGTCCTGTTTTATTTCAAATAAAGGCCTCTCTGGAGCAGAGGGTGGGAGAGGCACCCTTAGTCCATATCTGATTCAACATCACCTTGGTAATAGCTACCCTTGCTTCCGTTTGCCATGCTAAGTGACATCCCTGCTGTCCTGAGGTGGATTTCACTGGAGCTGAAAGCACCCGGTTTTGTGGGTCATTCATGTGGAACCTGCTTGGCTGGATCATTAAATGAGATGGGTTTTCTAAGTCATAGCTGTTCCCTGTGTCCAGACAAATTTGATTTGACATGAACTGAAATTGTCAGGAAATGGTAGAACAAGTGATGAGGAAGAAAGTTGGAATTGCGAGTGAAACGCTTGACTGGCAGAGAATAGTAAAGTCGTATGTGGTGCTATGACAAGGGGTTTTCGTTCTTGCTGGATTTATATGTTGATCATGTACAGAGGAGAAATGAGTTTTTTAGACTTAGAAGTGGAAATGCTCTAGGAGAAGCCCCAGCCTGCAGTTTTCTGTATGTTAATACACCCTGACGGATACATGTGAAAGAAGTAGTGGTGAGGAAGTGTGAAGTTGCCATAATATTCATACACAGGCTGGTAAGCATAACAATTCCTGTTCCTCTACTGTGTGTAGTTACACAATTCATCAGTGGCATTTGCTTCAGGAACACGTATTTAACTAGCATCTGTACCACCCTCGGAAGAGTTATTTGAGAGGGATGCTGAAGTACGTGTGTGTGACTTCTACAGTGTCCTCTCGAGGACGGGGATCACCCCATGCCCATGCACCAAGCTGGAGCAGCAATGTCCTTTATAGGTGCAGAGTAGTAGCCTTGGTCTGCTGTGATTTCAGCCTGTCTGGAGCATCGTAGATAGATGTTGGCCACAGCCATGTAATCCACAGCCAAGGAGTGCGAGCTGCTATCTGCTTGTGTCTGAAATCTGGCAGAGGTCTTTCCCTTGTCTTTGTTGTGGGTTTTCTTTAATGAGATATGGCCGACACATTCCTTTGGAGCTATTAGTATTTTAAGATTTAACAGATTCTCCAAGCTCATTCTTGCACTTTTCTTTTTTGAAGCTGAGAAGTCCCTGGTTTTCTCTATTGTGTTGGTGTACCAGATGTGTGGATCTGGGGCAGAACAAGAAGTCCTGCACACGTGGAGTGTCGTGGCAAAGCCTTGATGAGGTTCTCCTGTACGGGACTGATTTCCTTCAGCTGTTTGTTTGCAGTAGGGAAATGATTATGGAACATTTTGAAGTGTGTTTGTTTAGGTATCGTTCCCTGGCGTATGGAATTATTTTTTCATCTTTTTTTTTAATGGTAAATTACATCAGATGTAATTTAACATGAAGGTTTTGGCTTTAGATCTGACACTTCATCTGAG
This sequence comes from Grus americana, assembly GCF_028858705.1. Lineage (NCBI taxonomy): Eukaryota > Metazoa > Chordata > Aves > Gruiformes > Gruidae > Grus > Grus americana. The sequence goes on along the minus strand of NC_072870.1, from coordinate 5,166,315 downwards.
CTTCTTTTTGTATCTTCCCAAAGGCTGGTACTTCTTCCTGGGCTGTTTTTTTCATCTTCACAGCCATTTGAGGAATTGATTTGGGTTTTGTTATAGCTGACTTTCGGAAGCTTCTGTTTTGATGTATGTAAAAAGGAACTAAAAAAAAAAAATCCTTTGAAAATTTTAAAAATTACAGCAAGTTTTGAAACCACAAGAAGGTAAAGGCTCAGAGAGAAAGAACTTGAGCCATGTCTTTTGGACATACACTTCCCTTTGTGCCAAGCTTGGTTTATACAGCTTCCAGAAACCCCAGTTGGGGAAAAACATCAAACAAAAGGTTCTGGATATAGAAAACACCCCGTTTCTGTAGTCTCTTGTTACTTCCTAATGTCTGGACAGAGGCCCCTGGCCTAGAACATCCTAGCCACTGCTGCTGCTGTGTGGGGCAGTGGAGGTGCGCAGCCAGCAGCCCCCAGCCTCGACCCTGCGGCACCCCCCAAGCCTCTCTACTGTTTGCTCCGTGGGGCTCCGCAGAGCCTTGCTAACAGCCTGCAATTGCGACTCAGTCGAGGCCCTTTTCAGGATCACCCTGGCTTCATTAACTGAGTGAGAATTAATCATATTAAGATCCTAATTGGTTGGACTGTGTGCCTAACACAGTGCAGCATCGGCGACAGCGTGGGGTTGCTTTCCTGGCCATGCAGGAGGGTACAGGCGGGATGAAGGGCTTTGGCTGCATGCGCCGTTTCAGCCGCAGCTGGGAGCTCGGCTGTGTGACGAATGCTGCTGTGACAGGTCCTGTCCTGCTCGCTGAGATGTGGCTTGACAGGAGCTAGCGGTACTTGGCTGCTGGCTAATCTCTGGTGACAGGAATGTCCAGGCAAGGTGGACACTGGGTAATTCAAGGCCTTGATAGATGATTTGAAACCCTCTTGCCTTAGCTGTCTTCTCTTCAAAACCCTGTAGGGGGAAGTGCTCGTGTTTTGCTCACTCAGCTGATGTGATGGATGTCTCCTCTTTCCCCAGTTCCTGCGGAGCTGTGTGTGAGACACTGCAGCCATGTCTGACTTTGTAGAAAGTGAAGCAGAGGAGTCAGAGGAGGAGTACAACCAGGATGGGGAGGTTGTGCCCAGAGTAACCAAGAAGTTTGTAGAGGAAGATGAGGATGGTGAGTCTGCCTGTCTGTTCTGAGTTTGCTGAATTGTCTGTGTGTCTCGCTGCTCTATTTTACATCCCGTGACTCTGCAGATGGGGCAATAACTGCTATAATAGCATGGCCATCTGTAGTCAATAATCTCAGCTGTTTAAGTGCTTCCCTTCCTCAAAGTGCTTAGGTGGTTTTTATATTTGGCAATAGAAAATACACTGCTTCACCCCGTGGGACTTGCACAATTTGATAGTAAACAGTAAGAGAAATTCTCCCAGTGTCACCACTCCACCTGTTCCCTCTGCAGAGAGAACATGAGACAAGAAGTGGGGCTCCAGCATGAGCAGCTGGCTGGGTTCTGTGTCAGTAAAAGTGTTCAGTTAAAACTCTCTGCGTGGATAGTGGGAAGGAAGATGCCGTTTGCACAGAGCCAAGAAAGAGTCTCTGCAGATAACCAGTGAATACATGTCTAACACTCTCCTGCTCTCCACCAGATGAGGAAGAGGAGGAGGAGAATCTTGATGATCAAGATGAGCAGGGGAACCTGAAAGGATTCATTAACGATGACGATGATGAGGAAGAAGAGGAGGAGGAAGAAGCCAGTGACTCTGGAGACTCTGAGGATGATGTTGGCCACAAAAAGAGAAAGCGCAGTAAGTTTTATGATGATAGTTCATAGCAGGCCACAGCATAATTCTCTCACACTGCCCTGCTGGAGAGCAGAGCTCTCCCTCTGCCCTGGGTGTCTGCAAGGGGAAGTTATGCCCTTCTCACCAGTCGGTTCATTCCCAGCTTAACAAAGGGAGAGTGTAACTCGTCTCTGCTTTCTTCTCTTAGCTTTTGATGACCGCCTGGAGGATGACGATTTTGACCTCATTGAAGAGAACTTGGGCGTTAAAGTCAAAAGAGTGAGTTGTGTTCCCATGCTGCCGTTAATGGTGTGGTGCATCTTGGCACGAAGGAGGGTGGGCTCCTGCCTGGAGTGAGCGAGTGGTGCCTCCCGTCTGTTCCTGTCGTCTTGGAAAGGGAGTGCTGAATGCTCGAAGGAAGCAGGAGCTCTCCCTGCCCAGGCAGCTGGGAACTGGCTCCTAGGGTTTGCAAAACACTTTGTGCTTGTTCCTAATGTTGCTATATTCCTCCCTTCCCACCTCTGCCAGACAGTCTCAGAGAAGCCCATCTTACAATCGCTTTCTCCTGCGTGCTCCTAACCTCAAAGTCATTGCAAGCTATTATGGGCTCTAAAGCTCCTTCCGTAACATGTGCCAGAGACACATCAAGCCAGGCTAACACTGGTTGTGACAGCACACAAGTGACACGGGCCTGGATGCAGGGCAGTCCTCAGCAGGCAGTTTTTATGTTGTGTACACGCTGTGCCCAAAGAGCACCCGCAGCATGGCTCCCAACGGGGCGGCTCTTCCCCGCTGTGTGCCTGTGCCATGCTGGGCTCTGTCCTGCTCACTCTCGGGTCCCTGCAGAGGAAGTGCAGTTCTGGCCTGGAAGAGACCACACTGAGCTTGAGTGCCAGGAATTACGTGCACTAACAAGCTTTTTTTGCTTGCAGCAAAAATTCAGGCGTGTGCGAAAAATGTCCGATGATGAGGATGACGAAGAGGAAGACTATGGAAAGGAAGAACACGAGAAGGAAGCCATTGCTGAAGAAATCTTTCAGGATGGTGAAGGCGAGGAGGGAGGGGAAGCTGTTGAAGCTCCTGTTGCTCCACCAGAAGAGGAAGAGGAGGAGGAGGAAGATGAATCTGGTGAGTATGGATGATTAATTACATCCAAAGTTTGTCCTAGGATTAAAGTACAGGAACAAAGTTAAGACCTTCTCTGAGCTGTAAGTAACTGAAGGCTGTAGCCCTGTTGTGGTAAAGCTCTTGCTGGTCTGATTAATACAGTCTTCAGAATTAAATGTTTCTGGGTGGCAGGTTTAGTTTGTCTGTCTACACCACTTTGTCCAGAAGCACATTACACGTGCTGAGGTATTGAATGTCTCCTCTAAGCTGCCTCCAAAATGGAAATGCTTCAAATGAAGGAAGTCAAGTCACTGTTTATTACCTAGTAGCACAGCGCATGCCTGCCCTACTTCTCCTCCTGTCACCACGCTAGTACCATACTGAAAGATTTTCAAGAAGTCTCTCTGTCTACTGTCCAAAGCAGCAAGGCCTTTTCTGACTGCATTTTCAGTGCATGGAGCTCCAGATAGTTGCCAGGTGGCTCTGCCTGTGTTTGGAAGTTCGTTCTAGCTTGTTATTGTGGTTCAGACTCCTGGAATGTCTGAGGTTGGTGTAGGAGATGCTGTGGGTAGCTGGGCAGACTGACAGCCAGTGGCAGCCTAAGTCTGTGGTGGAGGCTCATAGTTGCACTGCCTGAGCTGAGCTTTGTCAGAGGTACCAGTTGAATATGCGAGTGTCCTGACCCCTACATTGCTTCTCAATGTTCAGACATCGATGACTTCATTGTGGATGACGATGGGCAACCTCTGAAGAAGCCAAAATGGCGAAAGAAGCTCCCTGGATACACAGATGCGTAAGTGTTGATTGGAAATTGGCCTGAAACCTTGAAAACAGTGCTCAGCTTACTCAGTTCTTGCAACTGCAGAGTGATTCAGCTTGTGGTTGGATACTGCTGGTCTCATTCCCCAAGGGAACCTGGTAAATTTAAACATGGAGCTTTTAGTCTTTGATTTCTTAAATGTCTGACTTGTTCCTTTCTCCCCTGGATTTCTTACAGGGATACCAAAACCAGTCCCTTAAGAGAAGTATTTGCATGTAAAACTCAGAGCTGTGTACCTATCCATGACTTTTTAGCCTAGGTGCAAAACTAAAGCTTAGACTTAGGTGCTCTGGCCTCCTCTGAGTGGCTAGAAAGTTGTTCTGTGAACTGCACCGTGAGGCTGAACGATAGTTTTTGCCTTCCAGTGCTTTGCAGGAAGCCCAGGAAATCTTTGGTGTGGACTTTGACTATGATGAGTTTGAGAAATACAACGAGTACGATGAGGAGATGGAGGAGGAATATGAGTATGAGGATGAAGAAACCGAAGGGGAGACCCGTGTACGACCCAAAAAGACTGCCAAGAAGCGCGTCAGTCGGCGTAGCATCTTTGAGATGTATGAGCCCAGTGAGCTGGAGAGCAGTCACTTAACAGACCAGGACAATGAGATCCGCATGACAGACATGCCTGAGAGGTTCCAGGTGAGGAAGAGGAGCAGGTGTGCAGGCAGAAAGCATTTCAGCTCCCACCGAGTACAGCAGGCCTGGGACCTGCAGGCCAGCTTTCTCACCTGGCTGGATTTTGACATCTCTTTTTCCCTATTTGAAGATCCCACCTATCAAATGTTTAGGCTAAAACTGCATTCAAACATATTGGTGACTTAGTAAACTGTTCCAACTGTGCAAACCCGGTTTTAGCACCAGTCATAGTTTCTCTTTGGCCACTGGGTGCCAGTGTTGCACTCCTGGGAGTGGTGCAGGGCTTGTGCTCTGCTAAGATGTCCTTTATGCTGGATGCTATTAAATCCCATGAGTTTTATCTCTGGATAGCAAGAGTGAAGCCACGGTGCCAGAGAAAGTTTACTAGGGTTTTCTAGCTACCCGTATGCCAGTCAACATGTAACTGTTGATGAGTCACGTAACCCTACAAGGTGTTTCTGTAACTCATTTTAATCCAAGCGATTGGGAGTTATACTGCCCTCAATGTGGAGTCCTGCTTGTGCTGCTAGGAATCATTCTGGTATCTCATCTTTTTGTCTTAATTTTGCCCTGTATTCAGGTTTTGCCTGAGCAGTCCATGCTTTTCCATCTCCCTTTAGTATATGTTTATGTAATTCTGGGCAGAGGCTTATTACCTTCCTTTGTAAAATGGGACGTCTGAAGCTGCCAGCTTTTCAGAGGGACCTTTTTTTCCCATGCCAGTGTGCACAGCACAAGGGAATGCTGTGTGTAATGTCTTCTGGCCATATGTGACCTGTTCAAACATTGTCTTCTTCACGGATGTCAGTGATGATTAGAGCAGGCCCCTTGAAAGAGAAGTGGCTGACACTAAATGTCCAGAGAGGGTTTGAAGCTGCTTTATGTTCTGTTATTCTATGGCTGCAGCAAGAAAAGTGGTAACAAGGCTAGAACAGGCACAGATAGGTTGGAACAGAGGATTTGGGAGTCTGGTGGGAAGTGGGGGTACCCTGACTTGATCGTCACAGAAGATTTTGCACCATTGCAGGCCTTTCCACAAGCCTGTGACAGAATCTAGTCTAAAGTCGACGCAGGTTTCCTGCATGCTCAGGAGATGCAGATATTGAAGTGCTGTCCTCAGAAGGCCCTGTGGGTCTGGGAGGTGCTGAGACCCCACAGGCAGCCTGCAGCTCAAAACAATAATTGCCAGGCTTCTTGAAAACATGATAGCATGCGCACATGTGCCCTGGTGTTGCACGTGCTTCTGCTTATCCTGTTGTCTTTTCATAGTTGCGATCCATCCCGGTGAAGAGCGCTGAAGATGATGAGCTGGAGGAGGAAGCTGACTGGATTTACAGGAACGCATTTGCGACGCCCACCATCTCCTTGCAGGTAAAGGACTGTGCCTGGGACTTCTGTCCAAAGAGGACTTGAAGGTGCTGTGGATTTGCAAGAATAGTTGTCAAGAATGATTGAAAGATCTCTGAGCCATTGTGCACTTAGGACTAAACTAGTATTAGCCATGACATGCTTTTAACTGTCAGTTACCTTGGCCAGATGCTGCTTCTCCATTTTCTGTTACGCCAGTCAGGGCTAGGATGCTTTTCCATGGTCTAAAATTGGAGCATGTACCTAAGCCTGCATTCCCAGCTAACAAACGGGCCGCTGTTTTCCAGTCTTACCCTGGGCTGGTCTTCTGGGATTCAGCTCAGGAATACAATCAACACAATGTGTCTCTCCTTTTAGGAAAGTTCTGACTACCTCGACCGTGGACAAGCCAGCAGCAGCTTCAGCCGCAAGGGGCCCAGCACTATCCAGAAGATTAAAGAAGCCCTGAATTTCATGAGAAACCAACATTTTGAGGTACTACATAAGAGTCATTGCCAAAATAAAGTCTCAGTTGCTGTCTCCTTATCCAGGCAGGATTAGCAGAGGGGCTGCTGGAAGTATTTAGGGTAGCAAACTGGAAGGGGCTGAGATACCATACCTGGTTGCCTCTCCTGTAACAAAATGGTGCTTCATTGGAAAGTGCAGCTCATCTTATGTGAGCTGTGGCAGGGCAGGTTTTTAAGGCCTGTTTGATGGGGCTGCTGTCATTGTATTTCCCTGATCCTGGACAAATTGATGCTAAATGAAGTGGAGGAATTTCTTGGAGCCTTGCTTGGTCCATTCAATCTGTTCTCTGAGATGTTGCTGGATGTTGCAGAAGCTCTTTGGTCTATGTGATATATTATTTAGTGGAATGGTCTCAGGAGCTGGGGCATGGCTTGGTACTTCTCCCGCACTGCTGCCCCATTAGCTTGTTCTTCCATATGGAACAGAAGCACTCTCTGGACTGCTGGCTGCCTAGTCTCTGCTTGGTGGTGACGAGTCTCATTTCTGACCCAGGTCCCATTCATCGCCTTCTACAGAAAGGAGTATGTGGAGCCAGAGCTGCACATCAATGACCTGTGGAAGGTCTGGCAGTGGGATGAGAAGGTGAGGACTGTTTTCACTGCTTGTTATCCCACCAAGATTTAACACGTCTTCCCACTTAGCCCGGTACATTTGGCAGATTTTGTTTTGGCTGTGGAGACCGTGTGCTTGTTTTACCCATGGGTTTTTTTGTATGTTTACCATCATGTGGTGGTAAAGGGTTATCTGAAAAAAAGAGTGTTCATAACAGTCCTTCCTCTTCACTGAGCTCCTTTTGTGTAGTGGCTTTTCCTGCAAGGAGTACAGGTTCCTTCTCTACTATCAAGTAGATCCAAACCTTGATTTATTTTTTTTTCTGTTAATACAATTCATCTCTGAGATGAGACCTGCCATGGGTGTCACATCTGGGCTTGGCTGCGGGTGAAGATTTTGATGATTATTTTTATATGACAAATATCCCAAGATCCTGGGAGCCCCCATTTGGGAAGGGAGGAGTCAGATGTGACACACAGCCATGGTGCATTTCACTGGAAGTCTTTGTTCTCATATTAGTGGACCCAGCTGAAGATCCGCAAGCAGAACCTGACACGTCTGTTTGAGAAGATGCAGGCCTATCAGTACGAACAAATCTCTGCTGACCCAGACAAGCCCTTGGCTGATGGAATAAGAGCCCTGGATACTACTGACATGGAGAGGTACGGTGCTATGACTTTCTTATATTTATTCCAAAGCGACTTAAAATGCACGTTAACTTGCCCAAACAGTAAAGGCAATCTGGCTGCTGCAGTGCATTGACTTTAGCCGCCTCACGAAGCCAGCAATGAGAAATATTTAAAACTCTTTTGGAAAATGAGTCCAAGCACTCCCTCTGCCTGACCTGCACCAGAGCACGTTCCTTGAGTGCTCTTACCACAGCTCAGCTGCAAGCAGGGTGTAACATGCTGGCTTTGCATGCCGTAGGCTGAAGGACGTGCAGTCCATGGACGAGCTGAAGGACGTGTATAATCACTTCCTGCTGTACTATGGGCGAGACATCCCCAAGATGCAAAATGCTGCCAAGGCTGCTCGAAAGAAGCAAAAGCGTATCCGAGAGGATGGTGAAGAGGAGGAAGGTTTGTCTCCAGATTTGATAGTCTCCTAATTGTGGGCTGGTTGAAAATCCTTGTTCAAGAGAACAGTAAGAAAGTTTATTGAAAAGCCCATGTGTTTGCACAGAGCATCTCTGCTGTTCACTTCTATCTCAAGTTAGGCCCAGGTTTTCCAGGCATCTCTGATAATTCTTAAAGTTTGCCACACAAGGTGCTGCTTTTCTGATGGACTAAATAGCACTCCTTGTGGCAGAGGCCAAAGCAAGGATCAGCCACCTTGATGTGTATTTTAATGTGCAACCCAGAGATATTGCTATTGAAACTGCAACAGAGTGAAACTGTAGAGAAAATAATGTTTTCAGGGTGTTTTTCTAAATCTGAATAATTTAAGGCTACTGTGACCTTTGAGATGTGTTTGTGGAATTTAGGGACTCTGTTGCACAACGTAGGTTGTGTTCAATCCCTTTGCTGTGCTTCTGACACGCTGCAGCTGTCTGGATGCCTCTGTAAAGAGCCTTGCTAAACATATCCTTCCCACAGGTGAAGGGGAGGATGCAGAAGATGATGAGCAGAAAGGACCTGAGCTGAAACAGGCTTCCCGTCGGGATATGTACACCATCTGTCAAACAGCTGGGCTTGGTAAGGGCTGTGCGCTCTGTCATGCTGAGCTTGCAGTAGCCTGGCCTGCATGCTCTTCTGAGTGGCGTGGCTTACTTGGGGAAGGAGGACTGGTAGTTTTGCTCAGTATAAACTACAGTACCCATATCCTTATTGGTTTTGTGGGGGTTTTTTTAACCAGATGGCCTGGCTAAAAAGTTTGGTCTGACACCTGAACAGTTTGGAGAGAATCTCCGAGACAGTTACCAGCGTCACGAGACAGAGCAGTTCCCTGCAGAGCCTCTGGAGCTGGCCAAGGATTATGTGTGTAGGTCAGTGTTGGGGATCTTTGTGGAGGTCCTGCGGATGCGAAACAGAGGAGGGGATCTGGGGGCATTCTCAAGTCCTAAGCCTTCATGTTGCCTTTCTGCTTTTAGTCAATTCCCAAGCCCTGAAGCTGTGCTGGAAGGAGCCCGGTACATGGTGGCTTTGCAGATAGCCAGGGAGCCTTTGGTCAGACAGGTCCTGAGGCAGACTTTCCAAGAAAGAGCTAAAATCAACATTTCACCAACCAAAAAGGGGAAGAAGGTAAGGAAGGGAGTTGTGACTCTGTGAGTCAGTTCAGGGAATGATCTAAATAACATACAAATACTCATTTTTGCATCTGAAAACTTCTCCCACATCAATGGCAACTCTGAACAAATCTTAGAGCAGCATGTGAGCTGGGCTGTTGCAGAGGCCAGCTCAGCAGCATGCTGCATTTTTAGTCTCGGCGTTTCATTGGACCTGATTCTCACTGTTGACATGTTGCTTTCAATTATTGGAACAGTCTCTGTTTCTCTGGGACTGGGAATGAATTCCACTGTGTCCTACTGGGGAAGGAAATGCAGACTGGCAGGCATAGGGGTGAGGGGGTATTGAATAAAAACCATTGTCTGCTACGGTATACAGAAGGGTCTTTCTTCATGAATGCCCTGCGTGCATGCTGACGGTCTCTTCTCTCTCCCAGGATATTGATGAAGCCCACTATGCCTATTCCTTTAAATACTTGAAGAACAAGCCTGTGAAAGAGCTGCGAGATGACCAGTTCCTTAAAATGAGCCTGGCAGAGGACGAGGCACTGCTAACTATAGATATTAGCATCGACATGAAAGGAGTGGAAGGGTGAGTCTTTACTGGCTGTACCATCCGTGCCTTGGCAGAGCTTGTTCATGCAGTGCTGCTGTGGTGTTAGAACTCCTCTGTAACCTAAACTGCTCCTGGAAGTCATGGCCTGGTGCTTTCCTGCACCTTAAAGCCAAGCAGCCTCTTAGAGTCTTCCTTTTTTCTTCATCTTAATGAAAACTTTAGCAGACATCTGGCTTATTCATTTGAAGGCGAACTCTGAAGCCTTTAGGATTTTTGTGAAAGGTGATGCTTGTTTCCCAACCACCCTCACTGTGCAGCTCCTTGGATCCTTCCCTGCACATCTGAGTAGCCACACTGCGCGATACGGGTATGCTGGAGTGGCCAAGGGCTGCTTTGCGTTGCGCTGATCAGGCCTCTCTGTGCTGCCAGCATGGTGTTCAGCTGCAATCTGTCTAGCAGCATAGCTTTAGCAGCTAAAGGAATGTTTGATGGGAGGATTGGCTCTTCTCTAAATTTTTCAGGCAGCTTGCTGAGTCTGAGCTGCTGCTATTACATCCCTGTGCAGGAATCTGCCAGTGGTGGTGTTTGTTTGCCAGTGCAGGCATTTGGAGCCCTTCTGTATCTCCTCCTCTCATTTCTTGCAGTTACGGTAGTGACCAGACATACTTTGAGGAGATCAAACAGTTCTATTATCGGGATGAGTTCAGCCACCAGGTGCAAGAGTGGAATCGACAGCGTACGATGGCCATCGAGCGGTCTCTCAACCAGTTCCTCTACGTGCAGATGGCTAAAGAGTTGAAGAACAAGCTGTTGGTGGAGGCCAAGGAGTACGTCCTCAAGGTGAGATGGGAGACAGATGGATTTGAGTCAGAGCTGGGTTACAAATGCTAACAGTCCTGCAGCGTGGTGGGGATAGCTGCTGACAGGCCATACACAGGCTCTTGGGAAGGAGGAGGAGGAGGCAGGCGAGGGTCTGAGTCTGCCTCTTTCCCAAGGATGGAGAAAAAAGCAGATACCTCAGTGGGAGGGAGGATGGGCTCCATGGTGCTGGAGAGCTGGTCCCAATCCTGGCAGAATACACTGTCTTGCTGCCCTGAGAAGTCCACGACCTTCCCTCCGGAGAAGGGCTGTGCCAAAGCACCTGCAGTGGATTTTCTTACTCCTCTCTCCCCTTCCCTGTTCTACCAGGCTTGCAGCCGGAAACTGTACAACTGGCTAAAAGTAGCCTCATACCGTCCTGATCAGCAAGTGGAGGAAGATGATGATTTCATGGATGAAAACCAAGGGAAGGGGATTCGGGTGCTAGGCATTGCGTTTTCCTCAGCCAGGTAGGAGGAAAGGAATTGCCTGTGGATCCACGTACAGCTTTAGCAGTCCTCCATATCTGAGTGATCTTTGTTTCGCAGGGACCACCCCGTGTTTTGTGCTCTTGTTAATGGAGAGGGCGAGGTTACCGACTTCCTCCGATTGCCACATTTCACAAAGAGAAGGAATGCCTGGCGTGAGGAAGAGAGGGAAAAGAAGGTGAGCCTTGTTGCAGCTGTTATCGAGATAAATGTCTGCACATTGCTTTTGGTACCGTGCAATCCACTGTGGGCTGGAGAGAAATAGTCAGTCTGAAGATAGCTCGGGCCTTGCCACTCTTGCAGGCAAAAATACTGCCTTTTTCCCACCCTGTAATTATTCTGGCAGAACAGTTGTTTCCAGTTAGATCCCAATTCATCTCTTCTGCTCCTCCGACGGGGAGCAGCAGGGCCTTGCCATTCCCCAGTTCTGCTGGTTGGGAGTTTGTGAGTTTCTGTGGACCGAGCCACAGAGATTTTCTCCCCTTTCCCTGATCACATTATAACAGGAAGAGGCTGTAGGACCTACTGAAGATTGGGTCAGGCTTTTGACTTCCATTCCCTACTTGCAGATTTCCTGTAACAGCAGAGCATGATGCCATGAGTCTTTCCTCTGCAGAGCTTTCCTGTTTGTCCACAGTGGTCAGTAGCTGCAAGGCCTGCCTGTGGAAAAGGCATTTAGCTGTGTTCATGTTGTGGTGGCAGATCAGGGTGACTGGGGAAGGATTTGCCCTGTGAAATAGGAACCCAGGTCTGGTAGCTAGCTCAGTACAGAACTTGGTACTCTTGCTTTTCTACTCTGATCTGTCTTACTTTCCTTTCCAGGCCCAGGATATTGAAACCTTGAAAAAATTCCTCCTGAACAAGAAGCCTCATGTGGTGACAATTGCAGGCGAGAACAGGTCGGTCTGTGTTCCTTCCACTTCCCAGTCTCTTTGCAGTCCTTTCCTCATGCCTGTCCACATTTCACTGTTTCTGTCCATGGTGTGAGGGTTGGGGTTATCTTCCTAAGTGATGCCAGGACCCAGCTTTGCTCTCTCCCCTCAATCCCCTTGGCCGTCTCTCCCTAGGGATGCTCAGATGCTGATGGAGGATGTAAAGAGAATTGTTCATGAGCTGGATCAAGGGCAGCAGCTGTCCTCTATCGGGGTGGAGCTGGTGGACAATGAACTGGCCATCCTCTACATGAACAGCAAGAAGTCTGAGGTGAACCTTCTGTTATTCCAGCTCTCCTTTAGTCTGTCACTCATTTGTGCTGTCTCATCCTCCATTTGTTCTGCTGGCCCTGCATTGTGTCATCCGCTGCCTCACGTGATCCATCTAGACAGTGGCGTACTGATCTTTGGATCAAGGCAAAACATCTTATTTAGGCTTCCCTGAAGAGATCAGTGCCAGCAGATGTACTGAGTAGATATTGATGTAGTCTGAAATGCATCTTGCTCAGCTGAGTGGATGGGGTTGTTTTATTACTAGTTGCAGCAGCGTCCTGGGAGCCTTTGACCTCAGCTCTCTTTGCCCTGAGCACCAAATGCTTCCCTTGTTCCAGTCCCTGTCTGATGTGTCTTTGCTATTTGTGCTACCAAGCATGAAAACACCATCAGTGTTTTCCCTGATGCTCTGGCCTCTTGCAGAATGAGTTCCGGGATTACCCGCCTCTGCTGCGTCAAGCTGTCTCCCTTGCTCGCCGCATTCAGGACCCCCTCATAGAGTTTGCCCAGGTCTGCAGCTCTGATGAGGATATTCTCTGCCTGAAACTCCACCCTCTGCAGGTAACTATCCTTGGTCAAGGAAGATCCTTCTCTGCAAAAGAAAGTGGCCTGGGAGGCCTGGGACAGTTTGCTGTCAAAGAAAAGTATTCCAGGTAGAACAGACAGAACTTGCACCAGTTCAATGCCATTATCAGGCTATATAGCACCTTTTTTTTGCATCCTTTAGTTCATCTGCCTCCAGGCTGTTCTCGGGTAACTCTGAGGTGCAGTACAGCTTCTGAGAGCCATTCTATTGCGTTGGGCTCAGCTTGCTGATGGCAAAGCGTTGCACCCATGTCTTTGCTAGGCTAACGCCTCCCCTTTCTGCCAGGAGCATGTGGTGAAGGAGGAACTGCTGAATGCCCTCTACTGCGAATTCATAAACCGTGTGAACGAGGTGGGAGTGGATGTCAATCGGGCAATTGCTCACCCTCACAGCCAGGCTTTGCTGCAGTACGTGTGTGGCCTGGGACCACGCAAAGGCACTCATCTGCTAAAGGTAAAGAGGCTTCTGTCCCTGCCTACAAAAACAATGCATCACCAAGAATGTGTGAGTTGGCCTGACAACAGTGCTGTTAGGAACTGAGTCAGGATCCTGCGTGCCATATGCAGCTGACAGCTCCGTTGACATGTGTTTTAGTATGTGTTATCTCACTGCACCTAACCCCGAAGCTGTGTGTGGACTTATGTCCTTGATAGACCCAAGCAACTCAGCAAATCCATCAATCCTAGCTAGCTCCTGAACCCACAGAAACTGTTGTACTGTTACAGTATCAAAACGCCTCCGTACTGTAAAAAACACAAGGCAAAAAGCCAACGCTTTTCCCAAGAGTTGGAGCTGCTCCATGTGGAGTCATCTCCTTTCATACAATGTTGAGACACGGGCACAGAGCGACAATTTATGAGTTGTGATGGGCTTGATTATGTCAGATGCTTTGAAGACTGCAGTGTCCAGTGTGAGTCCTCTGCTTTTCCTGGAGAACTCTTGTGTTTGAATAGCAAGGTTTATACTATTACCTCTCTCTCCAGATCTTAAAACAAAACAACACGCGTCTGGAGAACAGGACCCAGCTGGTTACGATGTGTCACATGGGACCCAAAGTGTTTATCAACTGTGCTGGCTTCATCAAAATTGACACAGCATCGCTGGGCGATAGGTGGGTATTGAGTTGCATTCCATGTCATACGGGGTATGGAGTTGGCATGAGCGACAGGCTGAAGCAATCTTTTCCGTGGAGTCCGTGTTCCCAGGAGTTTGTGTGTGGCCCCTCTGATCTCTGGCCAAGTTCAGGTATTGCTGGTTATTAATCTGATTCTTAAGGGCAGCTAAACTTGCGGAGCAATGTGAGCTGCAGAACATTAATTATATAGCTTACTATGGTTTGAAACACCCTTTGTGGTCAAGAGGAACTACACTAAAAACAGTTGTTCCCTAACATAGTCGTCATGCATGTCTGTCAGCAACCCCTGTGCGTTTTTGCTTAGCTTCTGCCTAGTCCTACCATCAGCATTTTATTTTTCTAAAGTTTCAAACTTGAGGCATAATTTGGCAATTTAGCTCCCTCTTAAACTAGTAACAATACCGGGAAGTTTGTAGAGTGTTAGGTTACTGGTAACTAAACAAGAGATGTGTGGTTGGAGGACAGCAGTAACCTAGTTTTCTAAATCTTTTAACTGACTGCTTTGCACAGAAGGGTCACTTGTTGGAAATGTGCTTTCTCTAGGGCTGGCGCAGTATCCTTCTTGCCTTTGAAAAGCAGTCTGAGAAAGGACGCCTGGCTGAATCCTTATGCCAAGTGAGCCGACCCCGCTAGGTGCCTGGTTCTTGCAGGATAGAAATCCCAGAGATGCAGGGAGCAAAGCGTAGCCTCATCCAAACAGCTAGCTGCAGATGGCCGCACTGCCGGTGCGCAGCACTGAATTTGTAGGAGAGAAAACTATAAAGAGCTGTGTGCTCAGAGCAGCTATAGCACACAGAGTGATCACATCTAGACAGCACCCAAAATGCCTGGCTGTATCTTTGCAGTGCAGGAGCTTCAGCCTGGAATTTGTCATGTCTTGCCTGGGTTCCTGTTGATTTAACAATGAAGAATTCATTGTCTCCTTTTTAGAGTAGTTTGTTCCAGTGGCAAAGCAGCCACATGGCTAATAGTGGTCCTCAACAGCGTGATTTGTTATTGAGCTGAAGGAAGTGACTCTGGAACCCTGCAGAGTCCTTATCTGAACGTTGCTTTGGTTTTATTTTAGTACCGATTCCTACATCGAAGTCCTAGATGGGTCTAGGGTCCATCCTGAAACCTATGAATGGGCAAGAAAAATGGCAGTGGATGCCTTGGAATACGACGAGTCAGCAGAGGATGCTAATCCCGCAGGAGCTCTGGAGGAGATCTTAGAAAACCCCGAGCGTCTGAAAGACCTGGATCTTGATGCCTTTGCTGAAGAACTGGAGAGACAGGTGCGCTGGGGGTTCCTGGTGCTGAGAAACAGAGAAGCTCTGCGTCCAGCTCCTTTTCTTAAGTTTTATAGCTGGTGACCCTTATCCTTTTTAGGAGCTGAGCATTAGCTGTTACCGTTGTAAAATATATAAACAGCCACGATGAGTATTCAGTGTCTGACAAGGGCATGTAGTAAATACTTGCGGAAAGTACACTTGGGGCAGAGGGAGGAAGGAGGCGGGAGTCAGTGATTAGACCATTTAAGCTGTCCTCCCTGAACTGATCTAACTGTTTTCTGAACTCATTGGTACTTTTGACCTCCTCAACACCCTGTGACTGAATTCCATGGTTTGATGGTGCATTCCTCTTTTTTTTAAATTTGCTGTTTGATGAGTTCCTTGAGCTCTTTCATAACTTATATTGGATTCCCTATTTACCTTCTTCCTGCTGCTCATGGCTTTGTAACCTTTGAATACCACACAGGGCTACGGCGACAAGCATATCACTTTATATGACATTCGAGCTGAACTAAGCTGCAGGTACAAGGACCTGAGAACGCCATACCGTTCTCCAAATACAGAAGAGGTCTTCAATATGCTGACCAAAGAAACTCCAGAGACGTTTTATATAGGTACATCCCTGTTTATATCCCTGATTTCTGTCATCCTAACTTGACTTAGGATGTGTAAAGACGGGGCAAAGGGATCTTGGTGAGGGTGCTGTTGGGATGGTGCTATGGTGGCATGTATGTGAAGCAGCTTTTCAAGTACCTGGGTATCTCCTAACACCTTCATGCACAACTACCTTTGATTGAGGGAACTGCCCAGCCTGCAGTTGGCTTTCAGTTTTTCATTCTTTCCTCCTCCTCTCCCATCACACCGCAGGTAAAATGATCATCTGCAACGTGACTGGGATAGCCCACAGGCGGCCACAAGGAGAAAGCTACGACCAGGCAATACGGAACGACGAAACTGGCCTTTGGCAGTGTCCTTTCTGTCAGCAGGATAACTTTCCAGAGCTCAGCGAGGTGAGGCTGCTTCTCCTAATGGGCCTGCCTTTGTCGGGAGTCTGCTATCGGCAGGCTTGAGCATTTTGTAGGGTTCTTAAGAGACAAGGTATCAGAGCCAAGATTGTGTCTGCAATGCCCCAGGATCCCAATCTGAGCGTGGCCTTTGGCTGCAAATATAATCTGTTCCACTTTCGACTAATTGCCTCAATCTGGGTTTGACAGGTCCTTTATGGACCTATGCATTATGGATTTTAGTGAACTGGACTAGGAGTGAAATGGACTTGGGACTAAGCTGACCACATCTTTGCAAATACATAAAGTAGGCTTGTTTGTGGTTTAGGAGTGGGTTTTACGCAGAGAAACTGCCTGTGACACTGAGAACAGAAGGTTGTTCTGCCACCTTCTCAATTTTAAGAACTTACTTGGACTCCCTGCTGCTTAATGCAGCTGTACTTTAGGTCTCTTCTAAACACTGCTGAATTCCAGCCTTGGTAATCCATGACTTTAAAACCCTATAGCGTTCATTAGAAACCAGCCCTAGCTGCAGGCTTGTATTCAGGGTCTAAAAATGTTCTGACCTTCCTGGTTGTAAAGCCCCATAAGCTGAGCAGAACCAAAGTGGGAAGATTGCATTACTGGGTAACATTCATTGAAGTCTCCTGTCCTTTGCCCTTCCACATGTCTCTGCTGGCTGCACTGGTTTGCTGACACAGCTTTTAGGCTTGTTTGAGTGTGAGCTACCGGGGCTATTTTGTTTCCATGCTGAATGACTTTTATATTTGCTTTACTCAAGGTTTGGAACCACTTTGACAGTGGTTCCTGCCCAGGTCAGGCCATTGGAGTGAAGACACGTCTGGATAATGGCGTCGCTGGCTTCATCCCAACAAAATTTCTTAGCGATAAAGTGGTCAAGCGGCCAGAAGAAAGGGTGAAGGTATGAAAGCAGTGGATTTTCACATATCCAGCAAGAGCTGGAAGAGCATGGAGCCAATACCAAAGATTCAGAGTTTGGTTAATAACACTGTTTCCTAAATGACTTTTCAAACCTTATTTTCATTTAAGGACTTGAAATCAGCAGCAAGTTCAGGTTCTGGTTAGTGTCCTTCTCCCACAGTGCAAATCTGCCTTGGCAGCTGGTGGGAACCATGTTAATCAGTTAACACGTTGCACTGTGGGAGGATTTATTATAGTCTGGCTAAAGTCTGGGTTTAGGAGACCAGAAGGCATTCTAATGCAGAGCTGCCCTTTGTTTCTGGCTTTCTAAAGAGTTCACAGAACTTCTGTTAGATGTGCAAGGGTCACTTTCCCTCTCATGGCTTTTTCTTCTGTCTCAATTCATTTGTGGAGGTCATCAGAGTTACTGGTCTTGCTTGGGACCAGTCTGAAAGAAACAAAATCACATATTTTGATCACATGATAAAATAGAGGTTCAACCTTTGCAGTCTTTTTGGGTGTCCCTGACAGTTCATACAGGTGATGGATAAGCCTGTAAGCTCAGAGGTCTCTTAGCGTTTCTTTAAAGAGTCGTTAACTTCAGCACGGTTAACTGGACTAAGACATTGCTGGTTTTGTGGTGGTATTTTCCATTCCCCATTTAATTAGAGCAGTCTTTTGGGTGTTTTCCACTGTTTCTGAACAGACTTAACTGCTTTCTTGCACGTAGTGAAGTCCAGCTTTGCTGTTCCCATTGTTAAAGATACATAAAATAGAAAACTTAACCATCCTCAGCCTCCAGACACACAGTTTGCGGTGTGGTATGGGGCATAGGTAGTGGATGTGCTGGAGAACCGCCCATTTTTCCTTTAATGTCTTTTGATTCTAGTCATCTTGGGGATCACTTGATTTTCAGTTGGTATGGAAGGATCACTTTTAAAGGTTGTATCAGTCTGAAGTATGTGAGGTAATTTGTACCTCCTCATTGGCAGCATGACCCCACACAGATCGCTCTGTAGCGGAAGGAGGCTGACGTATCAGCCAGAGTTGCTGCTCAGCTTTGCCTTCCCCTCTCCTGTAGGTGGGAATGACCGTTCACTGCAGGATTATGAAGATCGACATTGAGAAGTTCAGTGCAGACCTGACCTGCAGGACCTCAGACTTGATGGATAAGAACAATGAGTGGAAACTGCCTAAAGACACCTACTACGACTTTGACTCTGAGGCAGCAGATCACAAACAGGAAGAAGACCTGAAAAGAAAGCAGCAGCGGACAAGTGAGTCTCTCATTTTTCTCTCCCTTGTAATGCCAGTCTTCCCAGGGTGCTCCAGCAGAACAAGCACAATTAGACATGTTCTTGGAATGAAGCAGTTCCTCTTGGAAGCCTGAACACTCCTCTTTGTCCTCTAGCATACATCAAGAGAGTAATTGCTCACCCATCATTCCACAACATTAGCTTCAAGCAAGCTGAGAAGATGATGGAGACTATGGACCAAGGGGATGTGATTATTCGTCCGAGTAGCAAAGGGGAGAACCATCTGACTGTCACCTGGAAGGTGAATGATGGGATTTACCAGCACGTGGATGTCAGAGAAGAGGGCAAGGAGAATGCCTTCAGCCTCGGCTCCACACTTTGGATTAACACAGAGGTAAGAGCCCTGCAGAGCATGCCAGGGAAGGACTTGGCGGGGAAGGAGAAGTACCTGTTTGGCAGGGACAGGTTGGCACAGCCCTTTCGTCCTCGCAGCTGCTTTCAGACTGTTGGAGAGTAACTTCCATTGCAGTTTTCCAGATTCTTAAACAATACTCAGGTCTTTTTTTCTTTTCTCAAAGCATCAAGCCTTGCTGTGCAGAATGTATGACTGAGAATCAGAGTTCCTCATCATGCACCTTACATACCTCTTTAAATGTGTTTGTTCAAAGGAGTTTGAAGACCTGGATGAAATTGTTGCTCGCTATGTCCAGCCAATGGCTTCTTTTGCCAGAGACTTGCTGAATCACAAATACTATCAGGACTGCAACGGTGGAGACAAGAAGGTAAGCCTGTCCTAGGCTGTGGTAGCTTGTGTGGGAGATAAAGGAGCATAGTATAAGTTTTTCTTTGTCTCAGGAAAGGTCTTAAACTCTTTGAGTCTGGCATGAGCTGCTGCTGGACTGAGCTCTTTGATCTTCCTGTTGTTACCTGGGGTTTGGCAGTCCCTTTCCAGCTGTCTCAGGGGGATTCTGTCTTGGAGCAGCGGAGTTAGGACATGGAAGTAAGGCGTGCTACAGTGGTGTGCCAGGGCGGCAGAAGGTTGCCCTGCCAGGAAATGTCACTGAAGGGAGAGTATAGGCTTTCTGTGACCTGGTGACGTTTGTGCACCAGCCCTGCGCAGAAACGGTGCAGTTGGTGGTTCTCATTGGATCACTGGCATCAGGGCTGGGGGGGAAAAAGGGCTGACCGCAGCATGGAGGGGGAGATATCCATAGGCCCTGTGTGTTGCTAAAAATGCAGGCTCTCCTGAGCATTTCTCTTCCTCTCTCTCTCTTTAATTAGAAGCTGGAAGAGCTGCTGATAAAGACTAAGAAAGAGAAGCCAACATTTATTCCCTACTTTATCAGTGCCTGTAAAGATCTACCTGGCAAATTCCTGTTAGGATATCAGCCTCGAGGCAAGCCAAGGTAAGTGAGAGGCAAGCCCAGCAGCTGCAGCTGAGTAGTCAGTACCACACCTGAACTTATTGCTACCAGTTTCTCTTCCAGCTCTGTCAGTATCCCCCTAAATCAGACCTCCCCTTACCCAGGGTTTGGCCTCCTGACAGTGGAGGACCTGTGTCTAGCAGTAAATCTCACCCGGGAGACTCCTGTTTCTAACCAGCTGGCTCCCACAAGCAGTACTGCCCTGTGCAGAGGGTGTCATGGGTATAGGCAATGAGTGATAGATTTTTGCATGGAAAGGCGTGATATTTTGGAATAATTGTTTGAAAACAAAATGAAAGTGTCTCAGATAGGTCTGTCCGTTAATCAGTACAGCTATCACCTGAGTTTCTAGGTCTTGCCTGTTCTGACTGTGACCCGTCAGCGTGAGGGTGGCAGGTATGGCTCTGAAGCAGCCTGTCATCTCTTGTGCTCTCCTGCATTCACTGCTTCTCACAGGATAGAGTATGTGACAGTGACGCCAGAAGGATTCCGCTACCGGGGACAGGTCTTCCCTACCGTGAACGGACTCTTCCGATGGTTTAAAGATCATTATCAGGACCCAGTTCCAGGTGAGCATCCCAAAATCTGAGCGTGTCAGCTGTTTGTTTCATGGGTGACGCACAGTAGGAGCAGTTAGTAAAGGACAATTCCATGTTCTTTGTCCTTGAAATGTGTCCTAGGATTTTCTATAAGTGGGAAGTTTCAAAGCAATGCTCAAGTGTTTGGCTTCCATGGATCCATTGAGAGCTCTCCTGAGAGTTAATCTTTCAGCCAAGTGGGCCATGCAGCAAAGGCTGGGCTTGTCCCTTTCCTCTCCCTTAGCCTCCCCCTCCATACCACCCTGCACACACCATTCCTTGGTAAAATAGCATCTTGCCAGTACGAGGGTTGCCTTCATTTTTTCCAAATCCTGAGTTTCAGGTCAGTAACTCCTCTTCTGAGAGAAATAATGTATTGCTCTTATTTTATATTTTACGCAGGTATTACCCCCAGCAGTAGCAGTCGGACCAGGACTCCAGCCTCCATTAATGCTACTCCGGCTAACATTAACCTGGCAGGTCAGTGCAGGCCTTTTCTGCTTGGAATCACGATGCGAGCTCCTTTCCCAGGTTCCGCTTTGTCTAACACGATGGGTCTTTCTTGCAGACCTAACCCGTGCAGTGAACGCTCTACCACAGAACATGACCTCCCAGATGTTCAGTGCCATCGCTGCCGTGACAGGGCAGGGACAGAACCCAAATGCCACCCCTGCGCAGTGGGCATCCAGTCAGTATGGCTATGGAGGCAGCGGAGGCGGCAGCAGCGCATACCACGTAGGTGTCACTTAAATTTCTGAGAAGAGGTGGTGTGTGACTTCTCCTCGCTGCTAGAGTCCCGTGAGGGCTCAACTGGGAGCATAAGGGGTTACTCACTGCCTGGGATCATCCGGTCCTAGTCGTGTACTCATGGTGCTGCACGGGGGAGCCTGGCTGGATTCTTGGACCGCGTTTCTTCTTGCCTCCTGTGTCTGAGGAAATGAAGCACGTAATACAGCCCTGCTCTGAGGGGAGTTGAAGACCAAATAGGTCTGGCCCCCAAGGAATGTGGCAGGGTGGAGAGGTGGGATCCAGCGGTGAGGGCGCACAAACTTCTGATTGTGCCCCTGAATTGGCAACGTGAGCTGCCAGTGGAAGAGATTAGCTGTGAAACTATGCGCTGAGTTTGCAGGGCTTTTCAGCTCAGCGTGCTAATCTCCGAGCAGCACCGGCAGGCGAACACCTCAGCCTGACCGAACACCCAGAGGCTTTGCAAGGAATAAGATGGAATTGGACAGTTTCGGCTCATGCTGAAGCTTTTCCTCATGTGTGCTGGTGCCTGCCTCCTCCCAGCCACGCTGCCAGCTCCCCAGCTGACCCTGAGGTTAAATCCAGCTGCAGAAGGACTGAGGTGCCTGGGTACAAGAAACGCACCCTGACATTAGAGATCTAATGAAGAGATGCTGCAAGACCAGGCTTGCAGGGAGGAACGATCCTCTTTTAGACCACCTTGGAAGGCTTTCACGGAGTTTGGCACAGTAAATGCCGAGCTGGGGATGGGCAGGGACTGTGGATAACCCAGTGTATTAATCATCAAGACAATCTGAAGGAAAAAGGTGGTGAACACTGGGAGGCAAAGAGACTAAGCACTGCATTGGACAAGCAGTGAGCCAGCTAGCTTGGGATGTGGGAGGGAGCCATCTCGAGCAGCAAGGGCATGCAACAGCCTCTTGGGCGAGCAGGGCAATGCAGAGCGTGCCAGACCTCTGCCCCGCAGCCTGGCAGGGTTTGCTTTCTGTCCCCTGATAGTATCTGCTCTCTGCAGGTCTTCGCGACTCCAGCACAGCAACCGGTGGCCACCCCTCTGATGACCCCCAGTTACTCCTACACTACCCCCAGCCAGCCGATTACAACACCCCAGTACCAGCTCCAGGCCAACACCACACCACAGTCCACCCAGTCCCAGACACAGTCGCAGCCATCATCCAGCTCCAGGCAGAGACAGCAGCCAAAGTGAGTGGCTCCAGCGCCGGGTTCGTGTATCCATCTGTGTCCCGTCTTGATTGCTTTTGTTGATTTTTGTTGAACCAGCGTGGTGGGGTTACCTTGCACCTTCCTGCATGGGACCCGAGGGGAGGGGAGGGTGGGGAAGCTCTCCCACTAATGTCTCACCTCTTGCCCGTGTCATTGCAGGACCAACAGTCACGCTGCGATCGACTGGGGAAAGATGGCCGAGCAGTGGCTCCAGGAGAAGGAGGCCGAACGGAGAAAACAGAAGCAGAGGTTGACTCCTCGCCCATCTCCCAGCCCCATGATCGAGAGCACACCCATGTCCATCGCTGGGGACGCCACACCACTGCTGGATGAGATGGATCGATAGGCTGTGCTGGACCTGACCCGTAACCTCCATTCCCTTCTCTAGGAAGGGGAAGGGAGAGTGAACAGTTGAAAACAACTTCCCTTCCCTTAGCCACATAACTCCTGTTTTATACATCGTGAGATGGTGGGAAATGACTCTTGGTGATGTGCACCTGAGCGAACGAATAGACTTGGCAGGGCTGGTCTAAATATATATACTATATATATAAAATTATATCATAGGAAGAGACGCTGCAGCGGCCTCTGTGTTCCAGGCCCTGGTTCACCACTTTGGAAGATCAGCAAAGTAATTACGAGGTCGAACGACTCTGACCTTGTACGTGCACAGCAGTCTGCTTTCACTGGAAAGACTAGGAAGCAAGCGTAGCTGAAAGTGCAGACCATCGGCCTGGAGTGAGCCTGTTCCATTTGGATTCTCCCAAACCCTGACTGTCACCTCTCCCTGTCCCAAGAGCACAAAGCAAAGTCACGGGGGTTGTGACAAGCAAACCGGAGTTCTCAAAAAGTTTCTGTTGTCGTTTGCTCCGTGTTTTTGCGTGTAACAGGCTCTGCAGAGTGTGTGCCAACCCCCAGCTGTGTTCGTAGGGGTCTAGCACAGCAGCTCCGGGGCTTGGGGTCTTGCAGGAGAGAAACGCAGCTGTCGTACCAAAGGCTTGCTCTCTCCTCCAGCTTCTTTTGGAACAATATTTATTTAGTTTTGATTTTTTTTTTTTAATCAGACTGCGAAGCAAAACACCAGCCAATGGCAGCTTTCTTGAGCGCGGGACAGAGTGGGCTTAAAACACTGCAAGAGTAGCCGCTCCTACGGTGGAGAACGCGAAGCAGGCGGGAGTGCATGGCATCCTCCTCCGTAGCCGCTTAACCCTGCCCAGTTGTAACCAAGAGGGGTGAATAAATAGTGTTTCTACTGAATGCTAGTTGAGAGGTTTTCTGCCTGCACCCTGTGCTGCCTGCCTGCCCTCTCCTTTTAGCAATGGATTTGCTTAGAAGCAGAGTTCAGTGGTGAAAGTCGATGCTCCTTCTTCCTTTGTTGCTTGGAGTTGCCCTCTGTGTGCTGAAACTTTCCCAGAGAAGCTGATTTCTGTTGAGCTGATAAAGAATAATGTTTTGTTTTGAATGCGTTGTATAGAGACATCACACTGCCATCTGGGGCACCTCATGGAGGTACTGGGGGGCCTGGGAAGGGGGGGCAGATAACTTTGGTCATGTCAGAAAGCCCACTGCAGTATTACAGAGCGACTGCTAGTGCTGAGAGCCATTTCTGAACTGGAAAGTTCCTACTGCACACATTTTCCTCTCTCCTGCTTTGTTAGTAGGGATTTTCTGGGGAAGCAGAGTCTTTGTTCCCTCCAAGTGCTCCTGGTTAGCCTCCTCTCGCTAGGAAATGAGCAAGAACAGCAGATCTTAAGAAACAAAGGTCTTTTTTTGCATGTAAATGCTCCCGAAGAATGGCAGCAACCCGGGAGACAAAGCAAAGCTGTTTCCACAGAGAAATGCAGGTCCTGGCTTCCCCCCATCTCCTCAGCAGTACTGGGGGGCTGACACAGTCGTGTTCCTCCTCTGCAACAGGGCAGACCGGGCCGGAGGACCGTGTTCCAGGGCCCGCGGCTGCCGTAGGTTGCAGGTGTACTAATCTTATGCTATTTTTTTATTTTATCAAAATCTGTATGATGGGAATTTGACTGGGAGCAGCTCCTTACCAGGGATGTATTGGACTCGTACAGGGAGGGGCTAGTTGTGCGTTGTCGGCTCCTTTTTGGCTGTCTTTGGTTTTAGTTTTCCCTGACCATCAATAAAAATTCTACTTTTGGGAAACTGTCTGCATGCCACGTCTGTGCTTCCTGCAGTGGCGGTGTGGTTGCCGCAAGGACTTTGCACCCATTAGCAGTGCTTGAGAGGGTGCAATGCCTTGCTACAACCTTGGTATTTCCCTCCTGGGCTCTTGTGGTCCACTTATTTCAGGGATTTGGGATTGCACCATGCACTCTTTTGGGAACAGTGGGGTTTGCACGGAGCAGCTCTGCTCTCTGGGCCTCGGTGCTGTCTGATCTCCCAAGGCTGTGTCGTAGTAAAACAGGAGACAGCACTCGCCTCCTGTTGCTCCAGCTTTTTCTGATTCTGGAATTTGGTGCTGGTGGGGGAAGATCTTTCTACCAGCCTCACCAGGCAGGAGAGGGGCCACCGTGCCCAGCCCTGCTCCTCACTCAGAAGCGCTTTGCTGGAGTTGGTGGCAAAGCCCCGTCTCTGGGTGCTGCCCTCAAAATCTTCGCTACAGGAGCCCAGTTATCAGCAAGGGGAGCAAGTTGGGCCAGGCAGGGACACGGGCAGCTTGCCCTGCTCCTGCCTCTCCCCAGGCAGCGTCTGCCTTTGTCCCAGGGCTGGAAAAGCTTCTACTGTCCCACTCCAAAGAGCTCCTGCACCATGTCTGAGGAGCCTCTGGGGAGGGGCAAGGAGCTGCCATGGCTGGGGGCTGGAGAAGGAAGGAGTCAGTGCCAGTGTGGGAGCACCGTGCGTCTCCCAGCCTGGGAAAAGGCAGCGGGTTAAGCAAAGGAGGGAGCAGGGACGGTGCAATTCATGAACTGGTCCTGCAGAGAAATACACCCCTGGGGAGCTGGAGTTCAACCAGGGCTCTGCCGGCATGGGGCCAGGAAGATGACATGAGCCAGTGGGAGCAGTGAGGAACAGCTCGAACCCACCCAATACCCACCCAGCTCCAGGCGCTTCCCCTCCCGCAGCCCCCCAAGCGGGATCAGCCCCGGGATTCCCCCTGGATGCCTCCCCCAGGAGCGATCCATCCTCCCCACGGAGATGGGGCTGAGGCTGCGGCATCTGCTCAAGCGACCAACTTTATTACACAGCCAAGACCCGCGAGGGGGGAGTCAGAGCCATTGTGCAGGCTCTGCCTCAGCTTTGCTTTTCAGCCTCTTCTTTCTGTTTCTCTCCTTCCTCCTCCTCTTCCCGCTAGCAGTGGGGACCGGGGATGGGGGGGCTGGGGCTGGGTCCCTGCCCAAGCCTTCCTGTGCCGGGGCATCACTCAGGATGGCGTTGGCTGCTTCCCCCAAGTCTGGCAGCAGGGCCTGTGTGTCCTGCCCAGGGGGGGCGGTGGCTGCAGAACGGCTGAGCTCCCCATTTTTGGAAGGGCCTTTCTTTTTCAGACCTTTCCCCTTCTTTTTCTTGTCTTTCTTCTTCCTCTTCCTATCTTTCTTGGCTGCCTTGGGGGGGGACAGCGGGCGGGCAGGTGCGTGATGCTCCAGTGGGATGGCTCCTCCACCCGTGCTGCTCCATGGGGGGCTCAGAGGGAACCCCCCGGGCCTCGCTGCCCGGTCGATCAGCTCCCCACCGAACTCATACAGCACCGGCTCCCTCGGCACCGCGATGGCCACCGTGTTGTACGCCTTGCACCTGCAGAGAGTGGGGTGAGGTGAGCCCTGGCGGGGCCGAGCAGGGGGGGTGGTCCCTGCAGCGGGAGACACTCACCAGACGTAGAGGTAGGGCTCCACGCATTCCTCCTTGTAGGTGAACTCGAAGCAGGGCACCTGGATGACGTTGAAGAAGGCCTGGCCCACCACCCGCGAGGCTGTGTCGTTCACCTGCCTCAGGCACTCCTTCAACCTGCCACGGGGCACAGCCGGCGTGAGGGGGGCAAGGGGTCCTGGGACCCCCCAGGATGGAGGGATGCTGAGGGGCACGGCCAGGCACAGGCCCACTCACCTGCGGTCGCAGTCACAGTGGCTGATGGTGTGCCAGCGCAGGTTGCGGTACCCGTAGCGGGCGGTGAAGGGGTGGATGACGTGCTGGCAGTGGTCATGGTCCCGGCAGCACCGGTCCGTGTCGCGGTGTTCCCCTGCAGGGAAGGCACGGGGTGCAGGCAGGGCTGCGGGCAGCCGCACGCACGGGCTGGGGCTAGGTGGGGTTGGGATCAGGGCTGGACTGGGACTGAGCTGGGCTAGGACTGGGATCAGAATTAGATCAGACTGAAACAGGACTGGGATCAGACTGGGACTGGACTGGCACTTGGATGGGGACTGGGGCTGCACCAGCACCACAGTGGGAATGAGAGTGGGACGAGGCTGGGATCAGGATGGGGACCAGGACTGGACCAGGACCAAGAGAGGGACTAGGCTGCGATCAGGATAGGGACTGGGAGTGGAGCAGGTTGGACCAGTACCAGGATGGGGACCAGAATGGGAGCAGGATGGACCAGGGACCAGGGTGGGGACAGAGGGTGAATCAGGACTGGAGCAGCACCAGGATGGGGACAATGATGGGACCAGTGTGAGGATCAGGATGGACCAGCCCTGCGATGGGGAGTAGACAGAGCTGAACTGGTGGGCTGGGACTGAACCAGCACTGGGGTGGGGACCGGTCTGAGACATGGGATGGGGACTGGAGGGGACCAGCACTGGGATGGGACTAGACTGGGATTGATGGAGACTGATGCAGCACTGGGATGGGGACAGGGACTGGGCTGGGGCGAAGCAGGGATGGGATGGGATGGGATGGGATGGGATGGGATGGGATGGGATGGGGGGACAAGTAGCAGCGGCCTCGCCGCCCTTACCCAGCTGCTCGTAGGCATCCGCGTTGCTGCCTGCACCGCACCACAGCGTCCCGGGGTAGGTGAGCCCACGGCGGGCGCGGGGCCGTCCCGGTGGGGCCGCTCCAGTGCCGGGGGCCGCTCCGGGGACGGCTGCCAGGAGGAGAAGGAGGAGGAGGAGGAGGAGGCGGCAGAGCAGCCCCGGGGCGCACATGGCACCGCGCCGCCCGCCGCCGTGGGGCCGCCTTATAGCGCTGCGCAGCCCGCCCACGCGGGGCGGCTCGTCACGGCACGGCACGGCTCGTCACGGCACGGCACCGTGCGGAGGGTCCCGGAGAGCCGGGATGCTGGAGCCGCTCCCCGGAGCCGCGGCGCATCCCACGCCCCGCAGCCCGCGGGGAAGGGGTTACCCCTCCCGGTGGGGCCGGGCCCCGTTGCTGTGGCAGCCGGTGGGGTGATGTGCCGGGGCCGGTAACGAGCCGGCCCCAACGCGCCCGCCCCGTGACGCACCGGCCCCCTCACGGCCCCCGGCCCCGGAGCGGCCCCCGACGGCAGAAGGATGCTCCCCGCGGCCCCGTGCCCCCGTCCCACGAGTGTCCCGCGGTGCCTTTCGCAGAAGCAGCCCCGGTGCCCCGTGCCCAGCCGGGGCTGGCAGCCCACCGGTCCCAGCGCGGCTGCCAGGACTCGCCCCCCCCGGCTGGCTCCCCCCCCGCCACCGAGCCCATTGACAACCCGGACGCGGAGCTGGCGGCGCTGGGCGGCCGAGGGAGCGAGCGCTTGGCAGGGCAGGATGGTGCCCGGACACCCCAACGGGGACATGTGAGACCTCAGAACGTCCCTGTGCTGCTCAAGACCCCCAAAGGCCACGGGGCTGCCCCCTGAGCATCACCCTGGCTTGCTGACCCTTGCACCCACAGGGTGCCAAGGGCACCATGCTGCCCGCACCGCTCCCTGGCATCGCTGGGGCAGGCGGCTGGGTGCTGGGGACACCCGCACGGGGTGCGAACACCCAGACCCGGTGGTCCCCACCACACAACCGCCTGGCCGAGGCAGCAGAGCCCGGTGGGGGCACGTCGCTGGCCCGCAGGCAGGGCTCCCGCCTGGCACTGGACCAGGGCCCAGCTGGCCGAGGGTGCTGGCTGGGGCCCAGCGCCGCAGGGGCTGCCCCCGCTCAGCTGTTGCTGTCTGTGACGCTCCCCATGACAGTCCCGCTCGGCTCAGCCTCGCCGCCGGCACCCAGGTATGGAGCCGACTCAGGCGCACCGGGACCCCAGGGTGCCCATGTGGGGGGTGCGGATGGGGAGGCTGGAGGGCACCGAGCCGTGGGGAGCCCTGCGGAGATTGCGGGTGGGGAGTCTCAGCCCTGTTACATGCTCAGTGCTCGCAGTGTCTGCGGTCCCCACGCATGGACCTGTGCCATGTCCCCGCTGTCCGAGAGAAGGGCTGGTACCTGGCGCTGATGGCCCCCAACGTCAAGGGTCCCAACTACGCCTGGCTGGACCCCTCCCGGCTCTACTGCCACCCGCAAGTACCCAGCACCCAGGGCAGAGGGCACCCACGGGGGTGCCTGGGTGGGCTGCAGCTCCGCAGGGCTGTCAGGGCACCCGGCTGTGCCCACGGGCACCGGCACAGGGGCTGCAGGTGCCCACGATGGGCTGCGGGCACCCAGCACCTCCACTCTCTCCCCAGGGTTTGCAGGACTGCATGGCCGACCTGCTGCAGCCCTTCCAGGGAGACCCCGTCGACATGGTGGCTGGTATCGACGCCATGGGCTTCATCCTGGGTGAGCGGGGATGCGGGTGAACCCAGGGTCCCCATCCCTCGTCCCTGTGGGGCTTGACGGTGCCGTGCCCGCCCCCAGGCGCTGCCGCTGCTGCCGTTCTACAGAAAGGCTTCCTGGCCATCCGCAAAGCTGGGCACCTCTGTGTGCAGACGCTGGCGCAGCCCTACACGGACTACTCGGGCCGGGAGAAGGTGATGGAGGTCCGCACTGATGCCATTTTGCCGGGTGAGCCAGCGGGGTGCTCCCATCGGGGGGGGGGACACACTGCCAGCACGGGCACCTGGCACTCAGCTGCAGCCTCTGCCCCCTCCCAGGTCTGCGCATCCTCCTCGTGGACCAGTGGGTTGAAACCGGGGGCACCATGCGAGCGGCCATCCAGCTGGTGGAGCGGCTGGGGGGGGTCGTGGCAGGTAGGAGGGGGGTACTGGTGCACCCCGGGGTGCACCCATGGGTGCAGCGAGAGCATCATCCCCGTGGTGGCCAGCACTGAGCCCCCCACCCTTGTCCCACAGGTGTCGCTGCCATCTGCATCGAGGACAGCGAGGGTGGGCGGTGGATCCGGGAGCGCTACAAGTGCTCCCACTGCGTCCCCCCCAGCCTGCAGCCCCGCTTTGACCGCCACCAGTTCGGCTGCGACTGACAGGGGGTTGGCACCCCACGTGTCACCCCCACGTCCCCCCCACAGGGTGCAGGGCTGCCAGCTCTTCGAGGCAGGGATGCCCAGGGCATCCACTACCTGGTTTGGCTTTCACCGTACCCGAGATGCTCCCCCCTCCTCGGCAGCAGCCGAACTCCCCTGGCTCCGTCCTCCCACCTGTCCACGAGCCGGGGGGACTGTGCCCGGGGACAGGGGGAGCTGCGGCCGCCCCCAGCCCCCAGCCCCACGCCCTTCTTGAAAAGCATAAAAAAGGTTTTATTAAGACAAACAGGAGCCCGGGGCCATCTCCCACTCCAAGTGGTACCTGGGTTTGCATAGCTAAGGGAGCCGCACGGGTGCTCCTGCCCGCCCCGGCTGTGGGTGCCCGGGCAGACGGGGGGCCGGGGGGGCTGGGGGCAGCTCCTCGGAGCCAGCTGGGGCCGCCCCTCTTTGGTCCAGAGGTGTGAGCGCAGGGGGGGCAAGGGGCTGCCCCCTCACTGGCAGCACTTGGGTTTCTTGCGGGGTGCCGACAGGTACAGGTCGCTCTCGTTGCTGCTGATCCCTGGAGAGACAGAGGGGTGGGATGGGGGGCAGCGGGTGGTAAGGGAGGGGGCACCCGCGTGGGGCCAGCCGGGGGTACTCACGCACGGTGTCGCCGATCTTGCGGGCGCTGCTGCGCTCCAGCTCGGCCAGCACGCTGCTCTCAAAGGTCAGCGCCGCCACACGGAAGAAGAAATCCCGCACGTTCTCCCCTGCCCGGAGGGACGAGACCCCCTGAGTGGCCCCCCACCTGGCCAGACCCCAGGGTCCGCATCCCCCCTGCCTGGCCAGGGACCCACCGGTGAGTGAGGAGACGGCCCAGTATTCTGCCTGCATCTCCTGGGCCACCTTCAGAGCATCCTTTTCCATCAGGCTGTACTGTGCCGGCGTCTGCCAACCGAGCCAGGAGGGTGGGTGGGTGGTGGGGATGACCCCCCCCCCCAAGCTGGGGTGCAGGGGGTCCATGGGAAGGGGGACACACTCACGCTCAGGTCCTTCTTGGAGCCCACCAAGAAGAGGATCACGTTGGATGGGTCGTTCTCCTTCAGGGCATCAGCCAGCCACTGCCTGTTGGGGCCACTGTCACCAGCCGGTGGCTCGCGGCCAAGCACTACCCTCTTGCTCGCACGCTGCAGCGTTGCCAGCAACCCTGTGTCCTCCTGCCCAGCTTCTGCTTCTCCATCCAGCCCCACCACCCACCACGCCTATACGTGGTCCCACCTGAGCCCCCTGACTCCGTGTCACCTACCGCGTGTGGTCCAGGGACGCCACGTCGTTGACATCGAAGACGATGACGATGGCTGGAGGGGGGGAGGAGGGGTGAGACAGGGACGAGGACAGCTGGTGGGGTGGGACATGGTGGGGACCTCACCTTGCGCTCCCCGGTAGTAGGTGGAGGCGATGCACTTGAAGCGCTCCTGGCCGGCTGTGTCCCACCTGGGGGGGGCAGAGGGGAGGTGAGGGGGAGCCGTGGGGGTGCACAGGGAGGGGGCTGGTGCCTACTCACAGCTGCAGGCTGAAGGGCACCCCCAGCACCTCGAACCGCTCCATCTCGAAATCCACCCCGATGGTCGCCTTGTAGTTCTTGTCGAAGGTGTCCTTGCAAAAGCTGGGGGGGGGGAGGGAGATGGGTGTCAGCAGCCCCCACCCCCCCACCCCCCTGGGGGCTCAGTGCCCCCCACCCCGGGAGATGCCCAGCACCAGACTCCAGCCAGAGTCCGGCTCAGCCCAAGGTGCTGCTGCCCTTTGGTGGGGGTCTCCCCCCCCCGCCCACCCAACCCCCCCCGCAGAGCCTCTCTGGGGGGGTCCCGTTACCGGTTGATCAGACAGGTCTTCCCCACCGAGAGGTCCCCCACCACGATGATCTTGGAGATCTTGAACCTGCAGAGCAGGGGGATGCACGGCCGCTCAGCAAGGTGGGGGGCTCCCCGCCTGCCTCCCCCCGGCTGGCCACGGGGACAGAGAGGTTCATGGGGTGCGGGGGTGTCACCCCGCAGCCCCCGGCATCCGGCAGTGCCCCGCAGCCCGGCTCTCCCACCCCGCCGCCAGCCGCAGCCCAGCCCGGACCCCCATGTCCCCCCCCCGCGCTGCATTCCTGCGCCGTGACGCAGGACTCGGCATACGGGCAGCGCCGGCAGCCACGCGGCGCCCGCGCCAGGGACCCCCACTCGGGGCTGGTGGGGCCGTGGGCCCCTCGTCAGCCACCCTCAACCCCGAGGTGAGGGGTCCCCGAATCGCCATGGACTCACCCCACGGTGCCCGTCCGCTGCTCCTGGCAGGCGCTGGCCACCGTGGGGTGGAAGGCGGGGCGGGCGTGCAGGGCGGCCTCCTTCCGAAAACACTGCGGGGGGGACAAAGGGGGACACCGGTGTGACCGTGGGGCTCGGCGAGGCCACCTCCGGGCCAGTGTTCCCCCCCCGCTCACCGGGGGCAGGTCGGCGATGACCCTGTCCCTGCGGACCGGAGCCAGCACGTTCATCGTCCTGCGGGGCTGCCGGGGCGGGCTGGGTGGCCGGGGGGAGCGGGGACGGGCCGAGGGCCACCACGAGGCCTGGGACAGATGGAGCAGGGAGCGGTGATGTCCCTGTGTCCCAGCTGTCCCCACGTCCCTGTGCACAGCATCCTGGAATACAGCTGTGCCAGTGTCCCCAAGTGGGGCTGTCCCCTTATCCCAGTTGTTTCCACATGCCCGGGACATGGCTGTCCCCATGTCCTTGCTGTCCCCACATCCCCAAACATGACCGTCCCCGTGTCCCAGCCACCCCAAGATCCCCGAGTGTGGCTGTCCTCATGCCCTGGGGTGCTGCTGTCCCCACGTCCCGGCTGTCCCCTGTCCCCCGGCCACCCCCACATCCCTGTGCACGGCTCTCTCCTTGTCCCACCCGTCCTGCCGTGCCACCCCAGGGTACGACTGTCCCTGTGTCCCAGCCGCCGCCACGACCCCGCACCCCGGGGTACCACTGTCCCCGCGTCCCAGCTGTCCCCGCGTCCCACGTGTGGCATCCCAGCACACGGCCGTCCCCGTGTCCACTGGTCCCCACGTCCCCCAATGTACCTGTCCCCGTGTCCCACCCGTCTCCGTGCACGTCCATCCCCGTGTCACACCGGTCCCCGCGTGTGCCCCGTGTCCCTCCCCACCCCGTGTCCCCCGTGCACAATCCCTGCCATCCCCAAGCTGCATCCCGGTCCACGGCCAAGCCCTCCCCGCCCCATTCCCGGTCCCCATCGGTGGGAAAGGGGGGGGGGTGGGGGGGGGGGGTGGGGTCGTCCCCGTTACCGCGAACCTCCCGGCTCCGGTAGCGGTGCTCGGCGCTGCACGCCCAGCCCCGGAGGAACCGGCGTCCTGGCCCCTCCCCCGCCCCTACAGGGGCGGGGGAGGGGCCAGGACGCCGGTTCCTCCCGGGCTGGGCCACTGCGCTGCTGCCCACGCAACGGGACCCCCGTTAATCCCTCCCCACACCGGGGCTCGTCCCTGCCCCCCCCACGCCGGAACGGGTGAGGCGCGCAGGACTACAACTCCCATAAGACCCCGCGGGGTTGGCGAACCCATTTGCGCATGCGCGAATGAGACAAACATTGAGTACTACCATTCCCGGCGGGCTCCGCGGTACCGCGAGAGTTGGGGGGAGGCTAGTGGGTGTTAAACTCTCGCGAGATTTGGGGCTATAAGCCCGTGCGGTGAGGCGCGGGAGGCCCCTTTCGGCTTCCGCCTGGCCAAGATGGCGCCCAAGGCGAAGAAGGAGGGTGAGGGCTGGGGGGGGCACGGTGGGATCCGTGGGCTGGGGGGAGTCGTGCTGAGGCATCCCCCGGGGTGCGGGTTGTACGCGGGGGAGCCGGGGTGGGCGGTGAGGGAGGGCTGCAAGGTGGTGCTGGGTAGCGGGCACGTGGAGGGGATGGGAGAGGCCTGCACCGGCGAGCATGGCGTGGTTGTCTGAGGGAGGGTGGGCCACGGTCTCGGTGCGAGGACACTTCGGGGTGTGTAGGGGGTGAGGGAGCTGGTTGGGGATGAGTGCCCCTGTCCGTTGGTGAGGTGGGAGACCTTTTTTTTTTTTTTTTTTTTTTGTGGAAGGGGAAGGGAAAACTTAAATGTCGGGCTTTTTGGGGAGGTCTTGGTTGGATGAGGGAGCATGGACCGCTTGGAGATGACTTGTTTGTTGAGTTGTATGATAGGGAAAGTCGTGGCCCGTTGGGGCAGGCAGGGGAGCATATACCGGTCCTGCAGAACCTGGGTTTGCTGACTGAGGTGTCGTTGTAGCTGTGCCTCCGAAGACAGAGGCAAAGGCCAAGGCACTGAAAGCCAAGAAGGCCGTCCTGAAGGGGGTCCACAGCCACAAGAAGAAGAAGATCCGCACATCACCCACCTTCCGCAGGCCCAAGACCCTGCGACTGCGGCGGCAGCCCAAGTACCCACGGAAGAGCGCTCCACGGAGAAACAAGTATGTGTGGGGTGTTGGGCTCTGCCCTGCTGCAGGGCTCACAGAGTGGGAGCAGCCCCACGCGTGAACTGGCATGGGGACATGTGCCGTTCTGCAGGTCCCTGGGAGCTGAGTCCCACCTTGGCAGAGCAGGGGGTGTTTGGGGTGCAGGTGATGATTTCAAGCGACCAAAGTCTGAGAGTTTGTGATGAGAACTTTTTTTGGCAACTGATGCACCCCAAACTTTCTTAGATGGTGCCCTTGGTATTTAAAACCCCCTGAAGTGCAGAGATGGTGTCTGCCAGCCTTCTGTTAACCACAGGGTCTCTCTCCTGCAGGCTGGACCATTATGCCATCATCAAGTTCCCTTTGACCACAGAGTCGGCAATGAAGAAGATAGAGGATAACAACACTCTGGTTTTCATTGTCGATGTCAAGGCAAACAAGCACCAGATCAAACAGGCCGTCAAGAAGCTGTATGACATCGATGTGGCCAAGGTTAACACGTTGATTAGGTGAGGAGAGGAGGAGAATAGATCACTGGGGGGGGTGAGGTGCTTCAAGAGCCCAGAATGGCTTTTAGCAGAAAATGTGAACACGTGTGGGTTTCAGCAGTTGTGGGATTAAGCTCTGTAGTGTTTTCAGTGTCAGTTTTGAGAAATAAAACTTGTGACCGAGCACGTCTTAGTGGAAGTGGGAAATGTTGGCAGACCAGAGAGTCGGCTTCATCAGGGAGCTCTTCTGACCCCTAGGGAGTCTTGTGCAAATGATGTGAGCATTTTTTTACCACTGAGTAAAGTGATGTTTCCAAAGGAACCACTGATGCACACCACTACAGCAGGAATGTGGAGCAGGTGGAAGGAGTTGTGTGCCTTTGTTCTAATGCCTCCTGTTCCTCTCTAGGCCTGATGGGGAGAAGAAGGCTTATGTCCGACTGGCTCCAGATTACGATGCGCTGGATGTAGCCAACAAGGTGAGAAATCTTTGAAACTTTGCAGCTCCTGTTAGCTGTCTTGTATCTCCTGCACTGGGTTGTTGTTCCTGGCATAGGTGTGAGGTACTTGTGCTTCGAGCACAGCAGCACTTGTGGAGTGTCCTTACCGGTGTTCTTGGCCAGCTTGTTAGAGCAGGGGGAATGATGTCAGAGGCAGCGCTGCGCTGCTGGCCTGGGTGAAGGAGGGGTTTCTGCTGTGCAGGTGGCTGTGCCTGGAAGCGGCGGTTTAGTCCTCGAGGTGGTTGAGGAAGGCAGGAGGCAGCGGTGGTACAAACCGGAGTAGGGGAACCTGGCTTAGCACAAGGATCACCATGGAGTAAATGTATAGAGCGGTTGTGTAAGGCACTTGGCCAGGTCTGGGAGGAAGATGCCTGTCGTCGGAGGACAGGAATCCTGGGGAGATGTGGCCCTGGCAGCAATGTCTATGGCAGAGGCTCTGCCCTTCTGCTGCTGTAACATCTGTTTTAACATGCTTTGCTTCTTTCCAGATTGGGATCATCTAAACTGCATCTACCAAGGACTGTACAGACAGGATAATAAACCCTGTGACACCACTGAGGGGCTCTTGTGTTTTGTGACAGCATAGCCTGTGTGAAAAAGAGCACCCAGCAGGCTTTTGGGGCTTTGTTTTGGTGAAGGGGTCCCTCCCTCCCTCCCTGGCACTCGGTGGGCAGAGCTCACTGCTCCAGGAGAGGGCTGTGCACGCAGTCCTGCGCCTGGGGCCTTGTCGCTGTGGTCTCCTGGGGCACTGACACGTTCTCTCTGCTTGGGTAGATATCCATGAGGTGACACTGCCCCCCAAATCTCAAATATCTCTGTTTACCCGAGACCTCTGCTATCCTCCTGCATTTTGTTGCCCTGTGTAATTAACACGTTTGCGATCAATGTCCTCGGTATCCTATGTAGCTTCCTTGTGGAGCGTGCCACGGGCCAGTGAGTGCCCAGGAGGTAGGTAGTAACCGCAACAGAAATGTGTTCATGGTTCAGATCTGGCGCAGGCGGAGTGTCACACCATTTCCCACTGTATGAGCTACTTGTGCTGCAAGCTTCACTTGAAGCCCTCAAGCTAATCCCATCGCGAGGACTTTGCGTGGGGTATTTTTTTCTGGCACGATCCCTACTCCCTGTGGTGCTGTGTGTGAATCGCAGCCTGGGTTCCCTGATGCTTCCTGCTAAGGTTGCCTGTAACCTCACGGGGTTCATGGCCTCAGCAGGGCTGTTTCCAAACTAGCTGCTGCCTTGGCAGTCCTCCGCTCCCTCAAATTTGTAGATGAAAAAGGCTTTTCGGAGTGCTTGCAGAGTCACAGGAGCGCTGGGCAAGCGGGGAATGGAGGTGAAAGTACAGCTAAGCCTTTAGGGGTGCTTGATCTTAAGTATGTAGTTGAAGATGAT
The DNA here is from genome assembly GCF_028858705.1 of Grus americana. Lineage (NCBI taxonomy): Eukaryota > Metazoa > Chordata > Aves > Gruiformes > Gruidae > Grus > Grus americana. The sequence goes on along the minus strand of NC_072870.1, from coordinate 5,129,948 downwards.
GAAAGCTATGAGCAAATATTGATGGAGGTAACTAAGCTCTCAGGCAGTGGGACACAGAGTTCCTTTGAGCCTCTCGCAGTGGGTGGCGGAGTCCTGGGGTGATGCTTTCAACATGGGTGGGGGCTGGTGGCGGATGGGAAGGGGGAGCTGTCCTGGTAGCTGCAGCTCTTGGGACCTCGGGGTAAAGGTCCATGCTGGGTTGCGTGGTCCCTTGGCTTGGGACACCTCACGTGGTGCCCATGGCTCCGGGTGCCGGGGCAGTGCAGCTGGATCAGTCGGGTATGCTACAAGCTGCCTGCCACGGCAGGGTGATGGGGGGACACCGGGGCGGCTGTACACGTGGGAGGATCGTGGGGCTGCGATGGTGGTGCAGGAGAGGCTGGCTGCCATCATGCCATTGCCCTGTTGGGGTGGTGACTCGGTAACGCAAAGCGCTCGCCTTCGTGTGGGCAGAGCGTGGCTGCTGTCGGCCGCCTTCTGAAAGCTGGGGTTGGCAGTGGTGCTGCCTGGCTCCTGCTGATGGGCGTAGGGGCACCCCCATTCTCCCTGGGCCCCACAGGGTGCTTGGCTGGGCTGCGGGGGAGGCAGGAGATGGTCCCTGCCTGCTGTGAGAGCATCCGGTAGGGGTGAGAAACTGCCTGGAGGGAAGAGCGCTGCTTCCCTGGGTGCTGGCCCCTCTCCTGATCTGTGGGTGCTGTGCAGGGCTCTGCTGGCACCCTGGGTGCATGCCAGAGCCCAGGATCTCTCCCCAGACCTGGGTCAGGGTCTTGAAACTGAGAGCGAGGGCTGTGGGCAAGCTGTGTGGGGCCAGATAAGGCTGAACAACAGGCGGCCTTCCCTGCCTGTGACACAGCCCTGCTCCTAGGTGATGCGAGGACCTGGGACAACCTGGCTCGCTCCTGGGGTTGGGTCTGACGTTCCCGCTGGCCCACGGCCACCCCAAGAAAGATGCGGGGGGAGAAGTGCCCCTCTTGTAGCAAAGCCGGTATTGCCGCGGGGGTGAAGAGCGGGTATGTGCCGCAGCGTGGAGGCTGGGGAGGGATTTCACATCAGCATGACTTGCAGTCTGCCCTGACCCTGCCTCAACTTAGCCCAGCGGCTGCTGCTGTCTGGTGCTTTGCTTCCCCATGCTTGCCTCTCACTCTGGGCTGGCAGCCGGCCCGACCCACAGCTGCCCCAGCCTGGCCAGTGCTGTGCTGCTGGGAGATGCTCTGTCTGGGAGCCAGGAGGGGAACGGGGGGAACCGGGCTCCTGGCTTTGGGAAGCTTTGTCATGCCTGACCCAAGGGTGGTGGGAGCACGGGCTGGTCCCCCTGAGCCTGTGACCTGTTGGGGCAGAGCCGCGTCTGCTCTGTGTGGAGAGACAAGGGGAAAGGTGCAGTGATTGGAGTGAGGGGAAATTGAGATTTGGGCTTGATTGTGTGGAGCATTTGCAGATGGAGTTGATGCGCAGAGGCTGTGGGGCTTAAGCTGCAGCTGGGAAGATGCGTAGCTGTCAGGACGTGCTGCCGAGGGTAAGGCTGTGCCCTGTCGGGACTCCCTGCAGCTCGGTGCGGGGCTGCTGAGCTCCGCTTTGAGCGAGGAGGGGGGGTGAGGTGGCGGGTTTGAAGCTGGCACAGGACCCTGCCCATGCCGCATCCTGAGTATCACATCTCTGCTCCGGCTGCCAGACTCTTCCCAGCACGCACCCCCTGTGCCCACCACCATGTTGATGGGTGCTGGGGAGCCCCAGCAGGATCCCGGCCCTGTGGGGTGTTTCCCGGCTCTCTGGAGGGAGGGGTGATCCCCCACCACTTCCACTTAATCACCAGCTTATTTCAACCGCAGGTTGTGTTTCTGCTTGAGCTGGGCTGGTGGTGGGGTTGGTAGGACGCATCCTGCCCCGCAGCAGGGGCTGGGCAGGAGTCCCTCTAAGCCCCACTGCTTTCTGCCAGTCCAGTGCGATCCCAGAGCTGTCACGTCAGCAGGATTTGCCTTCCTGATGCTCTGGTGCTCCACAGAACCGGCTGGGCCAGTTCTGGCCCTGCTCCCCCAGGGAGCTGAACCCCCTCTGTCCTCCCACCGCTCTGGGGGGGCTGCTGGAGGCAGCTTGGTCCTGCTGCTGCAGGAGAGGGCCCAGCACGCTCACGGGATCCAGAGCTGCGCTGTGTTGGTGAAGATGACTCCGGGGGGATGCGAGCATGCAGCAGTCTTCCAGGAAGAGCCTGTGGCCTCACACGGCTTTCCCATGCCAGCTCCACTTCACGTGGCTGCCGAGTGAGTCATGCAGCCCAGCCAGGCTCCTCGCCGCCAGGCCGGAGACAGGCAGGTCAGGGACTGCAGCGAGGCTCCGTACCTCTCCTGGCTCCCTTCCCCTGCTCCCTGCACAGCCCTGGGTCCCTGGAAGAGCAGATGAGGGAGGAGGGGAGGGACCCATCCCTGGGATCTTGCTATTCAAGGTGCAGCAGGGTGCAGCTGGGCTGGTAGGACCCAGCAGGCTTGAGTGCATCCCTGGAGGGTCCCTAGAACAAAGCGAGCGGCAGAAATGTGCCTTCTCCCTCCCCGAGGACTGCCAGCCCTCCGCCGGGAACAGGGGCGCATCCTTTCCCATGGCCCTGTCCCCTCCGTTCTCCCCGCGATGCTGCTCTGCCCCACAGAAAAGCCAGCCCAGACGTGCTGCGGCAGCAGTAAACAGACTGATTTTAATGCACGTATCACCCAACATCACCGTGGGAGGGACTCGTCCCTTCCCTCGCAACCCTCTCAGGCCATCAGCTGCGAAACACAGCCACCCCTGGCCCTCCAGCTGCCTGCGCGGAAGCCGGCTTGGGCTGCTTCTCCATCGGCCGTGCACCCGGCTTCAGCGGTGTCCCCGTGGCTCGGCGAGGCTGTCGGGCTGGTCCAGCAGGGAAGCGCTTTTAGGCAGCAGAGCAGGTGAAGGCAGGGCCTGGGGCCAGGGAGCGAGCCCTAAGGCACATCAGAGCAGGTTTGGAGAGCCCAAGATGCCCAGGAGCCAGAGCCTGGGCTTCCCTCAGCGCGCACATCTCAGTCTATCAGAAACTTCTCACCATCCACGTCTCTCCCTGCAGAACCCTTGCGCAGGGAGGGGAAAAAATCAGAGCGGAGGAGGCGGGAGAAGTACATGAGGATCATGGCGTCGAGCAGCAGGAGGTTGGCGGTGAGGAAGGCACCCTGGCCCTGCACCTCCACGTAGCGGAGGAAGTACCAGGTGAGGTAAGCCTGGGGTGCCAGGCGGAAGGCAAAGTACATCACCAGGTTGATGTATTTGTTGGCCTCGTAGAGTGCTGGGGAAGGCACGTTGCTCATCTTCAGCAGCATGCGGACAGTGAGGAAGATGTTGCTCACCTCCACCAGCAGCAGCAGCATCGCTGCCACCAGGAAACGGCCGGTGATGATGAGCGAGACGAAGGCAGAGATAGCCTGGGAGCAGGGGGGACACACAGCAGGGTCAGCTCTCCTTGCCCTGGGGGAGACGAGTCCTTCCCCACCAAGGTTTGGGCATACACTGCTGCTCCCCCCTCCCTGAGATCCCAGCAGCCCCCCAGGCGCCTGGGCCAAGGGAAAACCAGTCTGGAAGCCAGTTCCCCCAGGACCAGTTACACCTCCCTGTGTGGGGAGCTGGGACCAGCCTCCAGCTCTTCCCTCGCCCGGTGCGGCAGCCTGTCTGGCTCCCGGCGCTCAGAGCCGATGCTGGCAGGCATCCTGCCCCGCTGGGCGCCCTCGCCTTGTTGGTGCACAGCCTACCTGGCAGCCAGGGTGAGGCGGAGGGAAGGGCTCCAGCTTGCCTCGCTGTAACGCACAAAACCTGCATGGGCTGAGCCCTGGGGTGTGTGGTAGCCCCCCCGCCCCCCCCCGGTCCCCATGCTGGCCTTTGCCGCCCTGGGGCCGTGCTCACCATGGCGTGGTGCACCAGGTACTCCCAGGAGGAGCGGGACTGGTGGTTGAAGATGATGTCAAGGCTGTCATGGATGAAGTAGCCTGTGGGATGAGAGGGAGAGAGTTGAGGGGGTCTGGCTTGTGCACCATCACCCGCTGTGCTAAGGGGGAGCAGCAAGGAGGAGGAGGGTGGCGTGACTGTGCTCCAGGCATCGGAAATGCCTTTGCCCCAGCTGAGCGTGGGGAGGTGCCCAGGCCCTGGGGCTAGCAGCCTGCAGGCTCCGTGCTTGTGGTTAAGGCAGGAGGCACAGAGAGTCACCCAACCCTTGAGCCGGGGGCTCGTCCCAGGCTGGCGTGCCGGCTGAGGCTGAAGAGGCAGAGCCCAGCAGGGTGGCCACGGCCATCACCCTGCCCGGCCCCTTACCTGAGGAGAAGCAGACCAGCAGGTGCCCTGAGATGCTGTAGCCGTCCTGGATGTCAGAGAGCAGCTCCGGGGAGTGCCAGAGGCTGGGGGGAGAGGAGTCAGCCTGGGTGCTGGGACACGGGGACCCCGAGCACCCTGCCCTGTGCCTCCTCCCCGGGGGGGCGGGCAGCGCCCAGGGTCGTGCTCCAGCGTGGACCCAAATCCCGGTGGTGCCGGAGCCCCGTTCAGAGTGCGCACCGTGCCCCTGCCCGCCTTCCCCCTTCCCCCTTCCCCCCCCCCCCCCGCTGCCCGATACCTGAAGAGAGCCCATAGCCCGGCCAGCACGGAGTGTGCGAAAGAGACGAGGAGGTTCCGCCAGCGCCAGACGCGTCCGGGGCGGCTCCTCACGGCGGCGGGCCGGGGCAGGGCCAGTGCCGCCCGCCGCAGCGCCCCGAAGAGAGCCACGCTGCCGCCCACCAGCGCTACCGAGGGCGCCCGCCAGCCCGGGCCCATCGCGCCCAGCTCCGGCGGCCCGGGGCGCGCGGCGGCGCGGGCGGGCGGGCGGGCGGGCGGGGCCGGGATGGTTACGCCTCCCCACTGACCACGCCTCCCCACTGACCACGCCTCCCCACTGACCACGCCTCCCCACTGACCACGCCTCCCCACTGACCACGCCTCCCCACTGACCACGCCTCCCCATTGATCACGCCTCTCCATTGATCACACCTCCCCATTGATCACGCCTCCCCATTGATCACGCCTCCCCACTGACCACGCCTCCCCACTGACCACGCCTCCCCACTGACCACGCCTCCCCACTGACCACGCCTCCCCACTGACCACGCCTCCCCACTGACCACGCCTCCCCATTGATCACGCCTCTCCATTGATCACGCCTCCCCATTGATCACGCCTCCCCATTGATCACGCCTCCCCATTGATCACGCCCCCAGCTGGCCACGCCTCCCCCCGCACCGCGCCTGCGCGGGAACGGGCGCGCGTGGACCGCACGGGCGTGCGTGTACACAAGGGGCGTTGCGTGTGCTTGCGGGGTGTTGCACCACGTGTGCGAGGCGCTGCACGTGTCTCTGCCAGGTGTTGCACGTGTGTGTCGCGCTTGTTCCTGCTGAGCATTGCTTGTGCGCACACGTGGTGTGACAGGTGTGTGTGTGTGTGCAAGCGTGGCTGTCAGGTATTGCACACGTGCAGGGCACTGCATGTCTGTACTGAGCAGCACAGGAGGGTGGGTGCAGCATGTGCACGTCTGCGTTGGGCCCTGCACATCTGTCCCAGTACTGCGCAGCTGGTGCGGGCCCTGCACGCACACGTGTCCCGGGCACCGTGCGCGTGTCCCTGAGGAACAGCGTGGCTGCCCCGGGTGGTTGCAGCGCCTGGCGTGGTGGGGGTGCCGGGAAAACCACCGTGCCCTGGAAAAATAGTCGCCAAGCTGGCTGGGACCGCTGCCAGCTGGGTGTGCGCAGCGAGCACCCACAAACAGCCCGCGCGAAGACATGGAGGGGAGCGGGGCGGGGGGGACAGGCGCCCCCTAATATCAGCGTGGCAGCGGGGTGAGGCCGGCTCTGTGGCCGCCGAGACACGGCTGGGTGCTGGTTGCTGCGTGGGGGTCCTGCCCCATCGCTGCTCCCCCCACCCCGGTGTGGGACAGCGGGCCCTGGCTGGCGCGGGGGGGATGTGACCCCCCCACACCCCCGGTGACCCGGGCTCGGTGTCGCTAGATGGCAGCATGGCCACGTGGCGTGGCCTGGGGGTGGCACTGCCACCGCTGTCGCTGTCCCCGCTCCGGGACAGGGGCAGCCCCCCCCGGGTGCAGGGCACGGATCCCCCCCTTCCATGCCGTCACGGCCGGCCCCACGGGTGCTCGTGGTGATGGGGGTCTAAAGCGGGTTTGGGGGGGGGACATAGAGGGGACCGGGGCCCCTCGTGCCTGGCCCTACAGCAGCACAGCCCCGGGATGGGTGCTCCCCCAGAGTCGGGGCTGTGGGGCAGGAGGCCGCTGCGGGCACCGCCGCTCTCTGGGGGTGCGGGGGACCCTGCTGGAACCGCACAGCCTGGGGGCGGCAGGCCCAGGGCACCCCAAACCCCAATCCCAGGGTGCTGCCCAAGGGGAGCCTGGCTCCCCGTGGCACTGGGGTGCCCGCCGAGCGGGGAGCCTAGACAGGCCGCTTTGGGGTGGCGTTACCCTCCCTCCCGGCCGAGGCAGGGAGCCCCGTGTCCCCCCCGCAGGCCCTAACCCATGGTGGTGGGGGGGGGGACACGGGCGCGGCCCGCGGTGTTTCGTCCGCCCGCGGCCGCCGTAGCGGCTCCCGGAAGTGTCTCCATGGAGACGGAAAGAGCCCGGGCCCGGCTGGGGCCGTGATGGAGAAATACGAGCGGATCCGGGTGGTGGGGAGAGGGGCCTTCGGGTGAGGGCGGCCCCGGGGCGCCGGCGGGCACCGGGTGTGGGGGAAGGGGGGTTCTCCAGGCCCTTTTTACCCTGGCAACGCGGGAGGGGGGAGCGCCGGGCCTATGGCACCGCGGGGTGAGAAGCTGCAGGCCGCGTTACCATGGCAACAAGGCGCACGGGCTCTGTCGCCATGGCAACGCGGTGGTCAACCAGCTTGTGGCACCCTGGGACGGGGGGGGGCTGTTGCCATGGCGATGGGGTGACACGGCAACTGGGGGTGTGACACCCCGGGAGGGGGGGAATTGCAGGCCCTGTTACCATGGCAACGGGGAGGACAGGGGCCATGTGTCCCCCCAGCAGTGGTGGCCAGGCCCTGTCCCCCCACACTGGGGCCCTATCCCATCCCCGCAGCATCGTGCACCTGTGCCTGCGCAAGGCCGACCAGAAGCTGGTGATCCTGAAGCAGATCCCGGTGGAGCAGATGAGCAAGGACGAGCGGCTGGCGGCGCAGAATGAATGCCAGGTCCTCAAGCTGCTCAGCCACCCCAACGTCATCGAGTACTACGAGAACTTCCTGGAGGACAAAGCGCTCATGATCGCCATGGAGTACGCCCCAGGTGGGCCCTGATCTCCCGCAGCTGGTTCCTCAGCAGGTCCAGGGGATGCCAAGCCTTCAGCTCTCCTTGGGTTGGGCTGCTGTGGCTCCATGTAGTGCTCCTTGTAAAGATCCTGTGCTTTGGACCCCCAAAGAGTCCAAACGCATCTCTCTTGAACAGACATTTTTGTAGAAAAGGATCTGGGAGTCCTGGTGGACACCAGGTTGACCATGAGCCAAGTGACCGACCACTGGCACAGGTTGCCCAGAGAGGTTGTGGAGTCACCAACCTTGGAGATATTCAAAAGACAGGTCACGGTCCTGGGCAACCAGCTGTCAGTGGCCCTGCTTGAGCAGGGGATTGGACCAGAGGACCTCCCCAGGTCCCCTCCAACCTCAACCATTCTGTGATTCTGTGATTATATGCCTTATGCCTGCTAATCATATCCAAAACAAAGAGATTTCTAACACCTCTGTCGCTGATAAGTGTGCTACCATCTGCCCTTGGCTTAGGTTTCACATACATTTCCCTGTGTCAGCTCTCAGCCACACTGCTGGTCCCACAGCTCTGTGTGGGAAGGCGTGATTTCTAACGAGATTTGCTGTGGAGTTTAAGATGAAATCAACAGTTGCATGAGGGTTTGTTAAAAGTTGTATGTGAGCCCTGAACCTGGACTTCCCCTTCTCGATAGGGGCCTCTCCGTGCCACGTGGCCTCTCGGACTGCAAGAATTCTCTTTTGCAGAACAGGCTTATCTTGTTCTGCCATTGAGGTTTATGTCTTCCTCCAAGAGCTGTAATTTTAGCATCTCTTTTCCTGCTGCCTTTGACAATATGTCAACAGTAACTTCTCTCTCGCTGTTTCTTCGTCCCACCAACTGTGCTGCCATTGTTCTCCGCATGGTCTCAGGAGCATTGGAGGACGTGCTGCATATCCCCCCAGGATGTGCTTTTTCCCATGTGCTTGGCTTGTTAAGACGCTGTGGCTAAATCCCCCTAGGTTTTAGGCCAGGCTTGCGCTGCCCTGTGCAGCCACCCTTGCTGATAGCCCTTTGTTGTTCTTTGCAGGGGGCACGCTAGCTGAGTTTATTCATAAGCGCTGTAACTCCTTGCTGGATGAGGACACCATCCTGCACTTCTTCGTGCAGATCCTCCTGGCTCTCCACCACGTCCACACCAAGCAGATCCTGCACCGCGACCTGAAGACTCAGAACATCCTCTTGGACAAACATCGCATGATTGTCAAGATTGGAGACTTTGGCATCTCCAAAATCTTGAGCAGCAAGAGTAAAGCCTACACGGTGAGTGGCCTGGCTTTGCAGGGGAACTACTTACCACCATGGCAGCAGGCTGGAAACTCTGGACTTGGCTGCCCAAGACCTGCCTGCCCAAGCCTGGGAGAGGATGGGGTGTCTGGGCCCACTGGTGAGGGTAGGCAGGGTTCCTCCCGCTGTCACAGTGGGAGGAGTAGTGTTTGCAGGTTCGTCTGACACATACTTGGCAACTGAATTCCTGCCTGTGCCCCGCCGTCCTGCATTGTCTTAATCTTCTCTCTCTGCTTGAGACTTGAGTATCATTCACTACCCGGTTTAATCTGACTAGACGTTTGTATCACGCTCATTGCTCTGGGCTCTGATTCTCTCAAGTGGATAGGAGCAAAATTAGAGGTAATCTCTGTATGTGTAAGGGAGGTCACCAGAAAGGCAAATCCTCGTGTTTTTTACTGAGATTGTCAGCCAGACATTGACACCAGGGAACAAAAGCCCAGCTCCACTAAGCTTTCGTTGGTGGCTCTAGCCAGCCTGCGCACTGGGCTCTAATCTGAGCCTTTCTCTTTCCACCTCCCTGCCCCAGTTTCACAGCATCATGGCAGATTTCTTTGTCTCTTCTAGGTTGTGGGAACTCCGTGCTACATCTCCCCAGAACTCTGCGAAGGGAAGCCTTACAACCAGAAGAGTGATATCTGGGCTTTGGGCTGTGTGCTGTACGAACTCGCCAGTCTCAAGAGGGCTTTCGAAGCTGCGGTAAGGGGGATATGGTTTACGTGCAGCGCAGGGAGCCGTGGCCTCTTGCAGAGCTGAAAACGTATGATTGGATCACTCTCACTGAGCCTGGGGGTGTGAAGGCAGAGGGCAGTGCTGAGAACGTCTTGCTCCTCGGCCTCGCCTCTGACTGCCCAGCCACTGTATGTCTCTCTCTTGTTTTCTCTCCAGAATCTTCCTGCCTTAGTGTTGAAGATCATGAGCGGGACGTTTGCCCCAATATCGGATAGATATAGCCCCGACCTGCGCCAGCTCATCCTCAGCATGCTGAACCTGGATCCTTCCAAGCGACCCCAGCTGAATGAGATCATGGCCCAGGCCATCTGCATTCGGCCTCTTCTGAACCTCTACACTGATGTGGGCAGTGTCAAAATGAGAAGGCAAGTGATACTGCTGCCTTAGTGTCCCTTGGGAGGGGCTGCCACAGCGCACAGCGTGTGTGACCAGCTCACTGCCTCTGTTACAAGCTCCGAAGAGAGCGCTGTCCCCATGCAGCTCTCCTGCATTACCCAACGTGCAGCTGCTGCGGGCCAAGCCTGGCCCTCTGGCTCCGGGCCACGGCAGGTGCCATGGCAGGTGTGGGTTTGTCATCGCAGTAACAGTGAATAGAGAGTTGTGAGCTCAGAGGGAAGTGAACTGATGCCAACTCCCCTCTCTCAGGTGGTTTAAAGCACCTACCGAGGCGATTCTGTGAGCTATTCAGCCATGGCTTATGCTGTAGCTCTGCCCAGACCTTCTGTGATCCAGAGCTCTGCAGGACCTCTGGGGAAGAGCTGACATTAAGGACTGGATTTTGCTTTGGCAGGCCTGAAAAACCCTTGGCTCCAGTGCCAACAGTGACCCACAGCCGCACAGGAGGACGAGTGAGCAGTGCCAGACCGAGGGGTGAGTCCTGGCACGGTGTGTTCAACACAGTTTCTTTTGGAAGGACCCTCTCCTTTGGATGCCAGGGGGTCAGAGAGGCACTCGAGCTTCTGGAGAGAGGAGGTTAAGAGACATTGCCTTCCCTGAGCCCTGGAGGAGCCTATGGGTACCTCAGCTCTGGGGACTAAGCAGTGCTCCTTCTCCAGCTGCCTCTTCTAGGTTTTAAACCCTTGAATCAAGTTTCTGCTGTTCTCAGCAAAGGCTGGGAACCAGCTGGGAGTGCTGAGCGGGGATGTCCCAGCGCAGGGCAATGCAGCTGGCACTAGTAACAATTAGGCTAGAGCTGCCGTGATGCCACTTCCCTCAATTCTGGGATGAAACACAAGGAGTTGTTCCCATGTGCTTCTCTCAGCCCTGGCTGGGAGCTCCCCAGCAGCCCCTTGCCAGCCTTGGACCAGCACTGGTCTGGCCCTGCTGGCTGGCAGGCCACTCTGCTGGCACCCAGACTGGCTCCCGTTGTTTCTTTTCCTCTGGGAGGAGAGTCAGGGATATGCGTTGATGATTTCTCTTTGACCCATAGGTGTTCGAGGTGGTTCAGCCCGGACAGGAATCCCTCCTCCGCTGTCATCCATCTACACCTGGGGGAGCGGGATCACCACCCCGCTCCGCCTGCCCATGCTTAACACTGAAGTGGTGCAGGTGTCTGCTGGCAGGACACAAAAGGCTGGGGTCACCAAATCGGGGCGGCTCATCATGTGGGAGGTGAGTGACGGGGAACCTGTGGCAGGCAGTGGCTGTGGAAGCCTCAGATGTGCAATTTCTGAGGAGGAGACGTTTGTGCTCACTGTGTAGGCCCTGGCGCTGTGTCCCCCAGGACCGCAGTCCAGTCCAGGGTGCCGGTGACACTGCTAAGCCTGTGGGAAGGGTCTCATCTGAATTCTCCAGCCCAGCTCTTGCTGTGCGAAGGTGCAGCAGCCGACATGGCTTCTCTCTGCCAGGCTCCCCCGATGGGTGCTGCGGGAGGCCCTTCTCTCCCAGGAGCCACCGAGCAGCTCCAGCCTCAGTTTGTGTCCCGCTTTCTGGAGGGCCAGTCTGGTGTGACCATCAAACACGTGTCCTGCGGTGATCTCTTCACAGCCTGCCTCACAGGTGAGCTGCTGCCTCCTGCCTTCTCCTGGCTGAGTCCCAGACCCCTCTGCCCGGCAGCTGGTTTGCAAATGTGGCACGACCGCCTGGGAAGCCCTGCTTGGAGAGGAACCTGAGGGATGCACTGGGTTGGGGTGACACGAAAGCCTCTGTGGCCTGTCATGTAACATCAAGAAGGGGTCAGAAATGGCAGGCGTGGTCCTCCTGTGATGCCACACTGGTCAACTTGGTCCCAAAGGTCTGTCTCGTGTGGGGAGGGCCACAAATCTCCTCTATCTGTTGTGCTGGCTGCATTGGTGTCACCTGAAGGCGGACCTGACCTGTACAGTGAGGACTGCGGTGAGGAGCATCTGGGAAGTTCAGGCTTTCTCTGTCACGTACTCTGTGAGTGTGACGCAGACATAAGCAGTGACCAGCGGTGACTGTTGTTGCAGAGAGAAGTCACTGTGAGCTCCTGCATGGCCAGTTGTCCTCAGCCACAGGAAGGCAGGGTCTGAAGCCCTCTCAGAGTGGACCTGGAGGCATTCTGGCTGGGAGGGGAGCACACGCACCAGCCTGAGGCCATGTTTGTGGAGCAAAACCCTCCCAATGGTCCTCTGGAAGCTTTGTTTGCACTTTCTGCCAGAGATCAGGGCAGCAAACAACAGATATGCAACTGGCAAACTTCATAGGCATGTGTTTGTCCTACCTCTCCATGGCATTTCCTGCCACCCCTCTGCTGGGTGGCTGCTCAGTGAGAGCCTCTGTTTATTTAACACCTTGACAGACCGTGGAGTTAGCAGCTCCTGCGTACACAGCTGCAATAATGTTATCTCGGGACTCTCCTATCATCTCCTGTTTGTTTGGTGAGTTGCCGCAGCACAACGAGGCTGCTGCTCTCTGGAAGGTCACTGAAGGCCTACGTCCCCCCGGCAAGTTATGAGTCAGAGTGGGTGCAAGCAGAGCTGCTGTCCTGGGAGCCACGGCCAGCCCCATCGTGTGCACCTTGCAGGGCCTCACGTGTGCCAGTAACACGACTTCTTTCTGCTTTTCCAGACAGGGGGATAATTATGACTTTCGGCAGTGGCAGCAATGGCTGTTTGGGGCATGGAAACTTCACGGACGTAAGCCAGGTTTGTCGTGAGGGTGCTGGGCGTGCTGCTTCCCCAGGGTAGAGGATGGATCATGCCTTCTGCTCCATGTGAGAGGGCTCATCCCAGATCCAGGGATGTACATCCCAGGCATGCTCTGGCATCTGACTCCCTCCCCCTCCTCTCCCTGTCACCGCGGGTTTTAAAAGACCCAACCTGCCTCTCTTTTTCTGTCTCCCCCCCACACACACACACAATGATCCCTTTGAGCGTGGGGGAAGTCAAGAGCTGCCTTGTGGTTGCTGTTGGCAGGCACCCAGCTTGGAGGCTGCCTCCAATCACACACCTGCCTGCTTCACTCTTGGCCTGCAGCTGCCAAGGTTCACTGAGAAAAGTTATTTTTCAAAAGAGCCAGTATTTAAAGAAGAGCTGTGTGTTTCCGATTGGCTCAGAACACTAGGGCTGAGGGCTCGTTGCTCCCTTCCAGCTTCTTCCTCGCCTGCCCTCGGATGTGGCAGCAGCCGATGGCTTCCAGCCGAGCCCGGGGACTGGTGCCATTTGTCACTGTGGTCAGCTGGCTCGTTCGTTCCTGCTCCGTCCAGAGCTGAGCTGCTCGGTGCTTATTGCTGGGGCGGGGAGACCAGTTGGGAGCAGCAGCCAGGTCCCAACAAATGGTGCTTTTCACTTGAAGAAGATAATGAGAATGAGACTTGCTGTGGCGAGGTGTCAGATCTAACAGCAGGTCACAGCAGGGGCTGGGCAAAATGTGGAGATCCTGGCCTCTCCACACCTTAACGAATGTGTAGCCAATAGCTCACAGCACCTCTGCACGAGAGCCTTTCAGCCAACGCATCCTGCACCAAGCCCCGGCCTGCTCAGAGCGTGCGTTAACAGCCCCTGGCACTCCCCACATGGGCAGGGGGGCGAATCCCAACCCTTCGGCTGAACCTTTTCCCTCTCCAAACCGTTGTGCTGGCTGCTTTCTTCTGCCCCAGAGATGTTTGCATTATCTTCTGTGCTATGTGCACGTAGTCTCTAAACCCTTTGAAGACTGTTTGGAACAAAAAAAAAAAAAAAAAATCTCTGGTGTTTGTGTTGGATGAAAACTGGGATGCTGCCAGCGCTGTGTTGAGACTGGGGGGGCTGGGTGGGAAGGATGGGAGCAGCCGGGCAGGCTGGGAGGTCTCGGCTGACGGCTGCTGCTCTTCCCCTGCCAGCCCAAGATCGTGGAGGCCCTGCTGGGCTACGAGATGGTGCAGGTGGCCTGTGGCGCATCTCACGTCCTGGCGGTTTCCAACGAACGGGAAGTGTTTGCCTGGGGCAGGGGGGATAATGGTAAGAGATGTCTGCTTTGCAAAACAGGGCTTGTGCTTTCCATTGCCTGGTCCCACTCCCCTCGCTGGCCCTGCTTGCCCACAGTGCTCTCCAGATGTGCCAGGCTAGGTGGGTGTGGAATAGTTGCAGCTGCTTCACCGCATACCAGGGCCCCCATGCTTTGGGTTTCACTGCCTTCTGTGGCAATAGGTCCCAGGCTGGGCTCTTGCAGCAACTATATGTCGATGCAGTTGCTCACAGGGGTGTGCTCAGTTCGTGTGTTGCCATCAGCTGTGCCCTGCTCTGTTCCTCCTGCAGGTCGCCTTGGGCTGGGTACCCTGGAGTGCCACAACTCCCCCCAGCAGGTCACAGTCCCACCAGAGCACGAGGCTCAGAGGGTCATCTGCGGCATCGATTCTTCCATGGTCCTCACAGTGAAGAACCAGATTCTTGCTTGTGGGAGCAACAGGTAAGAGAGGTGAGGGTCTGTGCTCTAGAGCTTGCCTACAGCCTCCTGGGCCTGTCCATCTCTGTCCAGCCCAGGAAGAGGGACCAAGGGGTTCTAGAAGACATCTCCGTGTGATCCTACTTCCCAGCGTCTCACTGCTGTTGGTGTGGTTATGCTAGGGCAGGATTTGTCCCTGGGGTGTCTGTGCCAGGCTGCATCGGGCCACCTCTGAACTGTGCTTTTCCCCGCGCAGGTGTAACAAGCTGGGCCTAGATCAGATCAGATCAGCAGAGGAGCCTTCGCCGGAGGACCAGGTGGAAGAGGCCACCATGTTCACGTGTGCCCAGTCGTCCCCATTGAACCGAGAGCCGATCGTGTGTGCTGACATCGGTACAGCACACTCGGCTGCAGTCACAGGTGAGGGGTGTGTGCCCAAATCCCTGAGGGGGGACCTGCATTTTCGCTGTCCTGCCTCTGTTTCCCATGGGCAGAGGCCTCAGAGAGGCTCAAAAGGCACCCTGCTCCTGACGTTGGAGCTCTGTGGAGCAGGACGCTCCGCATGGTAGAGAGCAATGGGGTTCAGGGGCTTCGGTTCATCCTTGGGGGACACCCAGTTGTTTCTCTTGTCTCTGTTGTCAGCCTCTGGCCAGTGTTACACCTTTGGGAGCAACCAGCACGGGCAGCTGGGCACCAACTCCTGCCGCAACAGCCGCGTACCCCACCTGGTTGTGGGGCTCCAGGCAATGAAGGTCACCGTGGTGGCTTGTGGGGATGCCTTCACTGTGGCCATCGGAGCAGGTGAGGCTGAAGCCCCTGTGTCCCTGGCTACAGCAGGCCCTGGCTTTCCTCTGCCTGCAGTCCATGCTGTGGCCCACGCAGGCCATGGAGATAGCCCAGGGCTGTACCAGGGAGACGGGAGGCCTGTTTGCTGGTGGGCTCTGTGTGCAGCAAGGTGTACATATTCCTCTGCAGACGGCGAGGTGTGCACATGGGGGAAAGGAGCCAGGGGACGCCTGGGCAGGAAGGACGAGGAAACGGGAGCGCCAAAGCCAGTGCAGCTGGAGGAGACGCATCCGTACCTGGTGACCTCCGTAGCCTGCTGCCACGGGAACACGCTGCTGGCAGTAAAGCGTGAGTAGAGGCTTCGTTAGTGTGATTCCTGCCGTGAGGGCCCAGCCAGACACAATGCCTTGTGACTCAAGCTGTACCGAGTAACCCTGCCATGTAAGCTCTGTGTTATTCTAGTCCCTCTAGAGCTGTAGATGAATAGAAATAACTTGAAGCCCATAAAAATTCCCCTTTTGCTATGCAGCACTGTGACACTCCCGCTTCCACTGGGCTAGGGGAGCAGAGAGACGGCAGAGGCAGTCTCATGCACTCCCAGACAGGTGGGCTGGCCAAGCTGCGGTCGGTGGGGAGCTGGTGTGCTGGCGGTCCACCGAGTATCCAAAAAGAGCAGCTTTCTAATTGATGCTGCTGAAATAGAAGCTGAGATTTGAGGCGTCATTTTGGCTGCTGGCTTTCCATTGTGGTTTGGAAAAGATAGCGAATGGTTTTGTGGTTCCTCTCTGCTTGGGCCAAAGGCAGCATCGTTGCGCGGTTAAAACGTGCCCGTGGTGTGACCTGCCCTTCCGTTGCCTGGATGTACGATGGGAGCCTGGCCCAGACTGCTGGAGGGGCCTTTCTTCCTCCTCTGCTGTGCTGATTATGGCCTCAGCGCTGGGCTGAGGGATTCCAGTCCCAGCCCACTTCAAGGAGGCTAATTACACCCCGGAGGGGAGGAGGCCCAGCTGACTGCCCCACTGCAGTGGAATCGGCCGTGGCTCCCGTTCCTGCCCTGCGAGTGCCGAGCTCTCACGTGATGTGCGCTGCCACGTGAAGGGGACGGGGAACGGCCGACTCCATGGGCTTGGGAACAAGCAGGGCATTTGTCATGGGAGTAAAAGGGGTTTGTTTCTGCAGGAAGGCTACAGGCTGCTCTATCCTTCCGCTGCCAGAGTCACCCTGCGCTTCGTGGCAGCTGGTTTGTGGGCTCCCACCTGCAGCACTGTAAAAGCAGGGACTGAGCACGTAGCCCTGCTGCTGTCTCTCTGTCCGAAACCTCGACTTTCCCTCCCAGTACGGGAAGTACAAGCTCAGCAGCAGTGGTGTCAGGGCACCAGCCTCACCTGCTCCAGCATCCCTTAGTGACCAGGGTGCAAAAAGCATTGAGAGCTCTGTAGAAAGCCGAGATCTGACTTTGGGCTTTCATGCAGCTCAGTCTGCCTGGAAACCTCTCCAGAGAGAAAAGAACCGGTGACATGTTTGATGTCATTGCTGCTGTCAGCTCTGGCTGTGATCTGGCCCAGAGAGGGTGCTGGCACAAGCGAGCGGTGCTCCACCTTTGGGGTGGCAGCTCTGCGCCACTCTGCGGTTTCCTCCCGTGTGGCCAACACTGTTTTTGACTGACTTGGGCTTCTGCCCACTTTATCGTGAGGCCGCTGCTGTGCCCTTCTCTCCATCCCACTGCAAACACAGGAATAACTGGGAGAAACCAGGCGTGCTGGAGAGAAGGAGGAGGAGAGCACAAGCCTCAAGAGACTGCATTTCCTCCTGCTTGGGCTCTGTGTGCTGGGCATCGCCCCCTGTTTGTGTCACTACTGAGGCCTTGCAGTGGCTTCCTGGGGGCCGCGGGACAAGGATTGCAGTGCCCATCTGTTGGGTACCTGGCCCACGTGGGGCAGAGCGCTGCTCCCTGTAGCTTCATGGACATGGTGGCTTGCGGCTTATTCTTGGTCCTTGCCCTCTGTGTTTCAGCTGCCGTGGAAGAGTCACCATCCCAGTGAGTTTGAGTTGAGAGGGGCCGTATCCAGCCTCGTTGTAGAGATGCGGAGGCACCCCCAGCCGCCCGGCATGCCTGCCCTTGCTGCTGCCTGCTACAGCCTGGCTTGGACCTGCGTCCCCGGACTTGGAAGCTCCTCAGCTGCACTCCGAAGGCAGCAGTCTGAAACAGGGAGCTCCTAACGATGGTTCCCATGGAACCGGAGCTGGTCTCACTTATTGAATCAACGAGGGTCGCTGCGAACCTCCAGTGCCCGAGAGGTGCTGGCCTGGATGTGCCGTGGGGCAGACGTCCCTGGAGCTCTGGTACTGCCTAACTGGGGTCGCGCTGGGGCTCTGCCCCTTCCCGCTGGAAGTGCCTGTGTAGAAGGGTGAGGAGCACAGAGGTTATTTTCCCCCGTGGAAACTGTCTCTGGTTACAAAGCCCAGGCTGACAGCTTGGTGTCTGAGAGAGCTGTCAGCCTTTGCACAGCAGTGTCTGGAGTTAGGGCCCCAGGCGCTACACTGGGTGACTAAGTGCAAACCTCTTTTCTAATTAGAGAAGCCTGTCCTTTCCCATCCCCCCCTTAAAACGTTTCACCCGTTTGTTGAGCTGTTCATCATGCTTTCAAGGGTCCTGGCCTGCACGGCTGGCCGAACCCAGCGCGAGCAGCCTTTCTGTGCGGCACAACCCGGCTAGCTCTCCCGAAATGCTGCCTGGAGCTTTCTAATTACAGCCTCCCCTGGCCCCAGGAGCTCACCAGAGGATCCTCCAGCTGACATTTGTCCTCAGGCCCCTAAATCCTGCTGCTGACCAGCTCACTGGCTCCCAGCTGAGCTAGCAGAAGGCAGCAAAACACAGCAAGCAATTGTCAGTAATTGAAGTTTTTTAACCCAGATCTCTCCAGGGAGATGATGAGTTTTCACCAGGGATTCTTTCTGCAGGGAGGAGGGGGCATATCACCATGTCACAGGCAGGAGTTACATTCTTTATCTCCAGAAGGGTTGTTTCCTTTCCCTTTTTTTTTTTTTCCTCTTTTCTTTTTTTAACTTACATCTGCCCTGGGCCATTTTTTGATGAGCTTCTGTCTCTGATCTGTCTGACATTGCAAATGCTCTTGCCTTTCACATCCATCTTTGTGCTGTTGCCAATCTGTTGTGTATAAAGTCAGTGCTTTCATAAGCTGGCTGAGATGAAATCTCTCTAATTATTTTTGTGATTCTTTCCTGTTTTCAATGAGGGAAACCTCACCGGTCTCTAGTAGAAGCCGACTGATCCCTCTTGTCATGCGAAAGGTAATGAATTTCTGCAGGTCTCCTGCTCTTTCCTCCCTCGTCTCCCAGGCTCTGGGGGAAGGAGCAGGTCCCGTCCAGCCAGGAGAGGCGTGTGCAGCCCTGACTGCAGACGCGGCCTCCCTGTTTGGCTCCTGGCAGGGTGGGTGCATGGGTTTTTCCCTGCCGTTTTTGTTTCTTGTGGAGCTGCCTTTTCAGGCGGTTACACCCTGCTATCCCAGGAAGCTGACTTGAATTCAAAGGCTTTGCCAGTCCCTTGGCACTCGCCTTGTGCTGCAGGTTACAGGGACGGCTCTGGCAGCCTGGTGTTGGTGGAGGGGAAGGTGTTCTCTGCTCCCAGACCATCCTGGGCACCAGGGTAATTACAGGGCTGGGTTAAATTGACTCGAAGCCCCTCAGGGCCACTGTCCTCCCTGCGCTGAGCTGTTGGCAGCACCGGCTCCTACAGCAACAGATTTCTGTGTTGTGCTCAGCCCTTGGGGCTCCCCTCGCCCATAAGAAGGGACTGGCGTTCCTGCTACAGCCTCGCCAGGGCTGAGGGCTGGCTGGGACAGCAGGCAGGCAGGACAGAGGTCTCTGCCACCCTTTGTCTTGTCAATGGTGGCACCAAAATGCCACCGCTCCAGGGGACGCGCAGCCCGGAGAGCTGGGCTCTCCCTGCTCCAGGTGAGCCTCCTGGCAACCCCACCCTGTTCCCACTGATGTGCTGGTGTTAGGTGGGTTTTTATGGCTTAACAATGCTTTTGCACAGCAGTGCTGGGGCTGGAGGTGTCACTGGCTCGAATGTTGGGACCCTTTGCTCCAGGCAGGGGCAACCAGTGTGGACCAGTGTGCTTTGTGCTGGGCTGGGAGCTCGCAGTGAGGGCTGGAGCCCTCGGGATTTTGCAGCCTGTGCGCTCGGTGCAGGAGTTCAGCTGTGAAGCCCAGCGAGATTATTTGAATAATTTAATACCGGGCTGTGACCAAGCCTGGCGAAAGGGTAAAGGAAACAAAGAGGCCCCCAGCCCCGAGCAACAATAGCTCTTGAAACGACAAGCCGAGGCACGTCCGTGCTGCCCGAGGCAGAGAGCAGCCCGGGCAAATAGGCCAGTTGCATTCCTCACGTCTGCTGCTTTGTTTCCCTGCAGAAGCTCCCGATGAAAACTGCAGGTCTCAGGGCTTCTCCCTTGTTTTGTTCCCGCGTCCTGTGGAGCTGGTGGTGGATCAGCCGCGTCCCCATGGCTCTTCCTGCTAAGGAAGGCAGGGCCAGAAGGGAGAGGGTAGGAGAGGTGATGCAGGGATGAGGCTGCCTGGTCCCATCTTGTGCATCCTGGCCACTGCAGATCCCCTCTGGTCGTTGTCACCCAGGGAAAGCCCATCCCTGTTCCTGTGCCCGATAAGATCCCGCTGACCTGGGGCCATCGCTGTCAGCAGGAAAGAGCCCGAACCTCCTGCTGATCCCGGAGCTGGTTTGATTCGATTCTGGCACTCTGTCGTGGTTGTATCCCCGTTCCCACGAGGCTTGGCAGGAGGTGCAGCTGCCGTCCATCTGTCCAGGTGCCTCGCTCCCCTTACCCGCCGCCTTCCCTGGGCACGAGTCCCCAGAAGCAGGGAGAGGACTCTCTCCGCTCCTTTCCCCCGGGGCGAAATGCTCCACCTTAACTTCTTTAGAAGCGAAGCGTTTGTTTACTGTCCCTCCAGTTTAAGTTAAATGCAAGGCTGAGGGATGGAGCAGGGGTGCAGGGCAGGGAGAGGCCAGGGGAAGAAGGCAGGAGGCCTCCCCGAGCCCAGATGGGTTCAAGGACTGACCCGTCCCAGGGGACAGAGAACATATCGCCTCCACAAAGGGAATGACACTGCCCGGAGGTTGCACGTCGCCTTTGTGTGAGACAAATGCCTGGCTGTGGTGGTGTGTGCGGAGAGGGTGTTCATTAGGGAAAGGGGAAAAGGAGGGGATCTTTGTTTGCAGGGTCTGACACCTCCTAGCCGTCCTGCCGGCACAGCCAGCGCCTTCTGATGGCTTTGTCAGCTCCTGGCTAATTAGCGGAGATGCTCTTTAGTGAGGTTAGGAAAGAAAATTTTTAAAACATCAAAGAGAAGCAGTAAATAGTGATAAAACTCAGCTCTGTTTCATGCCTGTCATCGGAGACGCATGCTTTCTAAGCTTGCAGGAGTGATGTGTTCTGTGCTTTCTGTGGGAGAGGCCCGGGTAGTCCCGTCGCCCCGCGGGATGCTGATCCTTTTGGCTGGCACCCGGTCCCGTAGCGGTGTCCAGGGACGGTTTTTAGACAGGGCGGGTGTCTGGGGTAGTGCCTTTCTCTTGTTGGCAGGCGAGCCTGGCTTCAGGGCGTGCTGTGACTTAGTGGCAGAACCAGAGGGACAGCGGGGCTGCTTGTAGATCCTGCCCCGAGGGGATCACAGCTCTGAGTGAACCCGGCCTGGGAGCCTCTCAACCCCAGGCTGCCGCCCCTGTGACAGCTCGGAGGGGCCCGGTGCACCCCCCTGCTCTCTGTACGGTTGCACACTGTCATTTGGTTTCATGCATTGGGTCTCCGGGCTGTCTGGGAGCTGGTTAAAGTTTAGCTCGCTGCTCTCTGCCGTCCAAGCAGGCTGCCAGCTAGTCACATCCCTTGGAAAACACCCCACAGTGACTGTTCGCACTCGATGTCCGCTGGTACAAGCCTCCCTGCTATTTGGGTGGCAGGAGCTAAAGCCCTGTTGCAGTTCGGGCCGTGGCAGGGTAACCTGTTATCCCTCAGGGTGACCCCAGAAATCAGCCACCCATCCCTTTCTTGGCGGCTCCGGCAGCAAGAGTAGGGAGGCTGCCTGCCTTTCCCCCCACGGGCTGCTGGAGGATTTTATTTTAAGCAGAGCCTCTCGGGGAGAGGAGTAACGTGAGCTCCTTGAGTGACAAGTGATAGAGCTTGACTTGCTTAGCGTGTCCCCCAGGAATCCCTCTCCTCTGCCATTTGCTAATTGAAAACTGCTAACATTTGGGTCTGGAGCAACTGCCGCCCTTAATGGGAAGCTGGCTGGAGCGTGCGTTGGTGGGACTAACACATGCTCGCAGCCTGTCATCTGCTCGTCTCCATCTCTAGGGAAAGGGGCAAATACTCCCATATGCTGCTCCGATTTCTGAAAGAGTGAAGTGGGGGCTGGAGCCAGACAGATTTTTCTTTTATTCTCCCTCCTCCAAGCTCTTGCTAGGAAGTTAGAAACCACGGGCTGAAGGGCTGCTGTTGGCTGCAGCCTGGGCATGAGCTCTGACCAAGATGAAGCCACAGCAGCATGTGTTGTCCCCGTGGCTGTGACATGAGGGGGGCTCAGGGCAGCCCCTCCACGTCCTGCTCCACTGTTGCCCAGCTCAGACCCCTCTGTGGGCTGTGGCTGGGACGCAGGTTGCTCCCTGGGGCAGGAGGGGGTGTGGGAGCCGTCCCCCCAGGCCTCGCTGCTCCGGGCCACGTGCAGGACTGTGGTACCCCTGGGGCACCCCCGGCTGAGCCAGCGCTGCCAGGGAGGGGACGCAGGCTCAGCGAGGACAGCACAGTGCGTGCCCCCACCCCGGACCCAGAGCCCAGCCCTGGGCCAGGGGAGGCTGTGGCCAGGCCCCCCAGGTGGCTGTACATGATGTGATGCTCCCCAGGCTCCCGGGGTCGTGGTGCCTGATGCGATGAGTCCCAAGCAGAGGGTCCCAGACCCCCCGGGGTGGTTGTGCCCGAGGCGGTGGGTCCCAAACCCCCCCTGGGGTGGCGGTGCCCGGTGCGGTGGGTCCCATCCCCCCGGAGGGGCCGTGCCCCAGGCGCTGCTCCCGGAGTCCCCGGGGAGTCGGGGCCTCTCCAGCCCCCGGGGCGGGGAGGCGGAGCCCGGCCGGGAGGCGGTGGCGGTGCCCGGCCCCGGCCCCGGGCGCGGGGCGGTGTCAGGCCGGTTCCACCGCCCCGTCCGGCCCCCGGGCGGAGCCGGGCGCGGAGCGCGGAGCCGAGCGGGACGCGGAGGAGGCGAGCGGGGCGCGGGGCGGCGGGATGCCGGGCTACGACTACAAGCTGCTGGAGCGGCCGCGGCGGCGGGTGCTGTGTCCGCTCTGCGGGAAGCCCATGCGGGAGCCCGTCCGCGTCTCCACCTGCGGTCACCGGTTCTGCGACACCTGCCTGCAGGAGTTCCTCAGGTGAGCCCCGCCGTGACGTCACGCTGCGCCCCACGGAGCACCCCCCGTCACCCCTCGATCCGGAGCCCCGCACACCGGGGGGCAGCGGCTGCTTCCTCGCCCCCCCCGCTCCTCTTTTCCCCTCCCCGCCGGCCCTGGGCGTCACTGCCGGGTGCGGGGCCGCCCTGCACGCCGGGCTGCCCCGGGGAGGGGTGCGGGGTGCTCCGGGGTGTGGGGTGCCCCAGGACGGGGAGGGGATGCGGGATGCCCCGGGGGTGCGGGATGCCCCGGGCCAGGGAGTGCGGGGTGCTCCGGGGGGTGCCCCGGGCCGGGGAGGGGGTGTCCCGGGGGTGCCCCGGGGGTGCAGGATGTGACAGCGGCCCCGCGGGGTGCAGCGGCCCGTGGGCCCTCTCGGTGAGGAGGAGGAGGAGGAAGAAGAGGAGGGCCGGGTGAAGCCCGGAGCGGCGAGTTTCGAGCGCTTGCAAAGATTGGTACTTAACCCCTTCCTGCCCCGGCCCCGCCGCAGGAAGCGACCGGGGGCGGGGGGGGGGGGAAGAGGTGTCCGGCCACCCCCGCGCCCACGGGTGAGCGCGACCCCGGCCGTGGGTGTTCGCTGGGAGCGAGGGGATGGAGCCCCTTCCCACCCCCCCGCGGTTTGGCAGCCCCGGCCTAGGTACCGGCAGCCGACGGGGCTGCCCGCGGGGCACGTGCCGGCCCGGTTGCTGGCCGCCGTGCCCGGTGCGGGGGTCCCACGGTGGCACGGAGAGGGGGTGTCCGCGCCTCCCGGGCCGGGTGTGCGGCGGTACCGAGTGTCACTCCGGGCCCGGGTTTCTGCTGCTGCCTCCGGCTGCACCTCACCCCGCCGAGACGACCTTTGCCCGGGCCGGGGGCCCCGTGGGCCGGTTTCTACGAAACCGGGCGTTCCCCAGGGCCCGTGCCAGGCAGCGCCTCTGCTCCGCACCTACATCCACCTCGTGGGCACCTCGGCTCTACCAGGGCGGCCGGACGCTGGGGTCCCCCCACTGAGCCCCCCTCCATCTTGCACAGGATCAGGTTTGGGGATCGCACGGGCTGAGCCATCCAGCCCCACCACGGTGCTGGGGTGGGTGCCGGAGGGTGCTGGGGCTCTCCCACCCCATCACCTCGCTGCACCCCAGCACGCCGCGAAGGTCAGAGGCAAGGACGGTCCCCCCGGGCGCTGCCTCAGCACATTCCCTGCCCGGCCGAGCGTGAGGAATGGGGAGGCTTTGTCGGGGATTAGGCGCTGGCTTTGGGTTGCCGTCCCGCTTCCCTGCCAGCCCCGGCACCCCAACACTGTGCACGGGGTGTAGGCAGGGCCGGCTGCCCCTGGAAAGGTGACAGGGCGAGGCCATCTGTGGGGTGATGCCATCTGTGGGGTGATGACAGCCGTGGGCTCCCCAAAATGGACCGGGTGCCTGGCCCCGGCCAGGTGCAGCTTATCTCTGCGGGTGCCTGGTGACTCCCACAGAAACACCCACTGCAAACATCGGGCACGTGGCAGGGCTGGATGTGGCCGTGTCCCCCAGGGATCACACCCTGCAGCACGGGGCTGGTCCTCCTGGGGATCACTTGGCACCCCAGCACAGGGATGGTGACCGCATGGCACATCACTGCGCCGTGCCCGGGCATCCCAGGTCAGCACGTGCCAGGTGGCACTGCTGGCTCCGTCACGCCCATCTTGCATCCGCTTGGCAGCCCCGGTCGAGGCTGCGCCAGCGCCTGCCAAGGACGCGCGGTGATTAGACGCACAGGGGCTGCGCGCGGGCAGGGCGACCGCGTGGCCTCATCTAGAGCCACCTCGGGGAGACCAGAGCCCTGGAGTCCCTGCTGTGTGTCCCATGGCCTCCCACCTCGATGTCCATCGGGGATGGCATGTGGGGTGCCACCCTCATCTCTCCCTCGGCATGGCGTCGTGGGGGCCAGGGGCGATGGTGGCTCTTGGCCAGCCGTGTCACGGGCCAGGCTGCCTGTTTGGCTCCATCCCTGTCCCTGCACCCCACGCTGCCCCTCCGCAGGCTGGACCTGAGCGGGGCCATTCCCACCTTGGGGACGGCTTTTGGGAGGAGCACCCCATCCTGGGGGCCCAGCAGGACAGGCACCCCTCCAGGGCCAGGCTGCCTGTCCCCCGTCCTGGCTCACCGTGGTGGCTGGTGGGGCCGTTTCCTGTAGAAACCAGGGCCACATGTCCGGGCTGCACATCTGGCGCCCAGCTGTTACCCCCCCCCCCACCTCCGGGCCCCAGCACCTGGGGCTGTGGGCACCCATGGCCCCCGCCAGCACCTTTCCTGGCCAGCCGCCTGCACCCTGCCTTAATCCTGGGGGGCCAGGGCAGGCGAGGGGGCTGACGGGGCTCCAGATGGTGCCACGCTCGTGGCGGCTGGCCCAGGCCCCTGGGGACTGTGGCTGCTGTGCTGGACTCGGGGGGGGGGGGGGGGAAGGGGGGGCTGCCCGGGGGGGTGTCTGGTGGGGGCATTTCCCAGCTCAGACAGATGGAGCAGGATTAGAGCTGCGGTTCCCCAATGGCCACGGCTGGATTTGGCACGGGGTGAGCACTCAGCGGTGGAAGGGCAGCGCCGATGTCCTGGGGTGGGATGGCGGGGACCCCATGGGACATCGTGGCTGTGTCACCAGTGACGTGCTGTTCCCCATCCCCGAGTGATCCTGACACCTCTCTGTGTCTTACAGCGAAGGTGTCTTCAAGTGCCCAGAGGACCAGCTGCCCCTGGACTATGCCAAGGTGAGCCTGGCACGTGGATGGGGTACCCCGCTCCGAGGGCATGTCCTGTCACCTGTGCCCCCCACCAAGGGGCCGGTCCCAGGCTTCGCACACCCACCTGGCACAGCTGTGCCAGCCTGGCATAGCCTCCCGCGCGGAAGCAAGAGCCCTTTGTGCCGCAGGGCCGGGGAACGGAAACTGGCTCCCAACAAAGGGTGCTTGTTCGTGTGCCGGCGGGGGGGGATCCGGCCCCGGGCAGGGTGCCTGTGGCTCCCGGCCAGGCTGGGGTGGGGGGTCCGTGTGCCCCCGCAGCCTGGTGCGGGATGCTGATGCCCGGCGCTGCCTCCCCAGATCTACCCTGACCCGGAGCTGGAGGCGCAGGTGCTGAGCCTGGCCATCCGCTGCATCCACAGCGAGGAGGGCTGCCGCTGGACCGGGCTCATCAAGCACCTCCAGGTAGGGTCCGGTAGGATGGAGGGGGGCAAGGCTGCACTCCACGGCCCCCCCTCACTATCTCTGTGACCCCCAGGCCCATCTCGGCACCTGCGGCTTCAACGTCATCCCCTGCCCCAACCGGTGCAGCGCCAAGCTGAGCCGCCGCGACCTGCCCGAGCACGTCCAGCACGGCTGCCCCAAGCGCCGGGTCAAGTGCGAGTTCTGCGCCAGTGACTTCACCGGGGAGGCCTTTGAGGTGAGCGCTGGCGGGGGGCACCGTGCTGGGGTGGGGGGGTCATGGCCGTGGTGGGGACACTATGGGGGGACACAGCTGGCAGGGGTGTCATGGGGGCATGGCCTGACTGGGGGCACCACGGAGCGTGTAGCCAGGTTAGGGGGTGCCATGTGGGGACCTAGATGTGCTGCAGGGCACCATGGGGACAGAGCCTGGGTGGGGGACACTATGGGGGGCACAGCCTGGCTGCGGGGGGCACTGCATCCCTGGCTGGGCTGGCTGGTGAGGGCAGCCGGAGGGTGACAATTCTGCCGCGGTCCCCAGGGCCACCAGGGCACGTGTCCCCAGGAGAGCGTGTACTGCGAGAACAAGTGCGGGGCCCGCATGATGCGGCGCCTGCTGTCCCAGCACACCCTGGCCGAGTGCCCCAAGCGCACCCAGCCCTGCACCTACTGCACCAAGGAGTTCGTCTTCGACACCATGCAGGTGAGACAGGGCCCACGGGGACCCTCGCCCCGCCGGCTCTTGATCTCGGCTGACAGCCACCCTCCGTCCCCAGAACCACCAGTACCAGTGTCCCCGGTACCCCGTGCCCTGCCCCAACCAGTGCGGGACGCCCAGCATCGCCCGGGAGGATGTGCCCACCCACCTCAAGGAGAGCTGCAACACTGCCATGCTGCTGTGCCCCTTCAAGGACGCTGGCTGCAAGCACCGGGTGAGTGCGTCCCCAGCCCTGTGCCGGTGTCCCTGTGCCCATCCCACCCCGGCATCCTTGTGCCGTTCCCATCATGGTGTGCCTGTGCCCTACAGCATCCCCACACCTCTCCTGCCCTGTCCCCTGTGGTGTCCCTGTTCTGCTCTGTCCCATCCATGTGCCTCCCTCCTTGTCCTGCCTCACCCCTGTGTCACTTTGCTACCCAGGTGTCCCCATGTCATCCCGACCAGGTGTCCCCATGCCACCTCTGTGTCCCCACAGCATCCCTGTGCCGTCCTGCTCCAGTACCCCCATGCTCCAATGACATCCCCATGGCATCCTTCTCCTGTCCCGTCCCACTTCGTGTCCCCACGCTGTCCCGTGCCCCCGGAACCCCCCCACTGACGGTCCTGCTGTTCCTGCAGTGCCCCAAGCTGGCCATGGGCCGTCACCTGGAGGAGAGCACCAAGACACATCTGGGCATGGTGTGTGCCCTGGTGAGCCGGCAGCGTCAGGAGATCCTGGAGCTGCGGCGGGATGTGGAGGAGCTGTCGGTGAGCAGCGACGGGACCCTCATCTGGAAGATTGCCGACTATGCCCGCAAGCTGCAGGAGGCCAAAGCCCGCAGCAACTACGAGTTCTTCAGCCCCCCTTTCTACACTCACAAGTACGGCTACAAGCTCCAGGTCTCGGCTTTCCTCAACGGCAATGGGAGCGGGGAGAGCAGCCACCTCTCCGTCTACATCCGTGTGCTGCCGGGCGAGTACGACAACCTGCTGGAGTGGCCCTTCTCCTACCGCGTCACCTTCTCCTTGCTGGATCAGAGCGACCCTTCGCTCTCCAAGCCCCAGCACATCACCGAGACCTTCCACCCCGATCCCAACTGGAAAAACTTCCAGAAGCCGGGAGCCTCACGCAGCTCCCTGGACGAGAGCACCCTGGGCTTCGGCTACCCCAAGTTCATCTCCCATGAGGACATCAAGAAGCGGAACTACGTGCGGGACAACGCCATCTTCATCAAAGCCTCTGTGGAGATCCCCCAGAAGATCCTGGCCTGAGCCCCAGTGCCCTGGGGGGGACAGGACGTGAGCCGGGTGCCCGCCCAGGGGTACCCCAGCTGGTGCTGAGCCCCTGCCCGCAGCCGGTGCCCCCGGCTTGGGGATGCTGCTGTGACAGCAGCCGGCGGCTCTCAGGTAGGCAGGGGCTGGGGCTGCTCCCCCGTGTCCCTCCCGGGGCTGGGACCCCGCTGCAGCCCCAGCTGCCCCCCCAGGGCAGCCCCTTCTCAGGTGCCCGGGGGTGTCGGGGGGCTGGGCCCCCCAAGCCCCTCACTGGGGCACCAGCAGTCCCTGCCAGCCTCGCTGGGGACTGCGTGGGACCCTGCTGCCCAGAGCCATATTTTGTAAGCTGGTGCCCCCCGGGAGCACGGTTGTTATTTATTACCCCCGGGCCGGGGCCCGCTGCCTGCTCCCTGCCGCTCTTTTTCAATAAACTTTTCTTGTATTTATTATGGCTGCCTGATCATCCTTCTTCTGCCCAGCCAGGGATGGGATGGGATGGGATGGGGGGGGACTCCTGTCCCCAGACCCCGCCGGCACAGGGTGTTCATGGTGTGGCCATGGGTGCTGGGGACAGGGAGAGCCAGGGCTGGGCTGGGGGGCACGGAGGGGGGTAATCCCTGACCCACATCCTGGCAGCAGACGGGCTCAGATGGAGACGGTTAATTCGGTAATCGCCAGCAGCGGGGATGTGCTGGGGGGGGGTGGAGGTGGCACCAGCCCTGGGGTGCTGTTCTCCTGCAGCCCCCCTGCCCTGCCGGCCCCTCGTTAGTGCTGGGGCAATTAAAGCCCCAGGGGGAGGCAGAGATTCAGGGCAGATGAGGGTGGGTGGGCAGGCAATGGCTGGGGGCAGGAGAGGCATTTTGGGGGGGGGGCTGGCTGGATCAGACCCCAGGTGTGTGTCCCCCCCAGATAACCCTGGCAGCGATGGGGGGGGGGGGGGTCGCCATCTCTGCAGACTAATCCCACAATTGCATTAGTGCTGCCTTGGCTTAACACAATTAGCCCCTAATTAGCTGCACCCCGTGGCCCCCGGCCAGGCTGGGGAGGGGATAGTGCTGCCGGGTGTCCCCATACCCTGTGCCCCCTGCTCTGGGAACGTCCCCCTGGGCAGGGTCCAGCCCAACTGGGGGGTGGCCTGGTGCTGGCGGGGGGGCGGCATGGCACACGCCTTGGGCCGGGGGTGGCACCATGGGGCCCTGCAGCACCAGCTGGCCCTGGGGAATGGGGTGAGCCTCCTGCCCATACTGGTGCCCAGTGCTAGCCTGTACTGGTGTCCATACTGGTGCCCAGCCCACCCCATACTGGTGCCCAGTGCCACCCTTATACTGGTGCCCAGTGCCAGCCCCTATTGATGCCCAGTTCTTGCCTATACTGGTGCCCAATATTATCCCATACTGCTGCCCAGTGTCAGCCCATACTGGTGCTTGATGCTGAGCCTATGCTGGGGCAAAACGCAAGGCCATACTGGTGCCCAGCACCAGCCCAAACTGGTGGCCAATGACAGCCAATTCTGTTGCCCAGTATCAGCCTGTTCTGGTGTCCAACGCCGGCCTGTATGGTGCCCAGTGCAAGCCCATACTGGTACCCAATGCCGTTCCTACGCTGGCGCCAAACGCAAACCCATACTGGTGCCCAGTGCCAGCCTGTACTGGTGCCCAGTGCCAGCCCTATACCGCTGCCCAGCGTCAGCCCACGCCGGTGCTGGACACCGGCCCCCAACTGCCGGTCCGTCCCGCTGCCCGGTGCAGCCCCCCCCCGCCCCCCCGCTGCCCGGATCCCGCCGGTCCCGGCGCTGCGCTCGGCTCGGGGGCGCCGCCGCGCGGTGTCTGCGGGGCCGCTGCGGGCCGGGCCGGGGCTGCCCAGGGGCGGAACCGCTGCCCACGCACGGAGCGGGCTCCTGCCCAGCCCCGCGGCTCTGCCCCACGGTTTGCCCCCTTTCTGACTTTTTTTTTTTTTTCCTTCCCTCCTCCCGCAGCGGCCGAACCCCCCGTCCCTGCCCGGTTAAGACCGATGTGGGCCGGGCTGATGAGGGTAAAAGCATCGGCCAGCACCTGCACTGCGTACAGTTTCTTTATAGCTATTTTATGGTTTTATATGCTATGTCTTTTATTTATATTTTAGCTACGTGTGTGCAGGACCTGTCCTGTTCCTATAGCCAGGCCATACAGCCGGCAGCTGGCAGCATCTTGTTGCACAGCGGTTACTCCAAAAAAAAAAAAAAAAAAAAAAAAAAAAGTCCATAGATTATTTATGAACAAAAAGCTTCAGCTAGTGTGGGGAAGCGATGCTGGTGAAAGCCTGCACAGCAGCTCCTGCTCGCTGAGCGCCCAGCATCGGGAAGCCATTCCAGGATGGGAAACAAACCCAGGGGTTCCCGTGACCCTGCGGTGCCTCGTCCCCAGCCCAGGGACCTACTTACAACCCTCTGCTTTCCCTGCTTGTGTGTTTTGGGGTTGGTTTTTTTGGTTTTTGTTTTTTGTTTTTTTTTTCTTTTTCTTTCCCTTCTCCAATTGTAACTGACATTTGCCGTCAGGTGCCGCTCTCCAGTAGTTCCCAGCACTGGCACTCCAGCACGGACGCACCCTGTGCCGCTCAGCACCGCACGCCAGCTCCATTTACCCCGGCACTTTGCAACCGGAGCCAGAGCGCACACGTCTGGGTGCAGTGCCGGGCTGGAAATGTCAGCCGGAGATTCAAGCACCTCTTAACCTTCACGTGTTTGCATAAAATGGGGGAGCAAATCCCCTGCAAGACCTGGGCTGCAAGGAGGAGATGCTCTTAATATTCATGGAGGGGAGGGAGAAAAAAATCGATTTGCTACTAAATTTAGCCACAAATATTAAGTTTAAAAATAAACTTCCTGGAAACTTGTAGGTTTGAAAATTTATTCTAAAGGCCCAGAACCTGCCAGCTTGCTCCTGGCTCTATCAGACCAGCGCGGCTTGGACACTGGCCGAGTAGTTCACAAGATGCTCAAGCTATAGGGGAAAGTGTTATTAAAGGCTCTATAAATCCAGGGAGCCCCCAGCCCAGACGGGACTTAAGACCCCAACCCCAGCAGAGATGCCCTTATCTAACCACACTCCATGACAAAACCTTTGGGATGCAGACAGGGAGAATTTTTGGCAAAACCACGTCGTCTACCCCTCCTGCGGTAAAGCCCTGACTTGTGCCGATTATCGTCGGGGGGGTGTTTTTGGGTTTTTTTTTTTTTTTTTTTAGCCAAGACGGCTAAACCAGGCGTTAATATTTCATCAGGAGAAAAAACACCAGACAAATTTGCTTTGCACATCCTTTATTAAAAACCTGGCCAGGCTCCCCTCCCTCCCCAGGACCAGGTGGTGCGGAGAGGGTTTTACAGTGGGACCATTTAAATCTTTCACCACTTCCATTTTAGTGCATCTCTTGGGCTAGCAGCCATCCCTGCTGAATTAATGGTTTGTACCCAATTGCCTTGAAATTAAACAACTAATTAGATCAAATACTCCAGTAATTTTATTGCAATTCGGCCTTGTTGAGCATTGGAAGAGCAGCGTGAAGGCAGCCGTGGCTAGAGGATGTCCGACATGAGCTCCCCAAGGAGGTGATCTCAACGCACCCCTTTCCTTTGGCTCCTCCACCCCACAGACCCCCCCCCCCCCGATCGAGCAGGATTTTTATTCAGCTCCGATTTTTTTGCAGCATCTGCAGCAGTTGCTCCTCTCCAACAACGTGCTGCTGGTTTTTCAGCAGAGAACATCTTGTTGCATTGCCTACCTTGGGTCAAACTCAACATTCCCAATCCTCCTACCATCTACCAGGTATGGCGAGCTCAGCGTAAGGGGGAAACCCCCCCCCAAACATGACAAGTAAATCTTTGGGAGAAAACCCTGTTTGGCCCTAAAGGAGAAGTTTTAAAAGGTTTGAGCTGGCTCTGCCAGAAGCCTTCGGCTTAGTTAGTTGTGGCTGCAGGTAACTCGGCAGCGGAGGCAGCAGCTGCTCACACCAAAGTCCCCACTGGCCAGTTATCACACCAGATCTTCGTTCCGGTAAACGGGTCTGACTAGCTGGAAAGAGGATGTAAAAGTCTCCTGGAGAAACTCTGCAGAAGGGATTCCCCCCGTTGGGGGGGGGGACGGATAAAGAAACCAGATACCGAAGGAGCTCCAGCGATGCCATCGCAGGGCGGATGGACGGAGCAGCCGCTCTCGGCACGGCGTTTCTGGATGCTGGAGCCGGGACGCAGCAGTGCCCGTGGGCAACGACAGCTCTTCCCGGCTAAGCTTAGCTGGGCTTAGCTGCCCAGTTTAGCCCAAATTCCCAGAAAAGCACGTGGGAACTAAATATGTTTCTTAGTATCTGGGGAACACTGGAAACAGCATGAAAGGTATTAGTTTCCCATCGGAGGGATTTGGGCGCTCAGATGTTTGCAGCGAGCGCAGAGATGCTCTCTCCTTGTGGCGTCTCTTCTGAGAGGAAAGCGCGCCGTCTGTCACCCGAATTAGGGGTATGGGCACCGGAAAGAAACCCCCTTGCGGCCCCTGTCTTCCAAAAGGGGTCTATAAATGTTACAAATCTTTAAAATTTTATATTTAGTATTATGCTAATAAGCAAAACTCTGCATTTATTATGCACGCTCTTAGGTCGGCACTTTGAAGGCCAGTAGCTCCTAGGCCCAGCTTTTGGGGCAGCCCCACGCCTCTCCACGTTTCCCTCCCGGGCAGGGAAAGCAAACCTTGGGACAGCCCCCACCCTCGCCGATGTTGTCAAAAATCCCTGGACAGGACTTAAACCACCCCCTTGGCTCCTCCTCCTTTTTAAAATAATTATTTCAGCATCTTTCTGGCTCTTGGATTTTGTATCTCTTCTGTTTTCTCAGAGCTTCTTGGTGCTCTGGTTGGAGAAGGGCAGCCAGGCTGTGCCCGACACAGTCGTACCCCAGAACCCCCTGGAGACACTTCCCCAAATTCCCTTTGGGACGAGCACCCACCCCGTGCCGCCGACCACGGCCACACAAGCCTCACGCACTCGCACGGCATCAAACCAGCAGAAGGGGCAGAGGGACCAGGTCTCTCTTTTTTTTTATTTTTCCTGCAGACAAAAAAAAAATAATTAAAAAAAAAAATTCTCGTTCATACCCGTAGCACATAAGCAGCAGCGTTTATAATCAGTCTGTGGTTTAATGAAATACAGCAGCAATTCCCAGTTCTCTCCACAGTGAGCCCCAGCAAACATTTCTGTTTGGTTTCTACAGGAGCAGCCGAGTCCCACGGAGACATCTCTCATATCATAAGCTTAAAGAAAATTCACAAGCATCTTTATAAAATGTTAACTTTGGGCTGTAACAAACTGGGCTTGCGATTTAACAGCTTCAAAGCTTCTGCTGGAAAGACAAGACAGGTCAGAGATGGAAGCTTCCTCGTGGAAGGGTTTACACCACTTCCATGTTTGTCCCTCCTGGGATCTATCCAATGTCCACCTCTGGCCAGCAAGGGATGTGCCAGAAACCGTTAGAATAACGATATTCTGCTGAAGGGGAGATTTCAGTGCTGACAAGGCAGCGTAAATTGCTCAGGAAAACATCTGAAAACACCCTGCTCTTTCCTCAAGGAGCAGAACCCTCATCGCAAGAGCCCGGGATCCCTCGGGAACAGAAACACCAGCTTCCAGGAGAGCACACCTCCTACGGCCTCTGGCTCCTGCCCCATCCGCCCCTTCGTCACCTTGGGAAGCGACAGGGCCACGTCCGGATCCCCACGCCGGGCGCCTACGCAGCGTATTTGGTGTTTGCTCTCAAAAGCTGTACCTGGGGATGAGGCAGGTCAGTGTTTGCATTTCTCTTTATGGGTGTAGTGGGGAAGGAGAAGGAAGGAGAGCCCATCAGCAACAGGCTGCTGCAGAAGTGAAAAGGGTTGGTTTAAAGAAAAATCTCACTCCTAGAACAACAGGAAATATTTCAGTATATTTTAATAGTAAAATGATTCCTATTTTTCAAGCAATGTCCCACCTGGATGAGTCTCAGGAGTATTTTTGCGCCTCGGAGGTGGTGGCTCTACCTGCGACTGCCCGTGCAGAACAATCCCCAACAACTCGCTGTCGCTAACGCAAACACCTCCCCGGCACTGAAACCACTTCCACGACCACCGCACTGCGGGACTCTACTCAAGTCTCTCTCTCTCGGGAGAAGAGCAGGAGGAAGAGAATCAGCTTTTAATAACAGTCTGGGTCGAGATTTGTAGCAGGCTACTGAACAGAGGAGATGCCAATATTTTATTTAGTAAAAAGGTATGTATTCAGGTAGCAGAACACCTTACAGTAACTAACTCGGCAGGAAAGGTTAAAGTCATAGCACAGCCCTAGATCGATTTGGGGGAGCGGGACGGGGAAGACGATGGGGAGACTGTAAGGGAAGCAGCTTCAGACTCAAACCTTGGCTTCCAATAGAACGGATTCAGAAAAATATTGCATGAAAAGCCTCAGGGTTTTAGTTCTTTCATAGATGTATATTTACCAGTTTTCACAAAGACTGCAGGAATACGATTATAAACAATAAATTAGGACTTCATGTTGCTATCATTTGGCATAACACAATCAGGCAATTTTTCCTTTTTAAATATAAGGCAACACAAGCCAACACATAATTTAATCCGTCTTTAGTCAAATTGCTTAACTTTGCTAAAGAGTTACCACTAAAGAATGGTTTATAGTACACTTAAAAGAATTTAAATAATGACATAAGTGTACTAACTTACGCAAGGAGTCAGAAAACGTACTCTGCTAAGCTTTGAAACCTAAATATTTGTTACAGCCCAGGACTACACGTCTAAATTAAAAAAATACAAATAGGTGTTTTCTAATTTTTCCATTTACGAAAAACTTTAAGAATCTCTAGCCAACTATGACGTCACTTCAAAACTTGTTATTTTTTTTCTTTTTTAAATTTTGTATGATGTCTTAAGATTTTTAAACCATGCTCGTTAAGGAAAGTTCAAGGAGCAAATACTTAAGGCTTTGTTTTTTCAAAGGGCTGTGAGGGAGGCCAGTGGATGGCAGAGGCCAGTGGGTTCACCCATACACAATGCTACTCAAACCCACACTACCAGGCGACATTCATACAGAAATATTACACTTAAAAGTTACAGTGTAGAGCAATATTTTTAGCCAGTGTACATATAAAGAATCAATGCATTTATTTTTTTTATTATTAATTTTTTTTTTTTAATTTCCAAACTTGACTGTGATCATTATGTTCAAGTATTAGTCTCGTTAACAGAGATGACAGATTTTTTACTTACAACAAATTCGGCTGTTAGAAAGGAAAGGTATGTTTCGGTACACTGAGGAGAACAAGATGCTGAGGTTACCCAATTGTTAGTGTCCTATGGCCACTGACTCGACTAGCTGCTGGAAGTGACGTGGGAAAGGAACAGAAGGAGTTAGGCACTGAGACCCTGGGAAAAAGGGATGTTATAAATAGCTTTGCTAATTCCCAGGGAGGAGAATTGTTCCATTAAATCTGCCGTGGAGTTTTGATGGAGAGGAATACGGGACCATTGGTCCCACAGTGGCTCGTGAGCGGAGCTTCGCTTCAGATCAACCGCCTCCCGTCGGTACTGTTGCCGGAACGGGACCGTGCCGTGCCACGCCGCCCCGCGCGCCCGCTCATTGCACCGGAGACGAGATTGAGTTACGTCTCCTCGCCCTGAAATTAATTCTAGCTACCCGAGAAACGGCTGAACCCTTTTTGGAGTTGTCAGTGGGTCTGGATTCCCTTCACATCAGGACGGCCAGACTCCTAGCAGCGAGGGGTTCAGACAAAGTTAGCTCTTATGCTGGCGAAAGGGGAGCGGGGAAGGGAAATATGATGCAGAAAAAAGGCAGTTACCTACGGTAGTTATGCTGCCTACATCCCAAAACTGCCATTCCCCCTCCTCCATACCCTGTCCGCCAAAAAAAAAAAAAAAAAAAAAAAAAAAATCAATCAGCCAGAGACTTTTGGCTTTGGACAAAGTCTAAACGACAAACGCGGGCGTCTCGGCAAGAGACAGCTGAAAAGCTTCTTCCTATATTAATGCCTAAATACATACCCCTAGCTAGCTCTTTTCAAATGTAGGCTTCTTTTTCAATTAAATAGGCCTCTAGACAGTGCAAATGGTCAATGTTTAATGCATTAATGAAATGGGCTTTCGAGTTGAAAATAAGCCCTGCTTCCTGACAAATTCTGTTGCTGTTAATCTTCAGAGGAAATTGAGATGGAAATTTAAGCAGCTACGCTACCTCGCTCTTGACGGAGCTGGCGAACAGATGCAACTGCGAAACCCTGCAGCAACTCAACATCAGTCCAGCAAGTAACTACTAAGCAGAAGGCAAAAGCTGCAAGAAGGGGATTCTGCGGTGAGGAAACAGCTGTGGCGTGAAGTAGTGTAATGAAATTCTTTGAAACAAAAGGCATGTTAAATATTTGATGCATAAAGGAGATAGATAACATGTAAGCAAAGCTTTTAAATATATGGTATGTCTTCTTCCAATGGTTACTATAATGATCACACAAGTTTGCAAGTTAAAAATGCCTTGCTTATTAATTAAAATTAAGACTAAACCTATAATTTTTGTCTGTGAAAGTGACTGCAGCCTATCTATACCCTGGGTGTTGAATATGAAGATTTCGACTATCGGTTGGTTCAGGTGCTCGGTTCATGGGAGGCCGATGGACTTTCCCCAGCACGGCCATGCTCTGATCTCTGAAGCAGGACTGCTGGAAGTCCCCGCTTAGGTAATCCATGGTCTGCATCACATTATTCTGGCTGGATGGGCCAGCTCCAGCTCTGTAATGAGTTCCTCCTGCACAATCTAGCGGTGCTCCTGCTGGCTGTCCCCCGTGGAAAGGCATGGCGAGGTCCTGGGACCCAGAGCTGTCACTGTTGGGCGTGGGCAGAATGTTATTCCAGATGGGCTGGAAATAGTGCCCATTGGTATATGGCAAGGGTCCCTGCAACCCATTCACAGGTGGAGAAGGCGTAGGCTTCTCAATGGGGGGCTTCAAGCTGAACGACTGGCCCATGCACAGTTCTTGAGGGTAGTTTGAAGTTTTGCCAGGAAAACTCTGCCCTGCGATCTCTCTCTGAGGGTGCTTCCCTGCGAGTCCAGCAGGCCCAGCAGCATCCCCACACATTTGCTGCAGATGCGCAAGCTGGTGCTGGTTCCACGCAACCGATTTGATTTCGTTCTGGTATGCGGGCGGCACCCTGTTAATATTCACCATGGGCACATTAACAGAGGCAGGAGGAATAGCAGCAGCAGCATGATCTACAGGGTTTACTACACAGGAAGGCATGGGTGTAGGGACATTGTGAGTAGATACCCTGGTACTTGCATTGATAAGCAGGTTGCGACTTATAGGGCTGGGGTTTGCAATCTGTCCCTCACAGACTGAGGTAGTGCTAATGCCAGCTCTGGCCTGGCAGAACTGGTTAATCTGGTGCACAATGCTGCTCAGGTCCGGTGGCTGGTTCTGCTGCAGGGTGGCAGCCATAGAGAGGGGAATGGTTGAGGTAGACACGGTCACATTCGGCGGCGCATCTGCATCCGGCATCTTTCTGCTTCCATGTAAACCCGGCTGCAGCAAAGGATTCGGGGGGTGCTGCAGAGTCTGGTGTGCCATGGTCTGAGGATGCTGCAAGCCCTGCGGCTGCTGCATATTCTGAGGGTGCGGCAGCGTCTGCGGCTGCGGTATCCCCTGAGGGTGCGGTAAGCTTTGTGGCTGTGGTATACCCTGAGGGTGCTGCAAAGTCTGTGGCTGCGGTATACTCTGGGGGTGCGGCAAAGTCTGTGCATGCTGGAGAGCCTGCTGGCGAGCAAGCGCCTGGGGGTGGGTTAAAGTGCTAGGTGCAACGTATGGTGTGGAAGGGGGATTCATCATTGCTTCCGGCAGCAGGCGCGTGCGTGTCCCGTCAAAGTCTTTGATAATTCCTTTTGCTGGAGATTTGACTATCGCCAGGAGGCCTGTTTTCGTGGTGGCCTGAGACGGGTAGGGACTGTACCTCTGGCCCGAAGTATCAAGTCCGTTCACAGTACGGCGTATGTGTTTCCTCTGGGGAACCTTGACACTGTTTGGAAAGATTTTTATAGTCAGTGGATTGTTGGCGACCTTCTTAGCATAAGCATCCAATTCTGCTGGGGTAGGATACTGTGCAGATCTCATTTTCTGTGTAGTGTCCCCTGCGGAGAAAGGAAATTCGTCAATACCGATTCTGGTAAGCAAGGGATCAACCCTAGGGCGAGAGAGTTGCACGACAAGGGTAGAAAATCTCCAAGGAATCAAGAGGCAAGAACTTCATCTTTCCAGACCAACGGATTGTGTACCAGGTACCTCATTCCCTTTATTACTTGGTGACCAACACAACCCCCAGTTCAGCTTAGGGCAAGGCCTGCCCAGGGGAGCAAAACAAAACCATGTTTACGGTTGGACAGAAACAGATAACATGCTATAAACATCAGACTGTCTCCAACTGAAATATTTCTTACAGCTTGCGGTGGTGGGCTAGTGTCTATTCTCTTAATTTAAGGCTGCCTCCCCATGGCTCTTCAAGCCATTCTCAGTATCTTTACCATGTAATTCAGAAATCAGAAAGTTATGAATTAAACATTAAACCTGTGTAATGCTGAGGTGGGAACCATATGAAGCACTTCAGCTCAAGCCTCCATTTACATCTGAGTTCTTTTCTAGATGCTGACATCTGAAAGCACTTTGAGTGTCTTTTTGTCCATTAGGAAGCCCTTGTCAGTCCAAGTTCAGCAAATGGAAGGAGGCTACACGTGCGTTGTTTTACGGCTTGCAATTATTTCTTCAGCTGAATTTTCAGTGTGGCACCTTGCTAAGGACAGCATCCTTGTATCACACAGCAAAATGACGTGATTACCCCACAAGATTAAAAACATGCTACTCCCCAGACACAGACAAAAGACTTCTGGAGACAGGGGTGTGGTCTCACTCCAATTTACCAGATACCTACCTTGCCCACAAGCTCGAAGTGCTTCTGGAAAGAACTTCAGAAATCTAGGGAAATGCTTGTGTCTCTCTCACTATGATCATATTCCAAGCAGAAAGTTGGGCCGTCCCCCTACCACAGCTCTGCTGCTTAACTCCTATGGGACTACTGCTTTAGAAGTGATTTTATAATCTTCAAATAATGGCTTGCAGCTTTGACAATCTGATTTTGCTTTTGCTTGATTCCCCCCCCGCCCTTGCAAACAGTTTACTGGAAAAAAAAATACCCATCCTTTTTTGCTAAAATTTTCAGTGTCCCCATGCCATCTGCTGCTTTGCTGAAAGAATGGGAAACACAGCAGCCAGCTCCTCCAGAGCCCAAGAGCTCCCCAGCCCCACATCTGGCCCTCTGACCCAAGGAAATCTAATGCTCCAGTAAAGAGCTCGATGCTCTGAGGCAAACAGCCCTTCCTCTCGAAAACCCCTCTGATTCTTTTAAGCAAATTGCCTCCAAAAGGCTCCTGACTACAGCTCAAGTCTGAGTACCAGCCATCTCTCTTTGCATCCTGCAGCTTCCAGTCTTCACAGATGAGGGAGAGCAGTACTGCTCTAAGAGCATTCACTTTTAGAAAGTAAGGGCCAGAATATGGAAAATAGGATGGATACCAAGAGAAAAACGATAATTACAGAAATATTAAAAATATCTTTTGTGAAATGAGAAGCTTTGCAAGTGGGTTGTCCTGTGTTTTTAGCACAGCACGTACCCTTACTCTCTGTGCTGTCCAAACACATACCACCCTTTTTCTTAATCAAAGGAAATGCTCATTTGGTATTAACCTGAACATCCTCTCTGTTCACATCCTGCTGCAGGCAGGTGGTTTCTGACTGTCCTTTTGAGGGAGCTGCTATGCTCCTAATGGAGAGGAGAGCCTCCGAATGGACTCTGCCAGTACTACTGTGCCCCAACAGCCAAGGCCTTCAGCAGCTTCCCAACCTTTATTTTTAGCATCGCCCATGCTCGTGAAGTCCTGTTTCTTCCCCAGGAGATAATCCTTGCAACTCACCGTGAATCAGAGAAGAACCATCAACAACGGACAAAGGAATCCACTCCTGTCTGTCTTACGGTTACTGCCATTGTCACATAAAGGTTTTATTTTCAGATGAAAAATTAAGTAGATACTTTAAGACACCTTTACCATCAAAACTTCCCAGCCTGGTTTACATTTCTGTAGGCATATCAGCAAATTAGGTGGTAAATATAAGCACTGAGCAGATACACTAAATATTCTTTTACACAAGCATTTTTTTTTCTGTTACATGGGAACTGTGATGGAAGCTTTTAGAAAGCAGCTAAAATATCAGTGTCTGAACAGGCTGCAGCTATCAGTTACAGCACATCTGTAATCCCGAATCTGTAAGAACTCTTTCCTCTGACAAGAGAAAACAACCCCTTAGTCAAACTTAAATGATGCACCATCATCAAGTTTGGCATCCTACCAAATGGCAAACCATCTTTTAAATCCCTCAGACAGGATCTTCTGAAACCAACCACCATTTCAAACAGAGCCCGTTTTGCATACAGCTAAGATTATGTTCCTTTTACTATGGACTAACTCCGCCATTCTCCTTAGGCCTGACCAAGGTGATTTATTTCCAAGTTTCCCAACATGCTGCTTAAAATGTGCTCTACTAGTAGTTCCATAGGCAAAATTTGATGACTAGAACAATTAAGGCAGAAAAAAATTAGGAGAAAGGCATTATGGGGTGAGCAAGAGTCTGAATATCCTGTAGAAATATCCTACAAACCAGTAAAGAACAATTAGGTCTGGCTACTAAGTGAATGGAAAAATAGCTAGGATAGACCAAAAGAAACTGCTGGTATTAGAATATACTCATAATTCATCTGCAAGTGCAAGAATTCTGAATTGGGCCATAAAATGACGAGGAAGACGGCAGATGAACAAACTACATTAAGAAAACAATGAGATGAGCTTCACAAAGTTACCTAATGGTAAATGCAAGGCAGAATACTTTTGTTGAAAAGTAATTATTTCATGTTTACTATAAGGTAAAGCTGTTCCTATGAGCAATTACCCCAATAAATTGGTGAGCTGCAAGTTCACATTCCCACTAATCCCGTGGCAACCAATTCATCTGGTCACATTCCTGTGTGCGTCTCACCGCTGGAGCTATTTTTACCATGAAATGAGATATATTTCTCTGCCTCACCTCAGCACTAATGTAACATACTTTAAGTGTATCTCACATTAAGGCTTTAAAACCCACCGCTTTTAAAACTGCCTACGGTTAAATTTTCATTAACGTTAAACAAAATACAAACTGGCCTTCAGGATTCCTACCCTAATGAGAGCATCCGTGTTGGGACAAGCGAAAAACAGCTGTGCCCATCTTCTGCATAAAAATCTCAACTGCAGCAGTATCTCTGCAGGCTTTACAGAAAGAGCCCTTGCCCCTAGAAAGGACTCAATTTTAGCTGACGACCCCACATTCAGTCTCAACTTGCCCTCTCTTGTTCGCCCCCAAAAGCTCTCCAAGAAGTATCTTTCACCGTGACTTTGCGCCTCTGTCATGAAAAATCACCCTTTTTCTCCCAGGCCCTGCCGCTATGTCCAACAGCGGCTGTGGATACTGCCCAAACAGCCTCGCCTCAAGTATCCTGGATTGACTGGTCAGGTTTATACTGGAGTCGCTGGGAGGAAGGAGAGAATATCAATACTGAGTCAGTGAGAAATCCCCTGAGTGGATAAGGATGAATTGCAGGGTTAGCCTGTGATGAAGGTTGGAATTCAAAGAAAAATACTGAAATTGGAAGTCCTGTAGTGATCAATTTCTAAGGGAAAAAATATGTGCATATTAATCTATAAAACTCCTACTGCACAGACCATCTTTAAGAAAAAAGCCTCTTATTTGAAAGTGAATAAGAAAATAAAAGATAATTAAGCTAATGTGGATTTTTAAGCATTAATAAAAAGTCTGATCCAGAAAACTACACTTAAAAAATTAATACAAACATCATAAATCTGAATAAAGGCTATCACGTGGAGTTCTGTGCCTTTTATAAAAGCAATAGCACTATTATTAAAGCCCGCTTCCAACCCCCCATCAAAAGTCACAAGTCACCGTTCATTAAAAATGCTCATTAACTCAGCTTTCCTTTGGCCAGGGGCTAGACTACTTGTGCATATACAGTATGGAGAGAAATGCACCAATTATTCTTACACACATCTGCAGCGGGGGTGAGCAAGGTCTGTACGAGCAGTTTCGTTTTCCATATAAATCAGAACAAACTGGAACAGCTGAGCATTACCACTGCCAGCCAGTGCCTGCCAGCTACTTTATGTCCTAAATTCTTTTAAATGCAGTACCCAAAGCTCTTCGCTAAGCAGGATACAGCAACGCTTTCAGCATGGGGATAAGCAGTTCTCAGAAACAGCATCAGGTACCATCAGGTTAAGAAACTGCCCACACGTTGCCTCGTAAATATGTAATTAGCAAATACCTGATTTATGCACAGCTACCCTCACATGAACCTCAACAATTTGCTTTCAGGACTAAGCTTTACGATCCACCAAAGAAACTTCACATAATGCAAGGACCTAGTCATGTTCTCACCGCAGCAGCCTACCTTTTAAACAAGCATGTTTTGCCCAGTTTCACGCCATCTAATAAAGTCCTTTTGTGAGTAAAGAGTTCTACTATTGCTGAAAGCGATGTTACAATTACGAAGCCTGTGGAGTCAGTGTAAATGCTCTGCAAGTGCTGTGGGGGAGCACACATGTGTACGTGAACAGTGTCATTCCCCTCTGGCAGGACGTAAAGCATGTCATCCTTAATTGCAAAATTATCTTACCTATTTTCAGTAGCATCACAAGTCTTAACATAATAATTTTAGCTATAACTGGAGTGTAAATTACTTGGTTTTAAAGAGCAACGAGTCCATCAGCAAATTGAGAGTACAGAGATCTCCCAATGCACATTTCAAATACAAGAGAGAGGTCACAGCCCTAAGAACCAAGTACACAGATCTTATGTAGAAACCCTGGTATTCCTGAAATTTCAGCTGAACAATCAATGTGTGCCTTCAGTGATAAAGAGGAGAGACAGAGTAAGATTTTTAAAAAAATCTCCAGCCAGTAAAACTTACATTCCCAAACTTAAGTTCTTCTTAAAAATACTAGTACGACTATCAAAAAAATGACTGAAGTTATCAAAAAAGAATTATCGGAGCACTCTGCAGACATATTTTCAGAGGCACCAAAGAGACATCAGAAAGAAGATGGAAACTCTAAACTTCAGTAATTTGGGCTAGATCACTAATATTTGCAGTATATGCCCCAGGTATGTAGAACAACAGAGCTGCTGACCTCAAAAGGTTTGCATTAGCCTGATCCACCTTTTGTCGGTGTCTATGAGTAATTAAACGAATGGAAGTGAAAAAGAGTCAGGAAAAAGTTGTGTTAAGAAGCAAGTCAGCTGGCACACTTTTAGCACATAATGTTTTCAGCAGAGAGGCATGAATCTCACAGAAACCTCACTTGCATTTCATCTTGCTGTGGTTAAAATTAACCTTTATAAAGCCAGGAAAGGGGGGAGAGCTTGCTGCGCACACGTGAACCTCCACAGCTATTTCTCAGAGCCATTATTGATGGATGCCTTGAAGGCATAACAAAAGAAAGACTCTAACATTAAATAGTTTTTCCACTGTATCCTGAATGTTTATGTCACAGCTGTACCAGAGCCAGATTTAACAGTTAACCACATCCTGCAGACAAAACGTCACTCACATTTCTGAAGTCCAGTGTTCATCTGCGTGTAAGAAAGAAGCTGAAAGGAGAGGTCACCTGGTCCTGGCAGACAGGCCAGCATGGCAGACAGGCACTAACACAACATGGGGCATTCACTCCTCTGCACACTGCAACAACAGAGAGACAATTCAAAGTTATAATACAAGGAGGAACAGAGAAAAGAAAGCGGCAAAGAGCCATCCCTGGGTGAAGGCCTGACCAAGCACAGATGCGCAACCACTGCTCCGGCCCTCACTGCATCTTGTAACGGCAACGGAAATACTTCAAGAAGTGGGTCATCTGCAGGGTTAAAACTAAAACAGCTGTCTTGCTCTCCTCTGCTGCTTGACACACAGAGGATAGCCCGTAACTCTGTCCTCAAATTTCAAAGGTGGTTGTTATGAATGGTAAAAAAACCCCACCATCAGTCATTTTACTATATATTGAAATGTGCTGGCTATCTACCAGGTATAGCCAAAGCAAGTCCTCTGGAGAAATCCTGTCAACTGCTCTTTTACATTTAATAAAAAGGCACGGCATGCATAAATTGAAGGCAAAGTATGCAGCACTCTGCCTTGTGGCAAGATTAAGCTGCATGCTACAGCTTGTAATTTCTGTGGTCCATTAGGCTGAAAGATGAATGGCTACAACTTCCTTCATTTCACAGGAGACTCGCTAACCTGCACGGCTCTGCGTTAGACAAACGGCAAGACGTGCCTTCTGCACAAAGGAGCTGCAGAGGTGCCACCATCCTCTACTGTGGAGGTTCAGCATTTAGGACATCAAACCTCGAAATGAATCCAGCACTAAAGCTCTTTAGATATAAACACTGCACAGCTACCCTCAAATCCCATCATTGGCATACAAAGGGGGGGTTCCCAGCAACAACGCTAACTCAGGCTCAAAGTCTCCCAGTGTTACTAGAATTCTGGAGAGAAATTTAAGTTGGAACCAGGTCTC
Organism: Grus americana; assembly: GCF_028858705.1. Taxonomy (NCBI): domain Eukaryota; kingdom Metazoa; phylum Chordata; class Aves; order Gruiformes; family Gruidae; genus Grus; species Grus americana. The sequence goes on along the minus strand of NC_072870.1, from coordinate 5,085,686 downwards.
TAGGGGCCCACTGGTCCAAGTCCCTGCTCAAATCCCCCCCTGCCACAGCTACTGGTCCAAGCTACAGCCAGCCACCAGCCCTTCAGAAAGCTCTGGGAAACGGGGTGGCTGAGCCAAGCTGGAGAAATCAGTTGACTTCTCCTCCTTGCCCACATCTCCACAAGCATCAGTGCCACTATACAGGGAGCGCTTTTGCCAAAACACCTAAGGAGCAGCTAGAAAGGACTCGGGGTGTTATATGGCCCCCAAAACTTGAAGAGCTGAAGGCTTCAAAATCTATTAATTTCAGTCATTGCTTCAAAACCTCAGTTAAAACAACTGGGGAGGCATTCAAAGATCAAGACAGGTGAAGCAGAAAGCTCGAGACCAGCATGAGAAGCCATGGCTGCAGAAACCCCACAGAGGCCACTTCTGAAAGAGTCGCACTGTTGAGGACTGCACAAATGATGTGAAGCCTTTGGATGACACCCGACGTGGCAACATCAACACCGCGTCCTGGATAGCACCACCACCTTCATGCTCCAGAAAGCTCCAAAAGCCAATTTCTCTGCAGGGACGTTTTAAAGACTTTAATTTGAAACCTAACCTCAGACCACCGTTGCAAGTCAGACCGCCCAAGGAATACCCGCAGCCATACAGCGAACAGCGTGGACTTAAAGCTTTCCTGTAGCACAGCAATTACTCACTGTGTAGAATTCATTAGCTCCGTGTTTATATGCATTTCCTCGGTTCAACACACAAAGGCTGATTAAACCAACAGCCAAGAAATCTCATGCAAATACTAATTTATGAAAACTTCTGCATCTTCACTGTGCAAGTGCTCTCAAAAGCTGAGCGAGACCGTTAGGTCTAACAATTAAAAATAGCTTTGGGCACTGAATGTCAGCTTGACAACTCCATACTACTGCCCATTCACCCTACCCACTCAGGGTAACAGCAACACAGTGTCGTGAGAAGCAAACTCGCGACCTCACCAAGCTGCAGGGCTGACAGTGCAACAAGTTTATGTCATTCTCCATTTCATTCCTAGGAGATAGTAACAATCTGCACTACCAGAAGTCCAAGATATGTAGTTGTAAAATCTTGTAAAATAAATCTAAACCCGGATTTTCTTCTCACCCTCTGTAGGAGGTGGAGTTCTTGGAGTCTCTCAGAAGGTATTCAGAAATTATGATGGAAGACCTGTCACATCCACAACTTAAAAGGAATTGCTTTAGGAACTGAAAAGTTGCTTGACCTTTATAGATGAGATTAATTCATGACTGTAAGTATGCAATGTTCAGTGAAACTTTGAGAACAGCCTGTGGGCAGCAGTTTCTTGCCCTAATTCATGCCCAGCAAGACCAGAAAGAGAAAACAAGAATCCAGCTCCTTTTAATCAGAAGACAAAACCACTGTGAGTTGCCAGAGCTTTACCTGAGTAAGCAACCGAAACACTCACAGTCAGCAAGAAAAAACAGTAATTGTGTTTTGCTTTTTTCCTCATTTCATCAACTTCAGAAGACTGGCAAAAACAAGACCTCAGTGAAAAGCAGACAAACAAAATTAAAGAGCCTTCACCATAGTCAGAAAACCATCAGATCCCACCAGTCCCATATTCACCTAAGCATTTACCTTTCACTCCAGTAATACCTGACACCAGCCCAGGATTACCTCCCATCCCTGCACGGCCAAAGGAGCTCAGTGTCTATAACATTACTTCACTGATGGCAAGTTTGTGTGCAGCCCTGAAAGAGAGAAAAGCGCTCTGCAGCGCAGCACTGCACTCAACGTGCTCTTTGACTGAACGAGCAGCATTTCTGACAGCGAGATATGCGGAGGGTTTGCTCACCTGCTCTGTCATTAATGCTCATTATAGCCTGAAAACTGCGACTCTTCCTGAAGTGCCATGGAGAGGCTCAGCCCCACGCACACAGTAATAAACAGGATAATGGCACATTAGGAGAGAGAACAAGTGATTAAGAGTGGTCACAGCATTCAACTCAGAATAGCCAGGCTTCTGCGATAAGATAGCAGTATTTACTTGAAGGTCAAAACATGTATTTACAGAAGCTTTAGCTCCAATATAGAGAGTAATGTTTTAGAGAGGGCTATAAAAGCAAGTTGTTCCCGCAGGCAAATAATCATTTTAGGTGATGCCAAAGGTTCATAAAAGACTGGGGTGGCAATAATAATTTTAAAGGAAATATTGGACTTACAAAAATCATTCTAAGTAGAAGCATAAAATCATTCTTTTAGCTTGATTTGCAATAACCAAATTGATGCCATCTAGGTCACTGCTGAGCATTAAAAAAAGAAATTCAGACTTATATAGAAGTGCTGACCATAACTCCATCACTGAATTCCATATTATAATTAAAATCCTGCTCCAATTTTTGTTCTCTGTGAAATTAATACAGTTTTTCAAAATCGAGATCTCAGTATTTGAAAACAAATGCATTTGAAATATCTTTACAAACAAGCTCACTCATTTTTTTTGTTAGAAATTAATTAACATTTATTCCCTTTGAGAGACTCAGCACCTGACTACTACTTTCTGACCCAACTCTTCTTCAGCACGAGCTAGCGCAGACAACTCCAACATAGCACCCAGCTAAAATGAACTAAAATCCCCCACAAGGATTGTATTTGGGATTGAGGTGAGCATTAATGGCTGCCTCAAACTGCTGTTACGCATGGTCTCAGGTCAGCAGTGCAGGGTCCTGACACAAAGGCAGCTGGGCCCATCATCCCCTCCTGCGCTCGGCTTTATTGCTTCTAATTAGTCCGGAGCGGGAGATAAGCTGAACTTGGCACATCAAG